>NC_044982.1:7139685-7474372 GCF_008728515.1 Papio anubis | reverse complement strand
ATTACAATTTTATAAAACTTACCTTGGCCATCCTGAGATTGATAGATTCCCAATATTTAAAGAATTTTGTTTATGATGACGTAAACAAATGTAATTTTCAAATATTATATAATCAATGTGTCAACATTTGGAAGACCTGAATAACTCAGTGAAGCAATATTTTCCAAATGACCAGTGAACACTGATACAAAATTACACATGAGTGAAAACCTATTCAAATTGTGAGGGAGACCAATAGATTTTTATGAAAATTTCATTGATCTGGCTTCAGATTCCACTTTGCTACTAACCTTTAAGAAATTACCACTTGTGAATGTTTTGTATATGACTAAAGAAGATAACCTCAGTATTCTGAAAAAGCCATTAAATAGTCCCCTCATTTCCAACTACATATCTGAATGAGGCCACACATTTTCTTTGCGTATTTCAACCAAAACAACATATCACAACAAATTGAATGCAGAAGCAGGTATGAGGACATGGCTGTCTTCTTTCTACTAAGCTATACATTAAAGAAACAGAGCAAAATGGAAAATAATGTCTTCTCAGTATTTTTTGTTTTAGAAAAGGTAGTTATTTTTCACAAAAATAAGTTATGTCTAATAACTAGTACTTATTACTTTAAAGTGAATTAATAAATATTTTAAATTTTTCTTGGTTTTAACTTCTTTTACAATAAGATATTGATAATGTAATCCAGAAAAATAAAAATCATTTTGTCTAACAATTTTTAAGAATATAAAGAGGTTCAGAGACCAAATACTCTGAGAATCAGAGTTCTAAGATAATCATTAAAAGAATAGCAAAAGAACATATAAATACTAAGTTAAGAGAAGAGAAAAAAAGAATAATTAAAAAAAGAATGAATCCAAAAGAGGGCAAGAAAGAAGATTAAAAAAACATAGGTTGGACAGAAGAAATAGACTATATTGGTCGTTATATTAAGTGGAAATGCCCAGAAACTGTCAGATAAGATTTAACATTTAAGAAAAACATGCTGCTCACATGATACACAATTCAAATATAAGGATACAGAAAGATTAGAAGTAAAAGGATGCAAAGATATCTTAATGCAAACACTAACCAAGAGAAGCTGGTATAACTCATTAATATAAGACAATGTAGACTTCAAGGAAGAAAATGTGACTAGATACAAAGACAGGTATTTTCTAAAATACAAAATCTAATTTTCCAGAAAGAGATAATAGTTCTAAATGTGCATGCACCTAATAACATAGGCTCAAAATATATAAAGCAAAAACTAACAGAACTAAAAGGAGAAATAGATAAAATCATCACCACAATGGCAAATTTTAATACATATCTTTCTAATTGATAGCACAAACAGACCAAAAACATTAGCAAGGATATGGAAGTTATTAATAATTAAGTTATTAAGAATAAAATTAAGAATTTGGGGGAATTAAGAAATACACTGCTAAGAAATACACTGGGTCAAACAAAAAGAATGCAATGGAAATTAGAAAATATTTTAACTAAATGATAATTAAACTACATGATTTGATAATTCGTGGGATGCACAAAAGCCATATTTAGGGGGAAATTGATATGGACTTAAATGTATATACTATAAAAGAAGTAAAGTTGAAAGACCATGATGCAAACTTCCATCTCAAGAATCTGGAAAAGGAAATAGCAAATTAAACCTAAAGAACATGGTAGAAGGAGTGGCTGCTGGAAAGTCTGGGGTCTGTCCTCTCCTGGAGTCTGCAGACGGACACTGCCCTGGGGAGGTTATCATGGGCTGCTTGAGGGGCAGGTAGTTCACCAGGGTGGACAGCTCCCTCAACAGTTAGCTCCAGCCACTTTCTGGGTCTCCCATGCATTTTCTTTCTCTGCCAGATATTTTTGCTAATCTAGCTTTACAGAGTTTCAATGTACATTCTCCTAATTACTAAAAAGATTGGGAGTTTCTTCAGCTATTTGGAACTTCATGTGGTGCCTGTTCTATGAACTGTCCATTCAGATATTTTGCCCATTTTTCTATGCGTTTGCTTTTCTATTCTTATCTTGATTTTGTAGAATTCTTCCTATGCTCTGGATACAAATCTTTGATTTGTTATGTGTATTGCAAATGTATTCTCCTTGTTTGTAGCCTGCCTTTTCATTTCTTTTAGAGTACCTTTAATTGAACAGAAAATTTTAAATTTAATATGGTCAAATGTATCAATATGCTCCTTTGGGGTTTTTTTTGGGGGGGGCAGGGGAGGAAAATGGAAAGTTCTTCTCTACCCCAAAGTCATGAAGATACTCTATTTTCTAAATGTGTTAGAGTTTCTCTTCTCACGTTTACATACTTAACCTACCTGGAAGTTATGTTGGGGGTTGTATGAGGCTGATTCCATTCTTACAGTAGAGGAAATTAAGGCTCAGACTGGTGAGTACATGTTAAGGGTTGTAAATGGCAGAGCCTAGAATCAAACCCTAATCTGTCTGGTCCAAACCACATGGTCTTTCCCCTGCATCTCACTCCAACCTTCCAGAAGCCTCCAATCTGAACTGCATTCAGCTCTTGGCCCTGGGGTAGGTGCTGGAGATGCAAAGACCAGCCGGACCCAGGCCCACCACGGAGAAGCTCCAAGGATGACAGGGACTCACATAAGCTCCAGCCCAGCTCCCTGGAGGGTGAGATTTTAGAAGCAAGGGCAGGGACACTGCAGGGCCCAGAGACGAAGCTAGGAAAACCCTGCTGGAAAAGCCAATGCAGCACAAAGAAAGGGCTTCTTTTTTGGTTACAAAAGAGCAAAACAACACTTGGGAAGTCAGAAAGTCAAAGAAACCAGCCCAAAGTGATAGGTGGAAGAAAGTAACAGAAGCAAAATTGGAAGGCAGGCCTGTGAGACTTCAGTCTGGCTTCTCTTGGTCTTCCAGCATTTCTGTACAGAAACAAAGAAGAAAATAGCAGGGGAGCCTGGGCAGCAGCTGTGGGCGGCCCATCCACCCCAGCTGCCTGACCCTGTCTGAGCCTGAGGCCTCTGCGGGCTGCAGCTTCCTGGTTCCACGGCGCCCTGCAGCCATGGAGGGGCTCTCATGTTTCCCAGAACACCCAGCCTTGCCAGCTGCAGTCAGGTGTTTCCAGCAACACACACACTCACGCGCATGCGCAGACACACACACATGCACACACACACACACACACACACCCCTTGTGCAGGAGCCACGCCCTCAAGCAGGATCTTAACCCTGGAGCCCTGCCCACCTAACTCCGATCTCTAACTCTTCAGCCACCCTCTGTCCAGCTGTCCAAGCTGCTCTGTGGCCAGTGCTGGGTGACCTGCATGGGAGCCCAGGCACGTCCCTAGGGGCCTAGGGGCCAGGGGACACGCACACACGAAGTTCAGCATCAGAAGCCTTAACAGAATTTTGCAATTAGAAAACCTTAGAAAAAGTTGTTGTAAATTTCATGGTACATGTAAGTTTTGTGTCGATATGAAAAATAAATTTTGGATTTGAATTACATGAGGCTGTAGGCAGCATCATCTCTTCTCTGCTAAGATCTTCCGAAGGGCTGAATGTTGCCCTGACAGTGGGCCAGCTCAGCGGAACGGTTTTCCAGCTTAATTCTGAGTTACACTCTTGCTCTCCTTTCCGTATCTTCTTCCTCTCTCCTCTCTCTGTCTCCCCTCTCTCTCTCCTCCCTTTTACTGTCCTACACATAATCATTTCCAACCCTAAAGCACTTCACATTTGGTGAAAAGCACTTCAGTTTCAAAGTGATTAGAAGCTGAAGATCCGTCGTTTAAAATTTAAATTAAACCGATTAAAATCGCAGGAGCACTTTACATGTTTTAAGCAAATAATTATTTTTTACCAACAGATCCGGGAGGCTGGAGCAAGCCAGGTCTCAACAGGCCTGAGAAAGCAGCAGGACCTCAGGTGCAGCTGGCCTCCCAGGCCAAGCGCCCGGCCCTGCCCAGGCGGCCCAGGGCAGCTTCTCATAATCCTGGGAGAGGATGGCCCCGGAAATTAGTCATGAGCCTGGGCCTTCCTTCCAAGGTCACCCAAAGATAAGACTCAGAGTGTCTGTGGTTTCCTGTGCAAAAGGAGGTGGCCTCACTCACAGGAGAGAGAAGAGATTCTCTCAGCAGCTGTGGTCCCTGCCTAGTATCCCACATGCTACCTTCCATGGGCCCCAGCATCGACGACATAGGCCTCAGGGTCACCAGAATGCAAAGAGCATCTCATGTTTTCCAAGCACTTTTTGTGTCCTGGCCACAGTAACAAATAGGCAAAGTCTCTGCCCTTGAGATCAGCCCAGCAGAAGAGTAAAAATATGAATAACAGAACAGAGCTGTAAATATGACAACAAAAAAAACTGTATTAGCTACTGAAATAGAACAGAGATGGAAATGATTTTCTTCTGAGGTTCTCTGGATTGAAGAGGGGTTATGTGAGCTGGGATTTGCAGGATGAATAGGAGTTTTTCCAAAGACCACCAAGGGCCCATGACACTGTGTTCCTATTGCAGAATAAAGAAATTTCTAACAAGATACAAGTTATCTTCTCTCACCAATTTGGAAACTGAGTCTCAAAGGTTTGAAGCTCCTGTTGGAAGTGACAGCTAGAAAGTTGTAGACTCAAATCTCGGTGTGACACGAACATTTCAGGTACTTTTGATTCCCCCCTTGTTGATATCTGGAACCACAGATGGATGTTTTGAGTCTTTTCTTCTTTTAGCCTAGGATCAAACCCAACAAACCAACCAGCCAGCCTTCCCCTGCCCTCCGGTGCTGACTCCCGCCACCACGTGTCCATGCCCAGCTGCCTTCAGGACCCCAGTGGGAGAGGGAGCTGATAGTTGGGTCTCAGAGGCAGTTGGAACAGAGAGCAAAAGAAATAGTTCATGGTCTGCATGGCGAAGGGAGACTGGCAGCTCCAGCCGCGTCCAGGAGAGCCAGCAGGCCAAGCCCAGCCCAGACGTTTCAAAAACAAACCTCCGTCCAGGTTTCCATCTCCCGGGGCGGGCCCCACCCTCCAGGAAGAAAGTAACTTCAAGCAGCCCAGGTTTCTTGCTTTTGGAATCTTTGTTTTTAGTTTTCCCTTTCCCCTAATTAGTTTTCAGAGCCCAGGATCATCCAGGCAGCTTCCTTGTGTTCAGCAGGGTTGGATGTGCACTCTGGTGTTTATTTAAAAAAATGTTCCCAAAGAGGGATATGGTTGAGGGGCAAGGAGAGGGGCCTTTTTGAAATAAGAATTCGCCTCTGGGGCACGAGGGCGGGGGAAAGGGGGGGTTGTTTCTCATAGACACAGAGCTTCTGGTGGGGATGACGAAAACATTTTGGGTATAGATAGTGGTGATGATTACACAATGTTGTGAATGTATTTAGTGCCACTGAATTGTATCCTTAAGAATGGTTCCAATGACAAGAGGTTATGGGTATTTTACGATAACATAAAATTAATTATTATTAGCTCCTGTGATGTCTTGCAAGTGGATGATAGATAAAGAAGCCTTCAGTAACAACAGTTTCACCAGTGATGGCAAACAGGGAAACACTTGTTCGCTTTTGGAAGGTTATTGATTGATCAGCACAACGGGAAGTGGAAAAGACCAGCTCTTCACGATCCTGGGCTTGGCTGGGAAGCAGAGCAGGTCCCAGACACCTCCGCGCTCTGGGGATGTATGTTTAACTTGCAGGTCAGTGGAACTGTGTCTTTTCTCTCAAGGAACAAACTGATAGTTGTGTCCACTGTGAACGGCGTCAGCTCCTGGGCCCTTTCTGAGAGCTATGTCCCTGTCTAGAAGGTTAAGGGAGGGTTTTGGGACGGTCAGATTTGGTAGACAGAAAGGCCTCGCTTCTAATCCCACCACGGTCACAGTATGACCTTGCAGAGGCCACTCTGTCTCCCTAGGTCACAGTGTCCTCATCTCTCCCATGACTAAAATCTTTCCATCAGGTTTCCCTTAGCTCCCTGGGGAGTAACTAAGCTCCACCTCTTGTTACCCTTTGAGTGTTGCTCTTACCTATTTATTCACACATTTGACAAACATTGACTGCCGGACAGACTATTGATGCTATTCAGCTTGGGATGTGTCTGATCTTCCATAGCTGATAAATCCCAGCACCAGAATCAGAACTCTGGTTAGTCTGAGTCCAAATTCAGGCATTCTCCCCTACACCCACTGGCACCAGCTTCTGCAACATCTGGGCAGGTACTGAGAGGGGTATGGCAAGTGGGAAGTCAGGGGCCCACTGGAGGAGGAAGGCAGGGCTCTGTGGAGATAGGGAACTGGCCACGGAAAAGAGTGTCTGTGAAGGACCGGGCCAGGTAAGCAGATGGTTTTGGAAGGTCCAGAATGGGAGGGAAGGGCTCCTTCAGGGAGTTACATGACAGTAATGAAGGGTGACCACACAGAAGGCCCCTGCAGAGAAGAGGGGGAGGCAAGGTTGAAGCAAGGGGCAGGGCTCGGTGGTGTGAGAACTGGGGGCTTTGTGGGTATCTGATTGAGTTTGTCAGATGTTGTCGGGTGCAGAAAGACGTACCTGAGAACTGTGCAGAGCCCCCTCCTACACTGCCGGTAGGAATGTAAAATGGGGTGACCACGTTGTATAAACAGTCTGTAGTTCCTCAAACAATTTAACATAAAGCTCACATCTAACCCAGCAATTCCGCTCTTAGGTATACACCCAAGAGAAATAAAAGCATATGTCCACAAAAACAGGTACATGAATGTTCATTGCAGAGTGAATAGCCAAAAAGTGGGAAGAACTCAAATGTCCATCAATTTGTAAATGGATAAATGCAATGGAATAGGATTCAGTCACAAAAAAGAACGAAGCACTGATCCGTGCTCCCACACGATTAGGCCTCAGAAACACAATGCTAAATGAAGGAAGCCAGCCAAAAGCCCACTGCAGATCACAAAATCCCAGCCATAGGGAAAGTCCAGAATAGGGAAATCTATCAACACAGAAAGTGGGTTCGTGATTGCCAGGGGCCTGGCGGGGATGGGGAGATGGGGTGGGGTGAGAGCTGAAGGCTATCTTTTAGAGGTGATGAAAATGTTCTAGAATTGTCTGTGGTCATGCCTGTACATATCTGTGACTACATAAAAACCACTGAATTGTACACTTTAAGTGGATGAACTGTATGGTATGTGAATTATATATCAAAATTGATGTTTTTAAAAATGCACATTTTTTTTTTTTGAGACAGAGTCTCACTCTGTCACCCAAGCTGGGGTGCAGTGGCATTATCTCAGCTCACTGCAACCTCCGCCTCCCGGGTTCAAGCGATTCTCCTGCCTCAGCCTCCTGAGTAGCTGGGATTACAGGCACCTGCCACCACACCTGGCTAATTTTTGTATTTTTTAGTAGAGATGGGGTTTCACCATGTTGGCCAGGCTGTTGTTGAATTCGTGACCGAGTGATCCATCCACCTCCACCTCCCAAAGTGCTGGGATTACAGGCGTGAGCCACTGCACCTGGCCAAAAATGTACTTTTTTAGGCGCCCAGTACTTAATATCTTAGCCCTGACATCTACATGGGGAGGCTTATTATGTTTCCCATTCTGCAAACAAAAAGAAGAAGGTTCTGAGAGGGTAAGTGACTTGTTCAAGATCAGAGCTAGTGGACGGTCACTGCAGGAGTCCAGTCCATCCTCCAAAGTGCAAACTTTTCCCACGACATTCAAATCGCATGGGGCTATTAGGTCCAGCCTTCTTCCCCATTCACTGAAGGCCAAGGTTGGTCGGGTTTCACCACATGTCCCCAAATCCGTTCAGTCCATTGATCTCACTGGAGGCCCCCATCTCTCACTCCTCACCCCTTCCCACCAACACTTCTCACCACAGGCAGCACGGTCAGGGCAGGCCATGCTTCCAGCTCAGCACTTTATCTTCAACGATAATTTCCACTCCAAATATGTGTGGCAAAATACAGGAAGCCTCTTTTCACTGGGGCCACTGTTTGGGGCAGTTTTCCCAGCGTGCCTATATTTGCTAGTTCAATCCCTCTTTGAATACACTGGGCCCCTCAGCTGCAGGCACTCTGCACTGACTCCCACCCTCTGTGTCAAACAAATGCTTGGCACTTCATGAGCACCTAAGATGCACACCATGTGTGATTCAGCTCTGACCCTGTTCCCTGGGCCCAGTGGCACTAAGATAAGGTCCGAGGCAAGATGTTCTCTCCCATGGTGGACACCAGCCACCCAGACTTGGCCACTGCACAGTAGGTGAGAACACAGACTCTGGCGGGGGTGGTGGGCCTTGAAATTCGGCACTGCCACTTACTAGCTGTGTGACCTCAAGCAAATCACCTCACCTCACTAAGCCCATTCCTCTAACTGGCAAGTGGGGACCCTAATAGTAACTTTAGGGTTGTGCACTACAGTGTTGCGATGGGCTTAGTGCTTAAACTACTGCATAGTAAGAACTCAAGAAATACTATTATTTTCTCTTCTTCCTCCTCCTCCTCTTTCTTCTCCTTCTTTTTCATTATCAAACACAGAATTCTGCAAACAAAAATAACCACTAGTTGCCCATCACAGTTTTACTCTATGCCCAGCCATTCGCACGAGTATCTCCATTCCTCCGAGCACACCCCCGCTCCCCGCCGACTCCCCCATGGCACAGGCCTTCTCATTAGAAAGGGGAAACCAAGGCTCAGAAGGGACAGTCCATGGCCCAAAGTCTCACACCTCAAGATGAATTGTGGATCCAAAAACCCAAGCACGTTCACTAATGCCCCTGCCAGCCCTCTTCTTCCACAAACACAATCCTAGTAAGTCCAACTTGTAAGTAGCCATGTGCACGGATGATCTGTCATTCTTGTAGGAGTTTTGTAATATTTTTAGATTGTGATTTGCTGACAAAGGTTGGGGATTCTACACTCAGAGCTGTCAGCACATTCCTGGGGTGGGAGAAGTCAGTCCCCGCTAGTGCCACAGCTAACCACGGCCCCACCCTGCACCCCACCCCATCCTCGCCCCACCAAGGTGGCCTGGCTGGGTCAGGTGGACACAGGCCCGTGTCTCAGAACCCCTGGCAGAAGTATCCAAGCTGAAGGATTCTTCAGGCGAAGTGGCCCCGGTCCAAGCGATTGACCAAGTACCCCTCCCTAGCCTCCACGCCTCCAAGAGTGCATTTTTGAGGACTGGTCAGGACACGGTGAGGAGGAGCTGGCTCTCCCTTGGGCTCTAGGCACGCAATGGAAAGAAAGCTTTCAGGCCCTGGAGGGCAGGGGTGGGAACTCTCATTTTTTTCTAGGAGATTCCCAGCACCAAGCTGGGCAGCATGCTCTACAGGTGTGCTGTTCAGGCAGCAAGCCAGCCCATCCTGCCACCAGGGCCAAGCCCTGAGGACAAGGACTCCAAGGAGGAACAGCAGAACATCCCAGAACAGAGGGGGCAGTCCTGCAGTTGGGAGCCAGACACAGCTTGCTTTGAACTTGACTTCAGGAGCTCTGGAGCGACCTAACTTATTCCTCTAGTAGTAGGAAGGGGTAACCCACCCGCCCCATGAGCTCCTTATGGGGAAAGTAAAACCATCCATTATTCACTGTCCTGTCCTGGAGACTTTACCACATGCCCGTGGAGCTTGTCCCGCACCCCCTCAATCACTTGAACTGTGTTTTAAGAAGCACCTACTCTGTGTCCTGCCCACTTTCTCCTCAGTCTGAAATCTACTCCCTCACTCATTCACTCATCTTTTACTTTCAGCACTCACTGAAATGCCTGTGCTTAGTGTGACTTTCACTTTCACTGTAGATTCCATTCAGTGATTCACTCAGGCATTTATTCACCTTTCCATTCATTCCACACATATATTATACCCAGATGTTCTAGGCAAACTCATCTTTTAGTCTGGAATTTCCTTATGAATGAATGAATTCTAAGCTAAGGGAAAATTAGAACTATAGTGTTTTCTCTGTAGGGTGGGTGAATTTTGAACTCTCATAAATTCAGTCTTTAAGTGGGCTTGCCGTAGCCAACCTTCTGCTACAATTATGCCATGGGACACAGTGACCCTGGATTGCCACTTTCTCTTCCCAAACAAGAACCCACAAAGGCAATTCTATTGGAACTAGAAATGCGCTTCAGAATTTCCCTTTTATGGGGACATCCTTTGCGAAGACGTACGGAGGACCCTCAGTCTCAGAAAGATGGAGAAATGTCCCCACAGCAGCTTCATGGTTGCGATAAATGGGAGCAAACGAGATCTCCATGTCTTAAAAAATTTAAAAAAACAGAAAACAAAAACAATTCAACAATTCCATGCACCAGCTGTACCTGAGTCAGCATGCCCAATTTTAAAGTCAGAGCGCAATGGCCTGCAGGCCCAAGCATCCAATTCTATAAATACAGACAAGCTGAAAGCCAAAGGCCAGACCATCCCAATCTGTCACCCTTTCTACCTTGATAAATTATGTACACCCCTCTGGATGGATACGCCCAGAGGCCTGAGGTCCTGTCTGAGCAATTCGGATCCATTCTCTGGAGTTAACCTGGGGTCCCACTCTCCCTGCCAACCGCTCCCCAGCCCGCCCTCCACACGCACCCCTCCCTACCTGCTGTGTCCTTTGGGCAGGCCAGGTGTGCTCCGTGATGGATTGCCCAATGGGCCCCTGGGTCCTGGAGGCGGCTGAGCCCTGCGGGTGGGAAGCATTCACTGGGCCCTTGACAGACAGCAGGCACGTCAAAGCTGGAAATGAGCCTGTCTCTAGGGGTTGCGCATTTTATGTGAGCTGCAGGGGCTCCCTCCCAGCTTCTTTCCTGGGAAGCTGATCTGACCACACCCTGTGCCCCCACCCTCCCATTTACCCTCATCCCCTTCTGGGCCTCACCATGGGGCCCTGAATGCATTTGGCTTAATGGATGAAAACCAAGTTTGAGCCAAAGAGCAACAGAGAGGAACCAAGTTTTCTCCCATTTTAGACTTTTCTCTGTCATCTTAAGATGAAATCAGAAGGGTGCCATGTCTCCAGCCAGCTCCTGATAATTCAGAAAGAGGGTTGCCAGTCATTTAAAAGGAGACACAGCATCTTTAATAAATTTAATCCACATCTGATTACAGAGGAAGAAGGCGCGCTCTCTCTCCTCTCCTCTCTCTCTCTCTCTCTCTCTTTTCATCTTACAGGGCTGAAATATTGCAATAACTGTTCAATCTGGGTTTTTTAAAATAAGATTTGCTAAAGGTCAATGTATCTCCTGGCCACATATGCAGCAACATTCAAATTTCCCCAGCTCAGGAATAAAAAGATTCTATCGTTAAAAATAAAAGAATAAGGACATCTCTCCAGCCCATGGGGGATTTGGGAAAGAGGAGACATTTCGTTATCAACGCACAATCACGTGATTTTTAAGCAGTATCTCTAATCTGCTTCCCCCCTCCTGCCCCCCGCAACCCGTCCACCTCCCCTCCCTCACATCCCCCCCTGCTTTTCACATCAAGGTCTTTTTATCTTC
This sequence comes from Papio anubis, assembly GCF_008728515.1. Lineage (NCBI taxonomy): Eukaryota > Metazoa > Chordata > Mammalia > Primates > Cercopithecidae > Papio > Papio anubis. Next base: position 7,462,941 of record NC_044982.1, on the reverse strand, counting down.
CAATTTTGCATCTAAAGATGAGGTGAATACCATTAGCTCAATTCAACCTCAAGTGTAGTCAGATGGGCCTGTGATTTCTGAACAGCGCTGTCTAAGGTCACATTAAAATGTATAAGAGCATTTCGATTCCTGAGAAGGGGGCTTATTATCCACCCGTGGTGGAAAAGAGGAATGTCAGTGGCCACAGACTTGGGTGAAAACAAAAGAGATACCAGAATTCCAGTCTTTTGTCAGCAAGCTTCTCCGGTTTCTTTTCAGGGGTCTCCCACCAGCCCTGTAGATAGCTCTGCAGACTGCAAACCTAGGCCTCTTGCAAAAAAAAAAAAAAAAAAAAAAAAAAAGGAGAGAGAGAAAAAAATCACTTAAAAAAAAAAAAAAACTAGTTTAACTGGCTTCCCCTGCACCTCCTAACCCTTCTTATTTTTTTCATTTAACTCTTTCAGCTAGTCAGCTTTGCCACTTACTTTACATTGTAAATGGTTATTTCCTTGAGAGAGAAAATGGGGTTTGCTGTGTTCTTATCGCTTGTTTGTTTGTGACAGGATTTGGGTGTGTGTCCCTACCCAAATGTCATGCTGAATTGTAATTCCCAGTGCTGGAGGTGGGCCTGGTGAGAGTTGACTGGGTCATGGGGGTGGATTTCTCAGGAATGGTTTGGTGCCGTCTCCTTGGTGCAGTTTGCGTGATATTGAGTGAGTTCTCATGAGATCCGGTTGTTTAAAAGTGTGTCACCTACCCCCCGCCTTCCTCCTGCTCTGGTCATGTAACGCTGCTCCTCCCCCTTCTCTTTCCACCATGATTGTAAGTTTCCTGAGGCCTCCCCAGAAGCCAAGCAGATGCCAGCACCATGCTTCCTGTAGCGCCTATGGAACTGTGAGCCAATTAAAACCCTTTTCTTCGTAAACTGCCCAGTCTGGAGTATTTCTTTATAGTAATGTGAGAACAGCTAGGGCACAGTGGTTCACTGATATAATCCCAGCACTTTGGGAGGCCAAGGCAGGCAGATCACTTGAGGCCAACAGTTTGAGACCAGCCTGGCCAACATGGTGAAACCCCATCTCTACTGAATATACAAAAATAAGCCAAATGTGGTGGTGCATGTAATCCCAGCTACTCGGGAGGCTGAGGTGGGAGAATCACCTGAGCCCAGGGAGTTGAGGCTGCAGTGAGCCGACACAGCACCACTGTAATCCAGCCTGAGTGACAGACCAGAGACCCTGTCTCCAAAATAAAAATAAAAATAAAAAAATGAGAACAGACTAACACAGTTTGATATTTATTTATTTATTTATTTATTTATTTATTTATTTATTTACCTGTCTGTCCTTCCCATAGACAAGAGTCAGCATGCAGTTCTGACTCTTGTGTGGACTTTAGGGTCAAACCTACCTGTGTAGGAAGCCACTACCAGTGATGTGAGATGGGGCACTTACCCATTCACCTAGTTCACAAATATCTGTTCAGTGATCTACTATATGCCAGTCATGGTTCTGGGTCTTGTGAATACAGAAATGAGTGAGACTGACAGAGGTCTTGAGAGTTTATGTTCTCACAAGGGAAGGAGGGGCGCTGCCCTACAGAGAGGTACATCAACAAGATAGGGTGACATGATCATTATTTCTGAGGAAATAAAGAGTGCTGTAGAAGTGAGAACTTGAAGAAGGCTGACTTTAAGCAGGGTAATTGAGAAAAGCCTTTCTTTGTTGTTGTTGTTGTTTTGAGATGAAGTCTCACTCTGTCACCCAGGCTAGAGTACAGTGGCACAATCTCAGCTCACTGCAACCTCCATCTCCCAGGTTCAAGCGATTCTTCTGCCTCAGCCTCCCCAGTAGCTGGGATTACAGGCATGCACCACCATGCCTGGCTAATTTCTTGTATTTTTAGTAGAGACAAGGTTTAACCATGTCAACCAGGCTGATCTCAAACTCGTAGCCTCAAGTGATCCACTTGGCTCAGCCTCCCAAAGTGCTGAGATTACAAGCATTAGCTACTACATCCAGCCCCAGAAAAGTCTTTCTGAGGGAGTGACATTTGAAATGAGATTACTAGGGAGGCTGAGACAGGAAAATCACTTGAACCCAGGAAGCGAAGGTTGCAGTGAGCTGAGATTGTGCCACTCCACTCCAGCCTTGGCAACAGAGTGAGACTCTGTCTCAAAAAAAAAAAAAAGAGAGAAAAAGATGAAGAGACTCTGATTCACACTCAGGGTGAGAATGTAACAGCCAATGGCACATAGACGTGAAATGACTAATTAACATATCACCTGTGTCACCCTGAGAGAAAAGTCATGATGGTAAGGTTTGGCATGAAACACATTGGATTGGAATCAGAGGCATTGGGGTGAACTCATTTTTCACTATAGATAGAATAAAATTCTCAGTGTGAACACTAGGTGTGAACATGTGTTTGTGGAAGGGTGAGTGTGTATACATCTATTTCCTAGCTCTGTCCACTGAGAAGAACTGAGAGCTGTGACATCCCAATAACAATGAGTAAACCTAGTGCCCGCATCTTGGTTTCTAAATATCATTGTCCACTAAAAGGAACAAAGCTTGCTTAGAAACATGTATGATTCCAGGGTGGGACAGAGAAAGTACAAGATGAGCCAGGAATATTCTGTGGCAGAAAGTAAGGAAGTGCTCGAGGAATGATAAGAACATGTAAGAACAGGGGCCAGCCAACTGGAAGAGACACATATTGGCCAAATTTGGAAAATTAAAAAAAATTAATCAGCTTTCTTCAGATACAACTTACATATAATAAAATGTACTTATTATTATTACAGTTTGTTGAATTTTGACAACTATATACAGTTGACCCCTGAACAATGCAGGAGTTAGGGTCACTGATTCCTCACTCAGTAGAAAATTTGGGTATAGGCTGGGTGTAGTGGCTCACACCTATAATCCCAGCACTTTGGGAGGCCAAGACAGGTGGATCTCTTGAAGCCAGGAGTTTGAGACCAGCCTAGCCAACATGGTGAAACCTCGTATCTACTAAAAACACAAAAATTAGCTGAGCATAGTGGTGCACACTTGTAGCCCCAGCTACAAGGAAGACTGAGACACGAGACTCTTCAACCCAGGAGGTGGAGGTTGCAGTGAGCTGAGATTGTGTCACTGTACTCCAGCCTGGGTGACAGAGTAAAAAATAAAAATAAAAATCTGGGTAGAACTTTTGACTTCCCTGAAATAACTACTACAAGCCTCCTGTTGACCAGAAGCTTTACTGATAACATAAACCATTTATTAACACATACTTTATATATTATCTATATTAAATACTGTATTCCTATAATAAAGTAATCTGGAGAAAAGAAAATGTCATTAAGAAAATCATAAGGAAGAGACAGTACCTTTATGCACTATACTGTATTTATAGCCACATAGGGTCTATAAATATGTGCATATGTTTTGATAAATGTTAACTTTTTATAATAGATTTGTGTACATTTTGTGGTAGTAAATAGTAAAATAGACTAGTATCTACATATATTTTATGCATTCATGACACAACTTTTCCTTAATGTTTTCAATATTTCTAGGCTATGTGATTTGTCTGTGAGTTTTTTCAAATTTTCACAAATTTCCAAAACATTTTCCAATAAATTTACTGAAAAACATCCACATATAAGCACACCCAAGCAGTTAAGCAGTTCGAACTCATGTTGTTCCACGGTCTCCTGTACGACTATGTGATCACCACTCTAATCATGGTACAAAACATTCCCATCACCCCTAAAATTCTTGAAGGCGGTTTCTTAATTGGTTCTCCAGAGGCAACCACTGATCTGACTTGTGTCACTGTGAGTTTTTCCTCTTCCAGAACTTCAGAGAAATGGAATCGTACAGCAGGCACAGGTTGAGCATCCCTAATCAGAAATGTTCCAAAATCTGAAAAATTTTTAAGCGTCAACATGATGCCCCAAGTGGGGAATTCCACATGTAAGTACTTAACGCAAACATTATTTCATGCACAATATTATTTAAAACATTGTATTAAATTAACTTCAAGCTATGTGCATAAGTGTATAAAACATAAATACATTTTGTGTTTAGACTTGAGTCTCATCCCCAAGATATCTCATTATTTAAATGCAAATATTTCTCTGAAATTGGAAATACTTCTGGCCCCAAGCATTTCAGATAAAGCATTCTCAACCTGTATGCTTTGGTGTCTCTGCTTTCTTTGGCTAACATAAAGTTTTTGAAATTCATCCAAATGGCTATGCATAACAGTAATTTATTCATTTTTAGTTCTGAGTAGTTTTCCAACCTATGAAAAATGGTTTATCCATTCACCTATTGATAGACATTGACGTTCTTTCTGGTTTCTGGATATGATAAATAAAGCTTGCTTGAGTTTTCATTTGGAAGTCTCTGTGTGGATATATCTATTCATTTTGTCTATGGTAATACCTAGGAGTGGGATTTCTGGGATTTATCATAAGGCCATGTTGAACTTTAAAAGAAACGTTTGCACTGTTTTCCAAAGTGATTGCACTATTTCACATTCCCACCAGCAATGTTGGAGGGTTCCAGTTGCCCTACATCCTCACCAATATTGTTTGTTTTTAGCCTTTTTTTTTTAGTCATTCTAGTAGGCATATGGTAGTATCTCACTGTAGTTTTAATTTGAGTTTTCTGATGGCTAGTGGTGTTGAACATCTTTCCATGATCTTATTGGCGATTCATATAGCATTTTTATGGAGTGCATGTTCAACTTTTTGCCCATTATTTATTGGGTTGTTTTAAGAATCTTCCTGAAATACAAGTTGTTTGCCAGACCCATGTATTGAAACATTTTCTTCCAGTTGTAGCAGTTTTCCATTTTCTTACTGGTGTCTTTTGAAGAGCAAAAGTTTTTCATTTTGTTGAAGTCCATTTTATTAAATTTCCTTTTTTTTTTTTTTGAGTCGGAGTCTGGCTCTGTCACCCAGGCTGGAGCATAGTGGCCCTATCACTGCTCATTGAAGCCTCAACCTTCCAGGTTCAAGCAATCCTCCCACCTCAGCCTCCTGAGCATCTGGGACCAGAGCTGTGCACCACCATACCCAACTAATTTTTATATTTTTTGTATAGATGGGGTTTCACCATATTACCTCAGCTGGTCTCGAACTCCCAGGCTTAAGTGATCCAACCACCTCGACCTCCCAAAGTGCTGGGATTACAGACACGAGTCACTATTAAATTTTCTTTTATGGTTAGTGCTATTTGCATCCTAAGCATGCATTGCCTACTCTAAGGTGAGAAATATGTTTCCTGGTGTTTTCTTCAGAAGTTTCATATTTTAAGTCTTTGGGTCAAGCATATGATCTATTCACTTTGATGAGCGACATGAGACAGAGTCAAGCTTTATTTTTCCCATGTGGATATTCAGCTGTTCCAGAATCATTTGCTGAAAAGATTATTTTTCCCCCATGAAATTGCCTGTGCCTCTTTGTTAAAATCCATTAATCATATATGTGTGGTTGTGTTTCAGTCATCTATATGCCTATTCTTGCACTGCCTTGAATATTGTAGTTCTGTTGAATTGTAGACAACATTAGATAGTATGGGTCCTCCAAATTTGCTCTACTCTTCAAAAAATGTCTTGACCAAACTAGGTCCTTTCCATTTTCATATAAATTTTATAATCAGTTTATCAATTTCTCTCAAAATCCAACTGATGTATTGATTGGAGGATAAATCTATAAATTAATCTATAAATTAATTTGGGTAGAGATAAAATTGTAGTATAATAAGCTTATTTTGTCTCTGTCCTTAGTTCCTGGCATAAAGTTCCTAAAACCCTTGGAATTTCCTGAGTGATGGGAGTTGATGGAAGTGTCTTTTGTTATTCTTTTTTTTTTTTTTTTTTTTTCCGAAATTGAGTCTTGCTTTGTCGTCCAGGCTGGAGTATAGTGGCACAATCTCAGTTCACTGAGAACTCCACCTCGTGGGTTCAAGCGATTCTCCTGCCTCAGCCTCTTGAGTAGCTGGGATTACAGGCGCCCACCACCAAGCTCAGTCAATTTTTGTATTTTTAGCTGAGACAGGGTTTCATCATTTTGGTCAGGCTGGTCTCGAACTCCTGATTTCAAGTGATCCACCCACCTCGGCCTCCCAAAGTGCTGGGATTACAGGCGTGAGTCACTGCTCTGCAGGCCCTTCTTTTGTTATTCTTAACAACAACTTGTCAATTACACCTGAGTTTATGCTAATGAGGTGATTTAGGGTGAGGCCTCTCAGATGCAGTGGGTCACCAGAAGGACCAAGTGACTAGAGTGTTGAAAATTCCAGGCCCATCCGCCAACCAACTAAGAGTCCTAGGAAACCTTTGAACAAGGAAACTCCAGGAGTTTCTGGGTTGGAGAACACACCAAGGTTCCAGAGCCCCTGGAGAGAACAGGGGAACCTCTGTAGCTCTGCCCCATTGGTTGCATCTCTTTCCTTTGGCTGTTCCTGAGTATTAGCCTTTATCATTAACCCGTAGAATACTGTTTTTAATCAGGTGAGCCGTTCTAGAAAATCATTGAAAATGAAATTGTGGGAACACCCAAATTTGTACTCTGTTAGGCAGAAATATGAGGAGCCTGGGTAACCCCTTTGCATCTGGCATCTAAAGTAGGTCAGTCTTTGGGTGGAGGTTGGCTACACCTTTCATCTATGAAGTCTGCACTCATTCCAGGGGTTGGTGTCAGAATTGCATTGAATTGTCAGATATCCAGTGTGTGCTGGAGAATTGGAAAACTGGTACAGAAAAGCCACACAAGTTTGATGTTAGAGTATTGTCAGAGGAGGGAAAAAAAAACTCTCAGGTATCTTAACAGCTTTGATTCTTACCATGTATACCTGTCCGTATATTTATATCTTCTTTAATTTCCTTCAAATTATTATGTAGTGTTCAGCATTACTTTTCTTCAATTTATTCCTATTTTGTTTCCGATTACTCTTGCTTGTATATAGAAATACAGTAGTTTTTGTATATTTGTAACAAGAAATCTTCATTACTCACTTTGTAGCATTTTCAGATTTCTTAGAATTTTCTATGCACATAATCATGTCATCTGCAAATAAAGATGGTTTTCTTTCTTTCTTCTCAATTGCTATGCCTTTTATTCCCTTTTCTTGTTTTATTGCACTGGCTAGGACCTCAAGTCAGTGAAAATAAATGGTGAAAATTATCGTCCTTACCTGTCCCTGATCTCAGGGAGAAACATCTGGTCTTTTCAGAATGGTGTTAGCCATGTTTTCCATAGACGCCCTTTAATGTGTTCAGAAAGCTTTCTTCTTCCAACTTTTCTGATAGTTTTTATAATCTATGAATGTCACACATTATCAAGTGATTGAGATAATCATTTCTCTCTGGTAATATTGTGAATTGCATTGCTTGTTTTTTGACTATCAAAACAACCTTCCATATTAACTGTATCCTGTTAATATTTCTTTTCTTTCTTTTCTTTTCTTTTTTTTTTTTTTTTCAGATGGAGTCTCTCTCTGTCACCCAGGCTGGAGTGCAGTGGCACAATCTGGGCTCACTGCAACCTACACCTCCCGGGTTCAAGCGATTCTCCTGCCTCAGCCTCCCAAGTAGCTAGAACCACAGTCACACACCACAATGCCCAGCTAATTTTTGTATTTTTAGTAGAGACAGGGTTTCACCATATTGGCCAGGCTGGTCTCGAGCTCCTGACCTTGTGATCCACCCACTTCAGCCTCCCAAAGTGCTGGGATTACCTGTCCCTGAGCCACCGCACCTGGCCTCCTGTCAATATTTCTAAATGTAATCTGACAAATGTTGTTAAGGATGTTACCTCGGTATTCATGAAGGAAATCAGTCAGTACTTTTTTTAATATTTGCTTTGTATTATCTTCCTATCATGCTATCATGTCAGTTGAGAAGTATTCCCTTTTCATCTGCTTCCTGAGAAAGTTTACATAACATTGGTATTATCTTTTCTCCCTTAGATATTCAACAGAATTTGCCAATTAAACCGTCTGGGCATGAAGTTCCACTGTGGGAAGGTCTTTAATTCTATTTAATTTAATATTAATTATACAGAATTATTGATATTTGTCTTTTCTTGTGTCTCTTGTGATAAATTGTATATTTCAAGGAATTTATTAATTCTAGGTAAGTTGTTGAAATTATTGATACAAAGACTTTCATAATAGTTTCTTAGTATGCTTTTAATGTCTGCAGACTCTAGTGATAGACTCTATTTTATTCCTGATTTGGTAAAGAGTCATAGATGCCCTTTTTAATTATTATTTTATTATTTTATTTTTATTTTATTTTATTTTTTATTTATTTTTTTTTTTTGAGACGGAGTCTGGCCCTGTCGCCCAGGCTGGAGTGCAGTGGCATGATCTCTGCTCACTGCAAGCTCTGCCTCCTGGGTTCACCCATTCTCCTGCCTCAGCCTCCCAAGTAGCTGGGACTACAGACGCCTGCCACCACACCCAGCTAATTTTTTATATTTTTAGTAGAGACGGGGTTTCACCGTGTTAGCCAGGGTGGTCTCGACATAGATGCCCTTTTTTGATCAGTCAATTCAGAAATGTATCAATTCATCTAACTTTTTGAAGAACAAACTTTGGGTTTCATGGATTTCTCCATTGTTTTTACATTTGCTATTTCACTGACTGCTGCTCTTAAATATTTTATTCCTTCTTTCTGTTTAGTTTGGGTTTTCATTGCTTTTCTTTTTCTAGTTTCTTAACATGAAATCTTAGGTTATATTACATTTTTCCTCTTTACATCTTTTCTAATATAAGTATTTAAAAAAATTGTTTCCCTCTAAAAAACATAAACCTCACAATTTTATCTTTTGTTTTTATTTTGTTTCCATTCAAAATACTAACTTCCTTTATGATTCTTCTCTGACCTATGGATTATTTTAAAGTGTAAAAAAAAAGTATGTTGTTTAATTTCCAAATAGTTGGATATTTTTCAGATTTATTTTAAAAATTGCTTTCTCATTTAATTTAATTGTGGTCAGAGAATATACTTTGTTGGCCGGGCGCGGTGGCTCAAGCCTGTAATCCCAGCACTTTGGAAGACCAAGGCAGGCGGATCACGAGGTCAGGAGATCAAGACCATCCTGGCTAACATGATGAAACCCTGTCTCTACTAAAAATACAAAAAAAAAAAAAAAAATTAGCAGGGCATGGTGATAGGCGCCTATAGTCCCAGCTACTCGGGAGACTGAGGCAGGAGAATGGCATGAACCTGGGAGGCGGAGCTTGCAGTGAGCCGAGATTGCACCACTGCATTCCAGCCTGGGCAACAGAGTGAGACTCCGACTGAAAAAAAATAATAATTTTATATATATACACACACTTTGTTGATTTCAACCCTTTTAGACTTATTGAGACTTATTTCATGACTCAGCATATAACCTATCTTAATAAATGATGCACTTGAAAAAAATGTATTTTCTTGCTACATGTTGTGTGTAGCAGTCAATAACAAATATATCAAGCAGGTTGATGGTGTTGATTGTTTGAGTCGGCTATATTCTCTTTTTGTGTTTTTGTTTTAGTTTTTGGGTTTTTTTTTGAGACAGAGTCTTGCTCTGTCACCAGGTTGGAGTGCAGTGGCGTGATCTTGGCTCACTGTAACCTCTGCCTCCTGAGTTCAAGCAATTCTCCTGCCTCAGCCTCCCGAGTAGCTGGGACTACAGGCATGTGCCACCATGCCTAGCTAATTTTTGTATTTTTAGTAGAGACGCTGTTTCACCATGTTGGCCAGTATGATCTCGATTTCTTGACCTCATGATCCACCCACCTCTGCCTCTCAAAGTCCTGGGATTACAGGTGTGAGCCACTGCACCTGACCTTGAGTCTGCTATATTCTTACTAATTTATTTTCTGTTCTATCAATTACTGAGAGAATAGTGTTGAAAATCTTCAACTCTAATTGTACATTTGTCTACTTTTCATTTTAATTCAGTCCAATTTTTTTGAAGTAGTTGGACATTCTTTTATTAGATTCATATGCATCTAGAACTATATTCTTTAGGATATCTTCCTAATGAATTGGCCATTTAAAATTTGCAAATGCCCACCCTTATCTTTGGTAATATCCTTTAAGTTGAAGTCTACTTTATCTCATATTAATCCAGCCACTTCAACTTCCTTATTAGTCTTTGCATTGTGACTCTAGTTACATCACTTGACTTTTTTAATGTTTCTTTATACTTGAAGTCTTATTTTCTGTACACAGCATAGAGTTGTAGACTAGAAGATATCCACCTATTAATTGGACTGTTTAGTACTTTTACAATTAACATAATTAATGATGTAGTTGGATTTGAATCTACTCTATTGCCATTTCTTTCATATTTATTCAGTATATTCTTTGTTCCTTTTCCTCTCTTTCGTGCCTTCTTTTGGCTTAATTGAATATTTTAGTATTCCATTTCATCATCTCAATAGGCTTGGTAGCTCTGTCTCTTCAATTTATTTTTATTGATTTCTCTAGAGTTTACAATATGCTTCTTTAAACTATCACAGACTATCTTCTAATGGTATCATATAAGTTTACATGTGATATAAGAACCTTAAAACACTATACTTTCATTTTCCTTCCCACATCCTTTGCACTACTGTTGCCATATATTTCATTTATATATGTATTATAAATCCCACAGTGTGTTATCATGTTTGTTTAAACAGTCAGTTTTCTTTTCTAATAAATTTAAATGGGGAAAAAATGTCCTTCTAATGTCTACTTATTTGCAGTTTCTGACCCTTGTCTTTTCTGTAGATTTGAATTTCCACATAGAATGATTTTCCCTCAGCCTGAAAAACTTGGTTTGACATATATTGGATTAGTACAGGTCTGCTGGTGACACATTTTCTTAGCTTTTGCCTGTCTAAAAATGTCTTTATTTCACCTTCTCATTTTGAAGGATTTTTTGCTGGATATAAAATTCTAGGTGGCAAGGTTTGGTTGCTTTTTTGCTTTTTCAACGCTTTAAATATGTCTTTATGGTATCTGGCTTGTACTGCTGCTGAGAGAAGCCAGAATACCTTTTGGTCTCTGTTGTCCTGTATGTAATATGTCTTTTTCTTCTGAAAGCTTTCAGAATTTTTCTCTGTTTCATTGGTTTTGAGAGATTCTTTTTATTAATCTTGCTTGGGGTTCATTGAAACTCGTAAATATGTGGCTTCATATTTTCCACCAAATTTGGAGAAAATTTGTTTTCTGCCCATTGTCTCCCTCCTCTCTCTCAGACTCCAGATTGGAGATACTCTGAGATATTTTGGACTGTGTAGTATTGTGCCATGGGTCATTGTGGCTTCTGTCCATTCCTTCAGCCTTTTTCTTTCTGTCCTTTGAATACTTTTTATTACTGTGTCATCAGGCTTACTCATCTTTTCTTTTGCAGTTTCTAATATACTGTTAAGTAGATCCAGTAAGTGTTTTTAATTCATACATTGTAGTGTTTAGCTCTAGAACCACCACTGGCTTTTTTTATAGTTTCCATTTCTCTTGTCATTGTCTTGTTTTTAATTCTTTAGCATATTTATAAGAGTTTATCAACATATATATGTTATGTCAAATATTTTCATATTCATTCATATGTATGTTTATGAGTGTGTTCATATGTATGAATATATGTATGAATATATAAATACTAAAATATGTAGAATATTTTAGTATTCATTCATATATATGTTGATAAACTCATACGTGAATGATAAAATATTCATTTATATACTAAAATACTAAAATATTCATATATATGTAGTCCTTGCTTGGTAGTTCCTTTACATACTAAAATATATGAATATTTTAGTATATATATGAATGTATATATGTGAATATATATGAGTGTACATATATGGAATGGAATGGAGTCTGTCTCTATTGACTGGCCCTTTTCTCCTGGCTATGGGCACTATTATTCTCTGCTTTTACACATATCTAGTAATTGTTTGCTGGCTGCTGGACATTGTGAGTGTTCCATTGTAGAGTGGCTGGATTTTGCTTGCTTTCTTCAGAGCACTGACTTTGTTCTGGCAAGCAGTTAACTTACTTGCAGTTTAGCATTACCCTTTCGAGGCTTGTCAGAAAACCTTGTCAGAGTAAGTGTAGACTTGATTTTACCGTGTGGTTCATTTGTCCCTACTCTTAAGTCATGGCCTTTCTAGAGTTCCTACTCAGCGCTCTCAGCACTGAACAAGGGCCCTTCACTCTGGTTGGTTGGAACTCCAATAATTCACAACTCTGTGGGTTGTGGTAGTTGTCTGACTTACCACTCAACAGTAATTGCTTTGTCTCCCATGGTTTTCTTTGCCCAGGCTCATAGAGTCTAACCCTGTGCATGTATAGAGCAGTATTCAATCAAAGACACATGGTGCTCCTCAGAGATTTCTGGAGCACATTCTCCGTGCAGCCACCTTTTCCCTGATACTCTGTTCCACAAATTCTAACCACCTCAGTCCTCCTTGAACTCTGATTTTTGTTGCCTTAGCTCAACAAATCTGCTGTGCTCTGCTTGAATTCCCTTTCCCTGCATCAGGGTTATAAAATTCCTCCAGAAAGAAACTGAGGGTAATGATAGGGTTTGTGTTGTTTGTTCATGATTTCTAGAGATCACTATCCTGCTCTGCCCGTTGTCAAACGTCTGAAGACATTTTATAGGTTTTGTCTAGTGTTCTAGTTGTTTATGGTGAAAGAATTAATCCAGTACCAATTATTCCTTCATGGAAAGGACAAATAAGGGACAATTTGAGAACCAATATAGTGATAACAGATTATAACCATTGGATAAAATAGAATTCATGAGCCTATGCTGGTGTAAATTAAATTAATTAAATGAGAAGAAAGGAAAGTTTTTCCTCAAAATAGCACGCCTTAATGTACAAGGAATGGTAGAATCAGAAAATCGCCATTTGGCAGCCATCATGATAATAATTAATTTCAAGAAACATCAATCGATGATAAAATGTGTTAATAAATATTTTTTGAGGAGTGGAATATTTACATAATTTCCAAGTGTCCCTCCACGAAACAGTTACTAATTACAAAAGGAAAATGAAGAACTTTACACTAGAGAAACTTGACAGATACCACCTGCAATAAAGGCCAGTAATGAAACAAACCAAGTTATATACCACCTGATAATATGTGTTATGGACTGACTGTGTTTCGTCAAAATTCAGATTTTGTAACCCTAACCTCCAATGTGACTATGTTTGGAGATAGGGCGTGTGAGGATATGATAAAGGTTAAATGAAGTCATTAGATAGGCCCTAATTCAACAGGGCTGCTGTCCTTATAAGGAGAGAACGAGCCAACAAAGCTCTCTTTCCCTCTCTCCAATCTTGCACAGAGAAGAGGCCATGTGCAGACACAGTGAGATGGTAACCATCTACAAGTCAATAAGTCAGTCCTTGCCAGAAAAGGAGCTGGCTAGCACTTTGTCCACAGACTTCTAACCTCTAGAACCATGAGAAAATAATTTTTGTTATCTAAGCCACTTGATCTATGACTTCTTGTTATGGCAGCTTGAGCAGGCTAATACAGCATGAAGAGAGGCAAACACAACATCACTACTGTGGCATTCCTGACAAAGATGCATATTCCTGAATCTGATCATGAAGAAACAGCAGACAGGGCCAAGTTGATTGGGCATTTTACAAAATGGTTGGTCTGAAATCTTCTAAAATGTCAAGGATATGAAAGTCAAGGAAACACTGAAAAACAGTTCCAGTCTTAGGAAAACTAAAGAGACATGAAAACTAAATACAACACGTGACTCTGGGTCTTTTTGCTATGTGAAACATTGTTAAGATAACTGGTAAGACTGAATGGAGTCTATGAATAGATTGTAGTAATGTATGAATGATAATTTTCTGTTTCAGATACTTGTATTGTGACTATATAAGAGCATAACTTTTTTTCTACCTTTCTTTTTGTAATTTTTTTAAGAAAATCCATACTGGAGCATTCAGTAATGATGGGACATAATGTCACCAGTGTACGGTCAAATGATTCAGAAGTAGTTATGTATACTATCTTGCAACTTCTCTGCAAGTTTGAACTTATTTCCAAATAAAAAGATAAAAATAAATACCACATTCGTGGGAGAATTGCAATCACTAAATATTTGAAAGATACAGAGATGATAATCCTTATCACAACCATATTCAATTCTACAGGCCCCATCAATGCAAAACTGATCAATGTGGAGAACACAGAAGGTTTAGATGAGTTTAATCAGGTGATAAATCCAATTATATCTACTATTTCCACTTCTAGTCTCCTTGCAGAAGACTATTGGGAGGAGGGGTGATTTATTCTTTTTGCAGCTTCTTAAATTGTACACCTAACTCATTTATTTTCAGACTTTTTTGTCCCTTAATAAATGCACATGATACTATTAATTTTCCTCTAAGTACAAGTTTACTTGTATCGCTCAAGTTTTTATATGTAATGATTTCATTGTAATTCAGTTCCACATATTTTATCATTTTCTCCTATGAGTTTCCTCTTTAATTCATGGATTATTTAGAAGTATGATTTATATTTAATTTTTCCAAATACAGGGGAAATAACTAACTTTTTATCGTTAACATTTTATTTCACTTTGGTCAGAGGATGTGGGTTGTATATTGGCCATTATTTGGAATGTGCTATAACTTCCTTAATGGTCCAAGATACTATTATTTTCTGTAAACAATGCCAGTTAGAAAATAATGTATGGTCTCTGATGTGAATGTTTGTATTTATTTTCTACCAGGTCACACTTGTTTTTCTATATTCTTACTTATTATTTGTTTGTCTGATCAATCCATTCCTGGGAAGTGGATATTAGAACCTATCTTGTTACAACTTTTATCAATTACACCCTGTCATTTTGACAGCTGTTGCTCTTTATATTTTGAGGCTGTATAGTTAGTTACATACAAAGTAATGGTTGTTATGTCATCTTGCTGGATTATTCTTTTTAGCAATATGAAATAGGTGTCTTTAAATATTACTTTTTAATGCTATTCACATTCAATTCTATTTTGTCTGTTATTACAAACATCACACTAACTTCCTTTGGATCAGCAAATGCCTAGTATATCTACTCTCTATGCCTTAATTTTTAAATGTCTCCTGAATGTTTTAGGTGTGTATATTATAATCATCATATACTTATAAATTTTTAATGTAATCTGAAGCCTGTCTTTTAATTGTGAGTTTAACCTACTTGCATTTGTTATGGTTAGTAATGTATGTGGATTTATTTTTACCTTCACACTTTTTTTTATCCTCTTTGGTTTTTCCCCTTTTATTTACTTTGTTGGATTGATCAAGTCTTTTATTTTCTACTACTGGTTCAGATGTTATGCATTCTATGAGTCTAGTGTTTACCCTTAAATTTTAATGTTGTTTATTTTGTATTGCATCCCACTCCGGATTTCTTTTTTTTTCCTTTTTTTTTTCTTTTTTTTTGCTTAGATTCTTCATTTAATAATTATATTTGGAAGCATTCACACATGATACATTTAGTATCTATTCTATATTCTGCTTTATCCAAAAATGTCTTATGTTATCCTTGCCCTTAAATTATAGTTTGATTTCACAATTATTTTCTCTCAGTTTCAAAGCTACTATATCATTTTTTCTTGCATATGGTAGTGTTCTTGAGAAGTTGGCTGACAATCTGATTACTGTTCTATTGAAGATAACTTATGTCTTACTGGCTGGCCTTTAGGATTTTCTCTTTATCCTTGATATTCTACACTTCCACTGAAAAACACCTAAACATGAAATTTAATGAGTATTTTTGCACTTCTGAAAAATTATCAGCTAGGGCTGGAGGGCAGTGGCCCAACCATGGTTCACTGCAGTCTCCACATCCCAGACTTAAGTGATCCTCCTCCCTCAGCCTCCCAAGTAATGAGACTACTGTGCACACCATCACGCCCGGCTAATTTTTAAAAAAATTTTTTGTAGACATAAGGTTTTACCATGTTGCCCAGGCTTCTTATTTCTTTAAATACTGGCTCACTGTCTTTTACTCTGGCCTCTCCTTCTTGACATATGTTTGAACTTCATTTTCTCTCTTCTATATCTCTTAAATTCTCTTTCATATTTTCTATTTCAATAATTTGCATCCTGTTAGATTTATGTTGAAGCTTCTCATTCTCTATTTTATGTCTCTTCATTTCTCTTATAATTGCTATTTCTTTCATATTTGATATCTATTCCATATTTTCCATCCTATTCGTCGTATGCTGACATACCTCATTCTGTCTTCAAATTTTCTTAGGTTCTCTTTTATATTTTCCATGCCTATAATAGTTTACATCTCTAAGTCTATGTACTAGAGTCTTAATCAGTTCTGTCTTCTAATTCATTTGTTCTTTTCTCAGCTGTGTCTGACTGCATCTACTGATTTTGTTTTTAATTCCAATACGTATTTTGAATTTATTTTTTACCTATACCTAGATGCAAAGAGCTGTGTCAACAATAATATTAATTTGAAAGCATTTGCAATCATATGTTTATACAAGGCACTCATTTTATTTTTTTTCTTCATTCCTGATCTCAACTGTCAATCTTTTCTCATCCCTTGACAATGATTTCACAATATGTATAATATACAACATGTAGTATATTTGGGGTGGCTTATGGTTATGGGCAAATTGGTTGTGGCAGGGACTGGTTAGATGCTCTTCCATCTCATTTCCTCATCCTGAGTACTTCATTTTCCAGCCTCCTTTGCAGTCATGTCAAAGTCCTGTGACTACCAGTCAATGAACTTTGGGTAGAAGTGACATGATGCAAGGTAACACTGTGTGTATGGGAGAAAAGATGTGTGGGGATATTGGGCTGACCAGGTGTGAACTGTAGTGAATACCTGTGGTCTGCATGACTGACCAGCATCCACACCCTCCTGCCCCCACCCCCACTTTGTGTGGTAACATTCCCAGTATTGATTTAGGAAAATACCTCATCACCATTGTATGCAATCTTGATAGGACTGTCAATCAGTATGCCTTGCATTCACCTAAACAAAGCAAGACTAGCTACATAACTTGCAGGGCCCAGCGCAAAATGAAAACGCGGGGTCCCTTGTACAAAATTATTAAGAATTTCAATATGGCAACAGCAGAGCACTAAACCCAGTGTAGGACCCTTCTAAGGGTAGGGAGTGTATGAGACTGCCCAGGTGATATGCCCAGGAAAGTCACTGTCTCTCCCAATGGCATAGGTTTAGGAAAATCCTGGAACTAATTTTCCCTAAAAGTCACCATTGGTTTTTGCTACTTGGATCCCAAGGGAAGTACAGGTTGCTGTCTTTTCCAAATCTGATTCACTTGCTTCCCTTCAATTCTATCAGACCCATTTCCTTCCACTTTAACCTTTGACTTAATTTAACTAGAACCCATTTCTGATAGTTACATCCAAGAGTCCTAAATGAAACAATTAGTAATTTCACTTGAGTCCTCTGAACCTGTTTTCCACCTGCAAAATAGGAATAATAATATATATGTCCAGGGGCTCTGGTTATAATTTAAAAGAGATAAATGAATGTGAAGTGCACAGTACAAACTCTGCGTGCACTAGAAGCTTATTCAAGGCAAGTTGTCTTTCCTCACCCTCACCCAGCTCTCAGACCACAAGCAAAAAAATTCCAGGCTCTCTGTAATTCAGACAGAAACATTACCCAACTCAGACACAGGTCTAGAAGTCAAGTCTTTCACATCCGTCAGGTATTGTGAGAACCTCCCTTGGAAGGACTAAGGGACCTGGAGAGAAGAAAGAGCTAAGGGTGAGTTTTGTGCACTTTCCATCCATTCCCCTCCCAGAGCGCATCTCAGGTTTCTTTGGGGGAATCAGCTCTGCCTCAGAGTGGGGTCTCTGATAGTGACTCCAGAACAAGCTTCCCACTTTGAAGCCTAGAGGACCACATTCTAGGTCTCGCCACTCCCTAGTAAAGCAGGGGATGAACAATATGACCCAAACTCAGCCAATCCATGCCTGCCTTTCAGGCTTTGAATCTTGAATTATCACATGTGACGAAGAAGGAGGGGTTTCACTGCAGCTGCCGCAGCTCAAATGTGGTGCTGGTAACCTCCCAGCCAGGCCACTCCATGTGCAAGACTATATCTGTACTTTCTACTGCCTGGTCCTCCTCTTCTTAGGTTCTCTTGGTTTCTGCCCACCCTCAAGTCTGGTCTCAGGGCTCCTCCTCATTTCAGGAGCTCCCCCATTCCCCAACACACAGACACCCCACGATAGCCTTCCACTAAAGCGCCATTTGCTTATGTTAACAACATCAGTTTTTATTTCTTGCAAGCCATGACCTCAATTTACTATGGGGAAGCAGACTCCTTGTCCTCTGGCACAGCCAATGTTAGGAAGCCAAGTTTCGGGTCCAGAAGGAGAGGGCAAGAATGGGGAATGGAGCCCTGGGTTACATACGGGGTGGAACTGGATCAGACTCCGAGAAGAGGGTCTGATAGCCCAACCAGGCACTTGATGGAGGCGGCCTCATTGGATTTCACTGGAATAGATATTCTGATCTGCATTTTCCAGAAAAGCGAACTACACTGCATGGAGTTACGTGAGCTGCTCTTTGAACCACAACTCCGTAAGATGGTATTAGGCCCATTTTTACAACTGAAGGGCCCGTGTTTCTAGATTAAAGGCAGCTCACATTAACTAAGCAACAGCCCGGTGCCAGGGGTTGCCCTTGGACGAGTACTTCCGTGCACTATCACATTTAATCCAAGTCACTACATCTCTGTCTTTCATCAATCACTATGCTGTTATAG
Organism: Papio anubis; assembly: GCF_008728515.1. NCBI lineage: Eukaryota > Metazoa > Chordata > Mammalia > Primates > Cercopithecidae > Papio > Papio anubis. The sequence continues at coordinate 7,444,171 of NC_044982.1, read as the reverse complement.
CTATATTTCAAATTAACTGTTTAAATGCAGAAATATATAGTACCACCAGGTGCCCAAAGTACATGGGAATGGTTCCAAGCTATTAGGCACTTACTCTCCAAATGAACCCATGTAGTTGAGTCTGGGCATGTTAGGGGTTGACTGCATAACTTTCATCTAGAATATGATACATATTGAAGGAAAAGTCATCAAACCATGTGAACGTGAAGTTGAAGGAGGTGATATTTAGACTCACTATTAAAATGCAGTGATTATTTACAAACTTAGACCAACAAAAGAATATTTCAGGGAAGAATATTCTATCACCAACGATGCTTACAACTGCCAGTGCATAGTGACCATAAAAAGCCAGTTCAGTCTGAGTCCGTTTTAGTGTTTTCAATTCCCTGCAGACAGTGTGCCCCTTCTTGCCTGTGCCTGGGACAGAGTGCCCCCACCCCTGCCACCAGCCTGGCCCTTTGTACATTAGTTTGATCTGACAGATAAAGAAGCTGGGCTTTGGATTCAGTGATCTCAAATCACTAGTACAGAGTGAAGACAGAATTCAACCTGCAGGGTGTATGGATGCCAAGTTGGCCTTCCTCCCCCTCTGCCAGGCTGCCTGCTGGAGGATGGCGCAAAACCAGAGACTTCTTTCGCGTAGGATGAACGTCCCTGTCTCCCCGTCCCCTTGTGCCTTTGAGGGGTGCTGAGCAGTAGACTCCTGAAAATGCACACTTGTCCCAGAAGAGAGAGAATTCAAGAACATGGCCCCAAAGGAGCTGGGTTCAAGTCTCAGCCCCACTGCGATGTCATCGGAGGCTCCCTCCCCATCCCACCAGCTGCTCAATTCTGCATTCCCTCCGAGGTCACAGGTGGGAGAACGAGTCGTCCGGGTTGGCCCCGCGAGGATGAGGGACGGCCCTGCTTCTAACCCGAGTGTCAGCAGCCACACCCCGCGTCTTGAGAGATTCTGATGCCCGCCATCTGGAGGGAGAACGCCGGACCCGGGGCGGCAGGCCAAGAAAAGCGTGGTCTCCGGAGCCTCCCGGGAGCCAAGCGGCACCATGTGTGCGACGCTATCATTTACACTGAGGAGTCGGGTATTTAGAAAACAGGGCTGGTACCAAGCGCGCCATCTGTGGCCAAGCGTTCCCGGCCCACCGCACCATATTGTGCAAGGCGCCGGCTGAAGGAAACAGCGTCCCGTGTCGCGCAGTGTTTGTTTGGTTTGGGGCTTTTGTTGTTTTTTGTTTTTTGTTTTTTGTTTTAACAAATTCAAATGTGGCTTCCTCACTTCGTGAAGCAGGCTCAATGGTCCCACAGAGTCGCTGGAGGGAAAGAAGGACTGGCGCATTGTGGGATTTGCACGCAGGCCATGGGAGAGGAAAAGATTGTCCCCCGCTGTGCACACTGAGGGCGCATTCTCCGTCAGGCACTTGGCTAAGCGCGGTAGCTATAGATACAGATAGAGATACAGATCAAGCTCGCGCGCGCGTGCGTGCGTGCGTGCGCGTGTGTGTGTGTTTCTTTAGTTTTCTCTAATATGCATAAGAATCTTATGTGGTAGGTCCTATTACTATTCCATTATATAGACATGGAAGCAGAAGCACAGAGAGGCTGAGTCATCTGCCCATGGTCACACAGCAAGCAATGGTGGAGCCCAAGCAGAAGCTGAGGGTTTAGTCCACATCCACCCTGGCTGACCTCTGGGCCTTTTTTCTGTCCCTTGGATACACACAGCTCATGTCCAGGCCTATCTGGCCTCTTCCACACATGGTCCGGTCACTCGGTTTCACGTGGCCCTGCTGTTTTTCTCTGCGTGCACTGATGGCATCTGAAATCGTCTTCCTTACTAGCTTGTTTGTTGTCTCTGTTCCCATCACCCCAACGCCAGTGCTGGGCAGGCAGGGCTCGCATCTGCTTTGTTCACTGCCATCTCTCCAGCGTCCAGAGGCCCAGTGTCAGTGGGTGGGCATTGGCTGCGCTTCTGTGGAGTGGGGCGCCCCAGCCTTCTTAGGCATACAGTGAGCATAAGGCCCGCCTCCACACCAGGGCAGCACCGTGAGACAGAACAGGGCCTCGGTTTCCCAATTGTAAATGCAATCAAAATACTGCCTGGGGTTTTGTGAGTACAGTGGCAGAGAGCCAGCAGGGGGAGGATGGGGCCTCACCTTTGGGCTCACACATCCCCCATACCCACTCTCCTAGCACCTGTCCACCTGCGCCCAAGTATTCTGGGTGCTTGGCTGCCCCCTACCCAACATTAGGGCAGAGCCATGCCTAAGTCCTCCCCTGCTACTTGGCATGGAATAGGTGCTCAAGAAACCACTGCTGAATAATAGAGTGAGCCCCTATTCCCTCTTGCTTCTCAGGCTCTGTTTCCTTACCTGAAATATGCCCACTGTTCTTTAAAGTCCTGTCTGGCTCTGAGACCCAATCCTGAGAGAGCCCTGGGCCAGCCTCAGCACCCAGCACCAGGCAAAGGTGGTGAGAAGGCACGCTGTGCTCTTAAATAATGGAGGCCCCAGGTGCTGCCTCCCGGTGCTTGAAAGGCAGGGTCCAGCCATGGCAGCCACCCTCAGAAGCAGCAGCATTAACGAATGATTATCTCACCCCTGTTAAGTGGCTGCAGGAGGAGCTGGGTTTGGAGAGCGGCAGGCAGGCTTTGCTTCGGGAGCACATGGTAAAATTTGGTGCAATTAGCAGCGAGGGAACACACATTACTACTATTATTATGTTCTCTTGGCATTTCTGCCCTATTGCGGGCTGCCTTCTTTCTTTAATTTTTTTTTTTTTTAAGAGGAAAAAAAAGCTCTTTGGGAACTTTTACTAAGATTAGTAATGCCAACGAATTATAAAATGCACATTCAATCCAAGATGTTTTCTTGATCAAGACGTTGAACAAATATCTTGCCCACCAAAAATATCTTGCTAAACAAAAACTTTAAAGGACACGGATTAAATCTTAAACATGCTCCCACCCCACCCCCAAGTACCAGCAGTGCCTGGCAAAGGATCTGGCCAGTCTTAATGAACAAGATGTCCCTTCAGTAAGTGCTTTGGTAACAATCGGCCTCAAGAGAGCTGGCAAATACATTCTGGGTGCCCACCATGCCCAGCACCCAGCCTCATGGTTCAAAGATGAAGAGAGCCTCCATCTACCCAGAGGGGTCTAGGCTCCAAGGACAAAAAGCAAACCTCAGGCTGGGCATGGTGGCTCACGCCTGTAATCCCAGCACTTTGGGAAGCCCAGGCGGGCGGATCACCTGAGGTTGGGAGTTCGAGAGCAGCCTGACCAACATAGAGAAACCACGTCTCTACTAAAAATACAAAAAATTAGCCAATATAGTGGCACATGCCTGTCATCCCAGCTACTTAGGAGGCTGAGGCAGAAGAATCCCTTGAATCCGGGAGGCAGAGGTTGTGGTGGAGCTGAGATCACGCCACTGCACTCCTGTCTGGGCGACAAGAGCAAAATTCCGTCTCAAAAAAAAAAAAAAAAAAAAACCTCCCCTCCTTGTTCACATCCATCCTTTGGTTAATTCAGCCAGGCAAGAAGTGGTTAGGAGGACAGGTCTTCCCATGAGACACTTGGGCTCAAATCCTGCTGTACCTCTTATTGGCCATGGGACCTCAGGTGAGGCACTAAACCATTCCAGACCTCAGTTTGTCCATCTGTAAAATGGGGATCACAATGGAACCCACCTGCCAGCTCTGCCATAAGGATGAGTCATACAGGGCTCGTAACACCTGCCTGTCCCACAGTAAATGCTCAAGAAAGAGGCTGTTTCAGTCATTGTCTTAATGTCCTCAGTGAAGCTGCTGCCCTAGGTGTCCCTTGGTCTGAAACAAATCCTGCACCTGACCAGGATGCTCTCCCCCAGACAGCGGGGCAGAGGCATGTGCCAGGGCCCTGCGAGGTTCAGCCCTTGTGTGCTCAGTCCTAGTCAGGACCCAGCTGGAGACACACTCATCTCAAACTCAGATCTGCCCTCTCCTGTGCCTGGAACCCACCACCCATACCATCAACTCCGCCAAAGCCAAAACCAGCCTTACCTCCGCCCTCAAGGCCCTGTGCCTTCCAGGCCCCTGGTGCCTTCTGCTCTCAGCCCCCCAGCCTGCCCTCACTGGCCCTTGCTCTTTCATAGCACACTCAGCGTGCACCCACCTCCAGGCCTTTGCCCGGAGCCTTTGCTGGGGCCTCCCCGCAGGTATCCGCAGGGCTCACCTAGCCCCTTCCTCCAGGTCACCCCGCGGCAGCTTTCTCTGCCTGCCTGGGCGAGACAGCAGCTCCACCTTGTCCACAGTGGGCCTGCCAGCCTACAGCACTTGTTTTTGTGTCTAGTTCCTTTTTCTCTTCACTAAAGTCCTAGTTCCGTGAGGGCAGGGTCTTGGTAACTTAAGTTTCTAAGTTTCTTTTCTTTTTTCTTTCATCTTCTTTTTTTTTTTTTTTTTTTTGACAGAGTCTCACTCTCTCACCCAAGCTGGAGTGCAATGGTGCAATCTCGGCTCGCTGCAACCTCCGCCTCCCAGGTTCAAGTGATTCTCCTGCTTCAGCCTCCTGAGTAGCTGGGATTACAAGTGGGTACCACCATGCCTAGCTAATTTTTGTATTTTTAGTAGAGACAGGGTTTCGCCATGTTGGCCAGGCTGGTCTCAAACTCAGAGAAGTTGAGAGTAAAATAGAGGCTACCAGAGACTGGGGACATCAGAGTGCACGCTGCTTCCTCAGACCCTGCCCAGGGCAGGTTGCGGGGAGGGCGCTGCCATGCACACCCACTCAGGACCCAGGCCTCAACTGTTCCACCCACCTCGGCCTCCCCAAGTGCTGGGAATACAGGCGTGAGCTACTGCGCCCAGCCGTGACCCAAGTGTCTTTGAAGCCCTAGGAGCTTAAGAGGTAAGGGAAATGGGGTGGGGCGGATATCTGGGACCAAGATGGGATAATGCAGACGCCTAGGTGAGGGGGATCACGCCTCATCTCACAGTCAGGGAAAACCAGGTTCCAACAAGGAAGGGAGCTGTCCTGGGCTAAGGCATCGGCCTCTTTCCCTTCCCTGGTTTCGTGTGTGAGCTGATGTCTCTACCAAGCTGGATTCACAGAATTCAACCATGAGGCGGCTCTATTCTGTCTCCTACTGTTTCTTTAAAACTTAGCCCATGAAGAGTTTCCCCCTGCCCTGGACTCTCCCACAGTCCCAAAGGGCTCAGGACTCTTTAGATCACTCAGGCAATAAAAGTTCTGTCATCAAACTCCTGACCTCAAGTGCTCTACCCACCTCGGCCTCCCAAAGTGTTGGGATTACAGGCGTGAGCCACCGCGCCCAGCCAAAAAATTATGGAACGCTTTACGAATTTGTGTGTCATGCTTGCACAGGGACCAGCCTGGCCAACACGGTGAAACCCGTTCTCTACTAAAAATACAAAAAAATTAGCTGAGTGTGGTGGCGGGTGCCTGTAATCCCAGCTACTGGGGAGGCTGAGACAGGAGAATCACTCGAACCCGGGAGGCGGAGCTTGGAGTGAGCCGAGACCACGCCATTGTACTCCAGCCTGGGTGACAGGGCGAGACTCCACCAAAAAAAAAAAAAAGCTCTGTCATCACCTTAAGCTCTTAAGCTGCCACACACTGTCACCTCAGCAACTAAAAGCGTCTTATACCTTGTCATCATTAAAACTTTCAATGTGATTTAAAGTGAAATCTTTTCCCATCCCACGCAGGGTCTCCTTGCCCTGAGATCAGATCAGCCAGGGCAGGGGGTCTGCTTCCCCTTCCCTTCCCCTTCCCTCTTCCCCTGACCTTAGCCGACTGCCCCCAGGCAGGTCCTATTCCCACCCCTTATCTGCAGGACGGGGGAGCCTTGGAGCAGAGCTGGCCCCGTCACTGTGCTGAGCTCACACAGGGTCCACAGGACACACACCTCTGCGAGTAGAGGCCACGTCATGTGGCCAGCTCAGCTGTCAGGTAACTTTTACTCCTCTCAGACAGGAGCTGGCCAGCAGGTCCCCTGTGTCCACCCTGAAAGGGACAGGCAGGAAGCACCTCCCACTAAACTTGAGGTGGCGGCAATTGCAAAGACATGGAACCAATCTAAGTGCCCATCAACTGATGAGTGGAAGAAGAAAATGTGGTATACAGATACCATGGAATACTACTCAGCCATAGAAAAGAATGAAATCATGTCTTTACAGCAACATAGATGAGGTGGAGGAGGGATCTCTTCATGCCCCCTCAACATGCTAGGGAAAGGGCTGGGTACAGTTCTTCCCAAAGAATCATCCCGCAAAATCTCTCCCTTTATTCCCTCAGACCCGTCTTTTTATATTTTCATTGTGAGTAGAGAGTTTTGAAAGCCCGGATCTGTTTCCCTTGAAAATCTGCATCGGCATCTCGTTCCGGGGACTTCACTTAAGAGGGCAGGATCTATTAGACCTTGATGTTTCTGTTGAAACGTACAACCTCACAACCTGTCACAGCATTTTTCTTAGTGGGTGTGTTTCTTTGGAAAAAGAGAGAGAGAGAGAGAAGTAGCACATGAGAAGCTTATGACACCAATGGGACAGATGATGGTTGCAAATTTTCTGAAGTTAAATAAAATGTGGTACTTCGGAGATATGGCCTTTGGAGATGTGGAGCAACCAAAAAGCCCCTGCAATCCCCACCTTAGAGCCGTATCTTCCAATGAGCAGGGAGCAGAGCTGCAAGGAAGCCCACCTTCCATCCCCGCCCCCCATTCAACTGGAGAGCCTCCAGGAAAGCAATGGCCGCGCCTGGGCACCGCAGTGACTTACTTGAACATGGTCACTTTATGGGCGGGAGGCTGTAACTATTCTCATTGTACACATGAGGAAACTAAAACAGTAGGAATAGCTTTCCAGAGGTCATGCAACTATTAAGTGGAGGAACTGGGATTTGAACCTGCAGCTGTAGGGTCCTGAGCCCACGCACCTTCCCCTCCTCTGCTTCTGCCTCTAAGAATAGGGCCAACAGGCCAAGAGCACCCTGAAATGAAACTACTATTTCCTTGTAGATGCATTCAGGCCCCCACCAGGCCCATGGGGGACGCCTCCTGGGGAGCTGCCCACTGAGGAAAAGGAGCAGCAGAGGGCAGGCAGGGCATGACTGAGCCTCACGCTGCTGCCTTTGTTCTCTTCCCTGCCCCAGACCCCACTGTGAGCATCTCTCACTTCACGGACCTACCCTCCCAGGGCCCTCGCTGGGCCAGCCCCTGGGCCAGGCCTTGGAGGTGCCGAGGAAGACAAATTGTAGTCTCGGCCTTAAGGAGCTGCACTGGAGAGGCCACCCTGACAGGCAAGGTGGGCAATGCTGCCCTGGGCACTGCCAGGCTGTAGGTTGTCAGAGCAGTGTCCACAACAAAGAGATGGCCTGAGCCGCTGCAGCAGAAGGTGGGAAAGGACCTTCCTTCCAGCAGGAGGAACAGCACTTCCCACGCTCCCCACCAGCGTCCCTTCAGTGGCAGAGGAAGGCAAGCCCCCAGGGTCTGGACATGCAGCCCAGAGTAGCCACGCCCCCACAAGTTTGTCCACCCCTGTTCTCTACCTGCACTTGTTTTATTATGGAAATAACGTTTTCAATCACCTCCCAGTGAGTAAGGTGGGTGCTTCTGGAAATGTGGCAGAGTCTGCTTCTCCGGGCTAACACAGGAGCAGCCTATAAGGGGTTTTAAGCAGAGAAATGACATTGTCACATCACTCTTCAGAAAGGAGACATTTTGGCCACAGTGTGCCCAAGGAGAGACTGCGATGAGGAGACTGTTGCGAGGTTCCAGGTGGAGGCCCTGGGAACGCATCCGGGAGCCAGAGCCTGGGTGCGGCTGGGAGCAGCGGGGAAAGAGAGGAGTGGTAGTGCCGGAAAAATCCCTGAATCAGGACCCTGCCCCACGGCTCCCACCCCTGCCCCTCCACCAGAGGCTGTCATGGTGGCATGTCCTCTCCATCCAAGCAAGGGCGCTCGGTATTTCTCTGTGGGATTTTTCAATGTAGGTCTCTTCCCAACAAGATGCTAAGCTCCACTGTTTGGTTAGTTGGGAGGCAACTCCGTTTATTGGTTGGTTGGTTGGTTGGTTGGTCAGTTTGTTAGTAAGTTGGTCAGTAGGCTGATTAGTTGGTAGGTCATTGGTTGGTTAATTGGTTGGTTTTCTTTGAATTGTGATCATGTGCAACATGGTCAGTGGGTGCGATGTATATAGTAGGTCTGTGATTGATACCTACTGAGTACTCTCACCTCTGTGTTATCTCATTTGATTCTTACAACATCTAGGTGCCCCGGGCAGGGAAGGAAATGATCATTTCTAAGTTACAGATGAGAAAACCCTGACTCAGAGAGGGATGGCAACTTGCCCACAGTGCTGCAGTCAGGAAGGGGCACAGAGATCCTAGCCTTGGCCCCCTGATGCCCAGCCTAGTCTTTCTACTTCTGGGCATTAAATCCTGCTGTCCCACAGGGCCTGGATAGGCTGTCCTCACGAGAAGTGGGTAAAGATTCACTACAGAAACAACGTGGCTCATGAATGGCTCTGGATCCCAGGATCCAAGGTTCAAGTAGGCTGGGCTGCCTTCAGAGCTATGGCACTCATGTTCTGTAGGCCAGGCTCTCCAAGACCCCTTGGGGAGAACTGCCTGGCAGGTGTGCAAACCATCAGCCCCCCTAAAGCAAAAGAAAAGCAAATGGGCCATGGAAAATCCATGGAGGATGGCCAAGCCTGCAGCCAAACAGGATGACGGCACTGTCCACACTACCCACAGAGCCTGCCAAAGAGTCACACAGGTGGCCTTGACAGGCCAGAGCAGAGGGTGGGCTGCGACAAAAACAGAAGAGAAAAGCAGGTCTGTCTATGGCCTCTCACACAGAAGCCCAGCCCACCTCCAGAGCCCCATACCCACCCACCATTCTTGAATAGCTCTGACTCCCCCCAGAAGCCTCTGCGTCATAGCTGGAAGTGCAGAGTGCTGTGGAGTTAAGCGCACAGGCTATGAATTCAGCCAGACGAGCTGGGTTCAAATCCAGCAAGGCAGAGGCAGAGGCAGTCCTAGAACTTAGGAGTCTCTGGGCCCCAGCTCCCCTCCAGCTCACTCCGTGGCTGCCAGTGCAGGCCCTGAGGACGTCCAACTGTCACAGGGCTTTTATTTCTGATGAATGAGAGGAAACCCTTCATGGCAACATCAAGAAAAAAAATGAGGGAAAATAGCATGTTTGTTTCCTATTACTAATCGTGCGGCCTTGGGGTTTTCTTAGTCTGTATTTTTGGTCCACTGGTTTTACATAAGCTCATTACCCTCACACCACTCGACAAATTCAGTTAGCAGGCCCTCACCCCTGCATCTTCAGCACATACTGCTGTGCTGCGTGGCATGAATAGCACTGAAAGATCATCCATTTCAAATGAGTGTGAATCTATTTGTTGATTACCTCCCACCACAAGGAACTCCCTACCACCACCTGGAAGAATGCTTCCCAGGTCTCACCTCCCACTTATGTGGAGCTGAGTGAGTTTCAAAGGCCGCTGACCACTGTCCTCCCTCTGGCCCACAATGTAAAGGTAGTAAGCATCCCCAGGTAAGACACGGCAGGAAAGGGGAGACCACTCCCACCCCACAGGAGAGCTCACTGACTTCAGTGAGTTCCAGTCCCTGCTCTGCCACCAACCAATTGAATGGCCTTGAGCAAGTCATTCAACCCACACGATCGTCATGGGAATAACTGCAGAGTGCCCTTCAAAGCATCCTACAGGGAGAATGTCTGGAAATGGTTTAGCATAAAACCAGGTGTAGGGGAATAATAATAGCCAACACTTACTAGGGTTCATCACAGGCTGGACACTTCTCTCTGTATTATCCGTTGATTAATTTGGATAGTCCTCGCAAATGCTTCTGTGTTTGCCTCTAATGCTCCCATTGCTGCTTTGCAGATGAGGAAACTGAGACGCAAAGAACTAAGTACCTTGCCCAGGATTTTGCACCTGGTGAGTGACAGATCAGGGGTATTAACCCAGGTTGTCTAGTGGTGAGTCCTGTGCTCCTGACATCTGCGCTACAGGCCCAGAGAGAAAGAGAGAGCCTACACATAGCCAGTGCCGTTACTGCTCCTAAGTTGGGTACTCACTGACAAGGCAGCTTTGCTGTTCAGTCATGCTTTGGTATTCTAAGCCTGCTTCTGAGGAAGCAGATCAGGCTCTCGCTCTCTCTCCTTGAGTAAATGAGGGATTCTCTCTCTGGCACACTGCCTTGGCAGTACAATCAACAAGTGAAAGGAGGAGAAACCTGAGCTCACAAAATCAACCTTAAGAACACTGTTTCCTAACGTGGAAAGGATCAACAAAGACCTCCAGCGATGCATCACTCCTGCTGCTGGTCCCTGCCAAGCCCAGCCACCCAGCTAGCAGGACGCACACACACACTTGCGCTCACACTTGCTGTTGTAACTTGCCTTCCAGTCCCCCCTCACCCCCATTACAGGATAAGAAATTCATCCTTCGCTCCCTTCTTCCCAGTAAGCAAGATAGGAATGCCAGGGCTGCTCCAAGGGGGAGAGAATTTGCTCATTGGAGCCAGTTCCAAGATAAACAGAAAGTTTGTCTCTGATAGCCTGTGAAACCAGACACGCTTTCTCTTCCACACAGCGTGTATGTGTGCATGTGCACACATGTATGAATACATTTGTGAGAGTGCATATTTAAGTGCACATCAGTGAGTGCAAGTGTGTCTGGTGTATGTGTGCGTGGGTGCACGAACATAAGAATATATCTGTGAAAGTATGTGTTTGGTGTACATCAGTGTGTGCAAGTGTGTCTGGTGTGTGGTACATCAGTGTGTGCGAGTGTGTGATTGGAGAGGGAGGGTGTGTTGTGCCAGGAGGCGCCACCAGGAACATCATTACTACGAATCAAGACAGCAGGCCTAAACCGAGACTCCCCCAACAGTGAACCCTGGAGAAGAGTCCCCCTCTCCTCCTCTCGCTCCTTTCCATCCATTCCCAAACTCCTTGGGCGGAAAGTCCCAAGCCCCTCCAAGCTGTTTTGTGCTGAATGAAGCTGAATTTAACGAGGAGAAATATCAGAGATTAAGTTCTCTGCCTGCCAATGAAGACAGTGCCCTGGGTCCACTGGCCAAGTTGGTCTAGCAAAGCCACTAGTGTCAATCAAATCACCAGATGTCAGAGCTAGCAGCAGCTGAAAAACCCATGCAGTCAAACCAACCCATTTCACAGATGAGGACATCTGGGGGAAGAGGAAAAGACAAATCCAGCACAGGCTGGGGACCTACAGCCGTGTGCCTTTACATCTGTCCTCCTGAGCCCTGTGCCAGCCTTTAAGACAAGTGTCCACAGTTCCTGCTTGCCCTGGAGGCTCAGGTGGGTGAAGGAGAGCCAGGGATCCAGGCTGCTGACTCCTCGCCTAGTGCTCTTCGATCTCAGCTCCTATTCACTCACTCGGGTTTGGCTTTACCGACTATTTGCGGCACAGTAGGGTGTTCAAATTTGGAGCTTCAGCGGGCAGGGAGAAGAGGGGATGTATTGGAGTTCGTGGCTTTTGCTGTTGACCGGCTGTTCGTATTCAACTCAGACACCAAAGCCTGCCCAAGAGATGCAGTCATTGTCTCTTCCTTCCCAGTGTCCTGTTCCTTCAGTCAAGCCCCTCCCATCTCCGGGCCTTGCTTTCCTGCCTGTGAGACCTCCTCTGAGGCCTCCTGAGACCATGAGACCTGTCCAGGGAGGCGGGTCCGCTTGTGCAGCACTGGACCTGGCTCCCTGGAGCTCCATCCAGCCTCCTTCCCTGCTCCTGCAGCACCTATTCCAGGCAGCATCCTCTCCAGGAGGCCGTCAGGCACAGAGCTCAGGGTGCTACACAGAGATCAGAGACGGCTGCAGAGGAGCCAGCCAGAGCTGGGGCGAAAAACATAGGGCCTGCCCTGGGACGGCCCCTGCTTGACGCCTCCCTTCCTGGCCCTGCCTCTAGTCTAGCCTCCATGCTCTCTTGCCTCTCTTGACTTCATCCCTGCTTTTCCGCTGACTTGCACGTCTTTCTCTCTGTGTCACTCTCCCTCCATCTCTTGGAAAGAGTCTATTCTTCCTGCTCCATCTTTCCTCTCTCCTCTTGCTGGCATCTCTCTGCTTCTCGCTGGCTTTTCTCCATTGACTTTGTCTTTATTTCTCCAGGTCTCTCTTTCCTGTCAGGATCTCTCCCATCCACTCCTTTCTTTGTCTCTACCATGATAGGACGAGAGTCTAACAGCCTCAGGTTCAAATCCAGGCTCAACCTCTTGCTAGCTACTTGATGCGTCCTTTTACCTCTCAGAGCCTCAGTCTCCTAATCTGTAAAATGGAGAGAATAAAATCTAGAATAAAATCTCACAGGAATCTTAGAAAGGCTCAATGAGGGAACAGCAGGAAAATAGTAAAGAAGCAGGACACAGTGGTGGTTGAGAGGATGAGACAACCGTGCCAGAGGCGTGGGCCTGGGAACTGGAGGGGAAAGACGGGGCCTTCTCCCCATGCCCTCTCCTGCCCCAGATCCTCCTCCGCTCTCCCCTTCCTCCTCTCGCCGTCTCTCTGTTCCTTATAACGGGCGCTCAGTGGATGCTCAGCTGTCACCCCCTTGCTCCTGTGCCTGTTGTCCCTCTCCCCAAGAAACAGCAGTGCCCAGCCGGGCACGGTGGCTCATGCCTGTAATCCCAGTACTTTGGGAGGCCAAGAAGGGTGGATCACGAGGTCAGGAGTTCGAGACCAGCCTGGCCAACATGAAAGTGAAACCTCGGCCTCTCTTACCTAAAAAACACACACAAAAAAAAGTAGCCGAAAGGTGGCAGGTGCCTGGTAAACGTAAGAAAAAGAAAGAAAAGAAAGAGGCTGCTGTGGCCTCAAGCCCGTAATCCCAGCACTTTGAGGCCGAGACGGGCGGATCACGAGGTCAGGAGCATCAAGACTATCCTGGCTAACACGGGTGAAACCCCGCCCTCTACTAAAAATACAAAAACTAGTCACAGATGCATGGATGCTCTGTAGTCCCAGCTACTTGGGAGGCTGAGGCAGGTGAGAAGGGCTTAAAGTTCCCTGGAGGCGGAGTTTTGCAAAGTGAGCTGAGATCCGCCACCGCACTCCAGCCTGGCGACAGAGGGAGACTCCATCTCGAGGAGGACTCCATCCTCGGGAGGGAGGGAGGGAGGGAGGGAGGGAGGGAGGGAGGGAGGGGAGGAAGGAAGGAAGGAAGGGAAAGGAAGGAAGGGAAGGAAGGAAGGAAGGAAGGAAGGAAGGGGAAGGAAGGAAGGGAAGGAAGGAAGGAAGGAAGGAAGGAGAGGAAAGAGAGAGAGAGAGAAAGAGAGAGAAAGAGAGAGAAAATGCCTAGCCCCATATAAATAAGGAGAAATGGAAGTATGAAGGATAAAATGGTGGAATGGTAAAATGAAAGAGGGAAAGAGAGCAGGGGATGTGAAGGTACCCCTGGGCTTGGCTTGTGATGCTGGGATGAAGGAGCAGAGATCATGTTTGTATACATCTCTGTGGGCCTCCTGCAGGCACTTTTTTTTTTTTTTGGATGGAGTCTCACTCTGTTCTCAGGTTAGAGTGCAGTGGCTTAATCTCGGCTCACTACAACCTCCATCTCCTGGGTTCAAGCAATTCTCCTGCCTCAGCCTCCTGAGTAGCTGGGATTACAGGCACCTGCCATGATGTCTGGCTAATTTCTGTATTTTTAGTAGAGATGGGATTTCACCATGTTGGCCAGGCTGGTCTCGAACTCCTGACCTCAGGTGATCCACCCACCTCAGCCTCCCAAAGTGCTGGGATTACAGGTGTGAGTCACCACGCCCAGCCTCCTGCAGGCACATTTGAATACATGAGTGGGATATTGACAACAAATGACTAATAATATTTTATATAATGTACTATATAATTTATATATGATGCACATATACATTTAGATATATGATTTTTATATGTGTAACATGTAACTTGTATATATTTATGTATACAATACTTAAGGTATATAAAAAATTGTGGCCAAGCATGGTGGCTCACGCCTGTAATCCCAGCACTTTGAGAGGCTGAGGCAGGCAGATCACTGGAGGACAGGAGTTTGAGACCAGCCTGGCCAACATGGTGAAATCCTGTCTCTACCAAAAATACCAAAATTAGCTGGGCATGGTGGCATGCACCTATAGTCCCAGCTACTTGGGAGGCTGAGGCAGGAGAATTGCTTGAGCCCAGGAGATGGAGGTTGCAGTGAGATGAGATCATGCCACCACACTCCAGCCTGGGCAACAGACAGATTCCATCTCAAAAAAAAAAAAAAAAAAAAAATGCAAATGAGAACATTATAACAATCTAAAGTGCCTAGAAATGTCACTGACTACCTCAGGAAGTAGTGAGTTCCCCATCATGGGAAGTGTGCAGGCAGAGGCTGGAGGGCTGCCCATGGGAGCTGCTGAGAAGGGGAGCCACGTCCAGGAGAGGAGCCGTGTCCAGGAGAGGAGGTGCGGAGAAATGGGCACTTCATGGCCCTTGGTTCTCAGTCTTGACGGCTGCTTAGCAGGAATGGGCTGGGGAGGGAGCATTGTCCCCTTGCAAGTTTGGGGGTCTGAGCCCAGGGAGGAGAGAGAGGACCAGAGGAAGCTTCAGGAGCAGCCAGCCTTGCCTTCTCGTTCTGAGCCTGAAGTTTCAGGAGGCCTGGGAACGCTTGGCCATGCAGGGATGCTCAGCGCTGCTGCAGCCTCCACACTGCGGGGGAGGAAACAGCTGACAGCAAGGCTTCAGATGGGAGCCTGTGACTGTCCCCCTCTCTCACCACCACTGGCATCCGCACACCAAACTCCTCAACAGGGCCAACAGCAGGGAGTGAGTTCGTTCCAAGGAATCGGCAGGCTAGGGGAGGGATTGGGTCCTCCAGAAATGAAACTGGCACCAGCATACGGCCGCTCTGCTTGGTACCAGGGTATATGGGGAAAGATGCTAAGAACTGCTGGTTCCTCATGCTCTACAGTCTGACCCCCGGGGAGCTGGAGTCAGGAAGACCCAGCTCTGAATCCCAGCCCTATACTTATGGGCCTAAGTCAGTTGTTCTGTTTGAACCTTACTTCTCTTTATCAAACGGGATAATCCTAGGCCCTGTCTTCCAGGGTTGTGCCAGCTCAGACCTAACGCCCTGCAAGTGCGCAGCAGATATGAATTCCTTCCCCTTTTCCTGAGCAAGCCCATGAGGGTGTGTGAAATATGTGAAAACTTGGGGCCCTAAAAACAGAGAAGAATAAAAAGGTTCAAATCCTAGGCCCACCTCTGCCATATGGGGTCCCTTCAGTCAAGTCCCATTCCCTCTCTGGACCTTGTTTTCTGTTCGAGGAATGAAGGCCTTAGCCCTCCAAATTTGTCACAGACCAGGGGCATCGGAATGAGCCTAGGTAAAAGCAAAACCTCTGGGCTTGGGATCCGTATCTTCCAAGCTGCACGGGCCACTCAGACGCAGATCAGTATTTGAAAAGCATGACGCAAGACGCCGCGTCATGTCATGATCTGTTTCTATCCTGATGGCCATCCTAAGAGGCAAAGGGGCTCTGGGGTTGTTCCCATTAAAGACGGGGAAACGGAGGTCCAGGGAGCTGTGTCACTCCGGGCGGTAGGGAATCTGCTGTGCTCTGCTCCCACCCACTTTTTCTTTCCCCCAGAAAAATAAAATCAAAGCATCATCATAAGGCCATGGCTCAGGTTCCCCTCTTTTCCAACCACAGAGCACGCTCCCAGCACCTCTCAGATGTGTGAGCTCTTGAACCCCGTCACAGGAGCCTCCTGGTCACAGCTCTCGCTCCACTCTGGGTGTTTCTGAGAGAGACGGAGGCAGACAGTTCCCACAACGTCTGAGTCTTCTCTCCCCTGCCTGCAGTCAGAAGTAAAAGTCCTTGCTCATGTTTGTAAGGAAGAGCCAAGGCAGGGAGTCACAGTTGGGTGGGGGCAGGGGGTGGAACGAGGCCTGTTTCTTGGGGGCAGGGCAGCAGAGTTGCGAGTGCTGTGAAACCCCTTCTGTATTTTGCTTTCTCCCTCTGTTTCCTCCCAAAGCGGTTCCTTATTTGGGGAGCATCTGACTATGATCACGGCTCCGTTTGCACGAGAAGTCTTGGGAGGGAAAAAGAACTTGTCACATTTCTCCCACAAGAGTATGTTCACACCAAGAACAAGGGAGATGCCAGCAGTGGCCTTTGCCGTCACCAGAAGTGGCAGCTGAGTTGAAGAATTTCCTCCTCGAGGCACGTTCTCCCCCATCTCTCTACAAAGTGACTTCTCTCTAGGGAAAGTGGATCTCCCTGTCACCAGTGAGGCCTCCCCGCCCACCCTCTGCGCTCAGTGCTCCAGTGAGAAACATGTCCTGTCTCAGCTACAGGTTTATAAGGCCCCATTTCAAGGATGACAGTCTCCTCTCTAGGCGAGAACGGGAGAGCCAGGGCCAACTGTTACAAAACAGGCTTCTTGGAAGGAAGCCGGTGGGGTTGGGGAGGGAGACCCACAGTCAGATAGGACGGCATTTCCCAGGAGCCCCACAAGACTGTGCATGATTTCAATCAGGAAAGGCCACCGGCTGTCAGCCACTCCGCCTCCCAGCCAGATGCATCCAGATGTCTGCAGAACATCCTGTCTCCCACAGGTGCCATGCCGCCTCCCTCCGCTAGTCTTCCCTTGCCCTGGGGTAGGAGGGCACACCTGAAACACGCCCCAGCCCTCAGGCTGTCCAAGGCCAGGCATCACTGCTCACACCACTCACGCATGGGTGCAGGTTACGGCGCACAGTACAGCTGGCACCGGAAATCAAATAAATGTCTCTTGTAGTCAAAGGGACGACACAGACGCCATGGCCGTGAGCACGGCAAAAAGAGCCAAGAGGCAGGGAGCTGCAGCAGAGTTCAGGCCCTGCCTCCTGGGTTCTGAAATACTGCTGTACGCAAAGGCAGAAGCAGAGAAGACTCTGTATGGAGGGCCGGGGGTTGCAAGGCTGGGGACCTGGGGTAGATCAAGGCCAAAGCCACAGCAGCTGATGAGCATGGACCCAGAGCGGTTTTTGCAGGCCTCACGGGCTCCTCAGTGGGACCGACAAGTACCCTTGTTCGAGCCCCCTCAACTCCCTTTTGAGCCTGTCATACCTGCAAGGCATTGTTGTTCAAGGGTGGGGGTTCCATCATGTTCCACCCATCCATAGACCATGGTTGCTAAATCCCCGGGTTGAGAGCTGGTCCCCAGGATAATATTACTATCCACAGATATCCGGCCCCAGCGGATCCCACCAGACTCCGGGCATGCCGCACAGCACACTGGGCAAAGTTGAGGGGCAGGCCCCTTTAGAGGGTTCCAGCTGAGCAGCCTCCACGGCCTACCTCAGCCTCTGCCATTCTCCTTGGACGCGGCGGCTGGCACAACGTCCTCCCACTGCGCCTGGAGTGGGGAATATGGGCCCCATCTTTTCTCTGCCTCACCATCTGACCTTGGCGGTCCCCTTCCCATTCTGGGGTCACACTGTCTCCAGCTGATCAAGAGCAGCTTGGCCGAATGATGTCTGAGGCTCTTTTCTGCCTGTTTCCTCCTGAAGTGGTTCCTTTGAATCTGAAGTTAAAAATGCAAGATTCTGCCCTCTGAATTTTGTTCTCAGAAGGGTCATGTTTAAAACCTGGGCTCAGAGCATAGCCTAGGAATTAAGCAAGTTCAGGTCAGCATGGGTTCAGTCCTTTATCATCAAGCAAAGGCACGGCCCCGACCTCCCGCAAAGCCTCTCTGTCACTTTCACCGCCGTACTGGAATGGCCCCACTTCTGTGCTCTCTTGTGATCTTCTCTTTCCTCCCTGCCTGCCCCTCATTCTGCTCTGCCTCCTTTCCTCCAACAGCATCATTCTGCAGGGCCAAGGCAGCGCTCCCTCCCACTTGGACATGAGCTGGGCCTTAAAGGTTGGAGAGAATGTCAGCGGGGCCGAGTGCAGCCTGGAGCTCTCAGATCAGGGCTGCAGGCAGCCTCAGAAGAAACTAGTGTCTCTGTGTGAGATTGTGCCCATACCCACTTTCCTGGAGTGGCTTTAGTCAATTTCTTAAAGTGTTCTGTGACCCAGAAAAAGCTCCAAACCTAAGCAATACCAGGAGAACGTTGGAGGTGTGTGATCCACATCTCACATTCTTTACGGAGGACCCGCTGTGGGCCAGGGACTGTGCCGGGCGCTGCACAGACCATGGTGATTAAAGACTGTCTTCAGCCAGGCACAGTGGCTCACGCCTGTGATCCCAGCACTTTGGGAGGCTGAGGTGGGCGGATCAGGAGGTCAGAGTTTGAGACCAACCTGGTCAACATGGTGAAACCCAGTCTCTACTAAAAATACAAAAATTAGCCAGGCGTGGTGGCGGGTGCCTGCAATCCCAGCTACTCAGGAGTCAGAAGCAGGAGAATCAATTGAATCCAGGAGTCGGAGTTTGCCGTGAGCCAAGATCACGCCACTGCACTCCGGCCGGGGCAACAGAGCAAAACTCCGTCTCAAAACAAAACAAAACAAACAAACAAATAAAGATGTCCTCGTGGTGCTTGCAGTCTCTTGGGAAGGGGGAAGTATGAGTCTCAGGCACACAAATACAGGCAATGTACATGGCAGCTCTGATGGGGAGTGGTCCCTGGACGGGCCCAGGAGGTGGCTAGCAGCCCCCTGTGGTGCAGGTAGGGGACTGGAGTCCTGAAGATGGAGAAGTGACAGGCTGCAGCCAAATCCAACTCTGGTGTGGCCAGCTGGGAGCCCGGCCTGCAGTGTTTGGGGTCAGGAAAGAGTGGGCAGGAGGCCAGCTGGAAGGCCATGCAAGTAACCCCTGTGGGGGAGGGTTGAGCAGGATGAGCGACTCCATTTGACAGAGGAGAACACTGAGACACGAAGGGGTTAGGCAGCTGGAGAAGGTCCAGTAGGACCCTGCTCTTGCTTCACAAGAGCTCCCATCTTCCAGGCAACATAGTGGGGGCCAGCGGGAAACCCCAGGCATTGAATAAAAGAAACTCATCACCTACCCTCAAAACCTGCTCCCTCCTCCAGAAGAATGTTGGTCTGTGAGCTCCTCAGAGGTGACGCGTGCTTAGCAGCGTGCCAGGCATGCAATAGAAGGTGGGTAGTTACCTGGATGAAGAAATCCACTGTTGGAAGGTGGGGAGGTGGCTGTGGCCCCATCAATGACATGGCAGGACCCCTCCTCACTTAGGGGCTGAAGGGTGACCGAATCGCCCAGGAAACAGGTTCTGTATCCCACACCAAACCCAGACCCCAACCACAGCACAGAAAATCAATACGGAGTCAGAAAAATTAATAGTCAATGGGTGGAGAGTTAAAAACTGTAGCTGAACTCGTGTTGCTGTTTCCAATGGACAGAGCCTGGAAGCACCATTTTTTTCGTTCAGAAAATATAGCCCCCATCAGTCGCTGGAGAGTAATTACCCATTAGAGCAACAAAATGCCAATGTGCTGCTCTCCCCACGTGAAACGAGCAAACTTTTATGATTTGGAGGGAGGAATAAATTGCTTTAAGTATGACATGTACTAACAGCTGTGCTCTGCCAGAGTGCCCTTAAGAATGCATTTTCAATAAACACCTATAGGGTATTAGAATGGGCTCTGTGCAGAAAGGCCTTCTCCCAGGGACTAAACCCAGCGGTCTGTGTGCAGCAAAGCCCCTCTCTATCCTGACTCCTTCCCGCCCTTTCCAGCCCTCCCCTAGACAGTGAAGCCAGATCTCAGGAGTGAATTTCCCCTCCTTCACCTCTCTACCTCTGCCCCTTCTTCCCAGCCCAGGGCAGCAGCAGCAGGGTCCTCAGGCCTCCCTGCCTCTATGCTCACCCCGTCTACTACAGCCTCCTCCTCCTGGCTACCAGAATGAAATTCCCCAAATGCAAATCCAGTCGCTCCACTCCTGGCTCAAAACCCACCAATGCCTCCTTAACGCCTTCAAGATCAAGTCCAAGGCATTTTGCCCAAGGCTGAACTTGCTACTTCAGCAGCCACCCACCAGCTCTTAAATCTGTGGTTCCAGCCGCAGTTCTTGCTGCCTCTCGTTGGAGCTTCAGACAATCTACTGCTTCTCTGGCTTCTCCGCTAGGTGGTCCAGAGATGCTCCAACTCATCATGGCCGGGACCAAACTTGTCACCTCAGCCCCACCCATCCCAAACTGCCCCCTTCTGCTGGCTCAGGAAATTGCGCCACCTTCCAGCAAGCCAGGAGCCATCTCTGCGTGGGTCATCGGGGCCCCCCTTTCTGAGCACCTCCTGCATCATACCTATCTCTTTGGGCTCTCTCGCTTCTCCCACCCAACAACTTCTCAAATGATTTTCCTGCCCCTAATTTACCCACTTCTCCCTGCCCTGCTGCCACCCCAGGGCAATGCCAGCTACTGTTACAAATAAAAACCACAGTTTCAGAGGTTTAACACAATAGAACTTCATTTCTCACTTATGCAATCATTCAATGCAAGGACTCCTGGTTGCAGCAGGTGCTTTTCCTCCTGGTAGTGAAGGAGAGCCTCAAGTCCCTTTCATCCTGTGGCTCTGCCAGTCCCTGGGACCTCAGACTTCTCTGCTTACAGATAGTGGAAGAGAAAGGAGTAATGAAGATTTGGTCCTTAAGAGTCCCTGCTTTCTCCTTAACATCCCATTGGTGAGAGCTGATCATGTGGCTACACTGAATGCAGAGAGTTCTGGGAAATGTAGTTCTTCCATGAATAGCCTCATTTGAGCCCCATACACGCACAGAGGGAGGAGGAGCCTCTTGTGCATAATGAGGTTAGTCCAGCACCCTTGGAGCATGCATAAGGTGCTCTCTGAGCAGGTGTGGTCACCTCCTGGCCTCAGCCCTGCCAACACGTTGGTTCTGTGCTCTCACAGGCTGAACACCTTGAAGGTCTCATGCACTGGGCCCTCCCCCACCTTTGCACCAGCCACTCCCTCTGAGCTATAACCATGCTCCCTTATTCACCTGACAGACTCTTTGTGGTCCTTCAAGGCTCAGGGCAGTGCCTTCTTCCAGGAACCTTTTCCCGACCTCCCTCTCACCCAGACAGCCAAGAGCTTCCACAGCCTGCTACTCTACCCCTCCCATTCATCTGCAAGCATCCAGCTCCCCAAGACTGAGAGCTTCTGGGACAGCAGGGGCTAAACACAGATTCAGTCGGGGAGCCAGTTGAGTTTGGAGTGAGGCGCCTAAGGCCTCAAGTGCTGAATGAGAGGCTTAGGATGGACAGAGCCTCAGGGAGCCCCTGCAGGGAACATGAAGACGCCCAGAAGGAACAAGCTTTGGTTGAGGAGACAGATGATGAAACAGCCCAAAGCTTATACAAAATAATACTGGCCCAAAAGAGAAGAGAGGGTCCATGATCAGGGGACGGGGCTGTGGGTGACTAGGGCTGGGGAGGCACCAATGGTCCCTGCTAAGCTGTTCGAAGGGTCGGACTGGATGTGAAATGCACCAGGGAAACCACACAAGGGTGAGAATGTCCTCGCCCAAATACTGGCTGCGTGGGGCCTGGATGGAAGTGTTAACTGACAGTGACGAGTGCACCAAGGAACCTTCAGACAGCACACACGGCCCCTCCGAGCACATCTTAGACCTGGAGGAGGCTGGTGTCCAGGGCATGGCACTTTGTGGTACTCCTGTCATGGCTGGGCTGTGGACTGGACATTTTCATGCCTTGCTTCACTGGACTCTGCCCAAAAGCCTGGAGGAGGGGACCCTCACCACCTCCCCACTGCAGGTGAGAAAGCACAAGCACAGGGGGACAGCGGAATCAGTCCAGTCCCACAAACCCTGTGCAGCCCTAATGTGCTGGGCAGAGGGCACACGAGGACCTGGGACAGGCAGCCTCTGCCCTGAGTCATGACCACAGGGATCAGCATGGCCGGGATCTCAGGCCCCTCACCCACGCCAGCCCTTCCACACTTCCCAACAGGGCCTCCGGCTGGTGCAGGCCCATCCTCGCCCTGGAGCTGTGTCTCCCCACGACCTCCATAGATGTGAGTTGCATCCTGGGCTGCGGAGTGAAGACACCACATGCAGGTGGCCTGGGGAGCACCCTGAAGGCCTGGGGGTACAGGATATGAACATTACCTGAGAGCTTGAAAGGTAAGTGGAATGAACTGCATAGAGATAGACAGGAAAGGTGTTTCAGACGGAAGGATCCAAATGAACAGAATGCAGCCAAGGGCAGGACGCGGGCACGGTGAGGGTGCAAAGAGCCAGGCCGGGGCACCAGGCGGAGGCTGGGTCCAGGGACAATGGAGGCGCCCTCAGCCCCGGATCAGGAAGGGCTTGCATTCCCCAGCGATGAGCTTTGACTAGAGCAGCAACATGGTCACAGTCAAGTTTGTAAAAAGAAGACAAAGAAGTTGGGGTGCAGCTGGCCCTCAGAGATCCCAGCCTGCCTGGTGCCCATCAATTCCCAATCCCATCCCACCAGGAAGCGAGCTTGGGCTTTTGCTTGGAACAATCCCAAATCAATAATACATCTTAATCAAATAGTAGCAAATCTTTAATTGAAACCAATCACAGAATTGCATTCTCCTCCCTTCAGAGTTTTGCTTTTGATTAGGCAGGCAGAAAATGGCATAATTTCCCACCCAGGGACTTGGGGTCCTACCCAGGCCCCACCTCTCTGCTCCATGGCTGCAGGAGATAAGCCTTGTGGGGAGGACTGTGGGCTGTCAGACTGGGCTGGGGTCCAGGGCTGGGCTGTGGTGTGGGTTTCCCTGTGTGGTCCTCAGAGAGTGGAATGCACTTGGGGGTCACCTCCTAAGGTAGGGGAGAGGTTCCGTGAGGCTGCCTGGCTAGGATGGCCACCTGGAGGTAGGGATTGTTCTCACCTGAGCTTCTCAAGGGCTGAAGCTGGGTGTGACCATCTCTGCAGCCCCAGCACCTGCTCAAGGGCAGTATGAAGGCTGGGTGGATGCATGGACATCTGCAGGGGTGGGAGGTGCCAGGAGGAGTCTGCAAGTGGCTGGAAGGTGGGGACTGGGAACCCTGACAGAGGGCCAGCAATTGGACCCAGCCTCTGACTCTTGAGGCTACCATTCAGTTGCAGCCCTGCCAAATCTTCCTCCTGCTCTGCCACCCATGTTCCAGCCTCAAGCCATGGGGCACAGCTCCTCAACCATCTGTCCACGTAGGCTGGACCTGCATCAGACCAGTCAGATCCACTGAGCGAGATCTCCTCTTTCATCCAAGATCTTTGGGGGCCGGGCATGGTGGCTCACGCCTGTAATCCCAACACTTTGGGAGGCTGAGATAGGCAGATCACCTGAGGTCAGGAGTTCGAGACCAGCCAGGCCAACATGGCGAACCCCCTTCTCTACTAAAAGTACAAAAACTTAGCCAGGCATCGTGGCGCATGCCTGTAATCCCAGCTACTGGGGAGGCTGAGGTAGGAGAATCACTTGAACCTGGGAGGCAGAGGCTGCAGTGAGCCGAGATCACGCCACTGCACTCCAGCCTGGGCGGACTCTGTCTCAAAGGAAAAAAAAGGTAAGATCTTTGGGACCAAGCATTCCTGTGGCC
Organism: Papio anubis; assembly: GCF_008728515.1. NCBI lineage: Eukaryota > Metazoa > Chordata > Mammalia > Primates > Cercopithecidae > Papio > Papio anubis. The sequence goes on along the minus strand of NC_044982.1, from coordinate 7,420,644 downwards.
CTGGCTCTGGCACAGTAACCCACTCCAAGAGAACTGAGTCCCCTGGCCCTTCCCAGCCTCAGTCCTGGGCTCCTGCATGTCACCACGCCTCACACCCGCGCAGGCAGCCTCCTAGTGTGTGTAACCACTTCGCGGAAAAAGGTCTTACCAACTGACCAGTCATTCTGCCTGCATCTTGCTCAGCTGGGTGGCCCCTCCAGACTTCTGAATCTTGCCTCTGACTGTCAGTGAGTCCGCGTGGAGCTTTGGAGTAAATGGCATGACCTAACACCATGTCTGCGTAGCACTCTTTCCCCACCCGCTCTCAGGGTCCCTTGGAGGAGCCTTCCATTCCACGTGCTACTGGTAGGACAGTCATTGACCCGTCTTCCCCATTCATCCCAGGGCTAGGCTGCCAATCAGAACATCCCAACCCCTGGCCACAGCAGTTTGTTTGGGGATAGGTAAATGAGCCAGGTAAGGCCAAGCAGAGGCTTCTGCCAAGGTTGCTAAGCTTAGAAACTATTGCTGAGAGATGCCAGCTCCATCCTACATAGGATAAAGCCAAGAAGAGGCCAGTAGAACTGCAAGATGTGGGGTGGGGGTGGAGCTTGACAGCATTGCTTAAAGCCCTGGATCCAGCCATACCCGAAGGCTCACCAGAAACAATAAATTCTCTTTTTGTTCAAACCTATTGGAGTTGGGTTCTGTCACTGTCATCAAAGAACTCCTAGCTAATATGCCAAGGAGGGGTTTTTAACCTGGTCTTGATGAAAATGTCACAAAGATATATAAGCATCATAGAGCCCAAAAGCTGGGCCAGGAATCAAGGCACACGCAGTGAACTCCAGGGTCACTGGGTCCCAGCCCTGTCGAGGATGAGGACCCCTCTATAATGTCAAAACATCTGTAAACCAAAAGGTATCGGAGACAGGTCTTAATCAGTTTAGAAAGTTTATTTTGCCAAGGTTCAGGACGCACCCTTGACACAGCCTCAGGAGGTCCTGACACGTGCCCAAGGTGGTCAGGGCACAGCTTGGTTTTATACATTTTAGGGAGACACGAGACATCAATATATGTAAAATGTATATTGTTTCAGTCTGGAAAGGTGGGACAACTCGAAGTGGAAAGGAGGCTTCCAGGTTATATGTAAATAAGAGACAAACGGTTGCATTCTGTTGAGTTTCTGATTAGTCTTTCACTGAATGCACAGTTTACAGGAATAGTCACCTATACCTTAGTCTGGTTTAGTAACACAATAGTGCAAAGGAAGCAATCAGATACACGTTTGTCTCATGGGAGCAGAGGGAGGATGACTTTGAGTTCTGCCTTTCCTTCGGCCACAAAGAATTTCCTTGTGGGCAAATTGCGAGGAAAGTGTCTTATTTACAAATAGAATGGGAAGCAGGTTTGCCCTATGCAGTTTCAAGCTTCACTTTTCCCTTTGGCTTAGTAATTTTGGGGAGATTTATTTTCCTTTCACGCATCTCACAAAGCCCCCACAAAAAAAAAAAAAAAAAAAAAAAAACCTGTATCTTGGGTGGTATCCCTTATGAGAAAACACAAAAACACACAAAGAAATCAAATCAAATTTTGTCTGTTTGGGGTTTTGTTGAGACAGGGTCTCACTGCAGTGGCACAATCCAGGCTCAATGCAACCTCCACCTCCCGGGTTCAAGCGATTCTCTTCCCCAAGTGTCCCGAGTAGCTGGGATTCCAGGCGTGCGTCAATGTCAGGCCTCTGAGCCCAAGCCAAGTCATCGCATCCCCTGTGACTTGCACGAATATGCCCAGATGGCCTGAAGTAACTGAAGAATCACAAAAGAAGTGAAAAAGCCTTGCCCTGCCTTAACTGATGACATTCCACCACAAAAGAAGTGAAAATGGCTGGTCCTTGTCTTAAGTGATGACATTACCTTGTGAAAGTCCTTTTCCTGGCCCATCCTGGCACAAAAAGCTCCCCCACTGAGCACCAAGTAACCCCCACTCCTGCCCGCCAGAGAACCCCCTTTTGACTGTAATTTTCCTTTACCTACCCAAATCCTATAAAACGGCCCCACCCTTATCTCCCTTCGCTGACTCTCTTTTCGGACTCAGCCCGCCTGCACCCAGGTGATTAAAAGCTTTATTGCTCACACAAAGCCTGTTTGGTGGTCTCTTCACACGGACGCGCATGACAGCCACCACGCCCGGCTAATTTTTGTAGTTTTAGTAGAGACAGGGTTTCGCCATGTTGGCCAGGCTGGTCTCAAACTCCCGGCTTCAAGTGATCGCCCGCCTTGGCCTCCCAAAATGCTGGGATTACAGGTGTGAGCCACTGCGCCCAGCCCAGAAATCAGTAAACTTTTAAAATGAGTTTGTGTTTTCCTCTAAATCAACAGCACAAACATCAGGAAAAAAATAGTTACTCAAGCACACGTGAGAATGTTAATTATCTGTCCTGAGAAATGCATGGGGGCACATAGGTGGATGTAAGGGGATGCTCACCAGTTCGCTGCTATCTCTCAAGAAGCTGGAGCCTACATTTCCCAGCTCCTCAGGGCAGAGGTTGCCAATCTCAAGCCCAGGTCTCTGCACTGGGAAACTGGGGGGCACCTTCCACCAGCGTGGCCAAGGGACTCCCTCTGCTCTGATCCTGCCTGATTCTCTCTTCCCAGACCCTCTTCCCCTCCTCCCAGAGGCCGGTGCTGCTCTTGGGCCCTTGGGTCTGGCTGGCCCGGCTGCTACCATTTTCAGGAACGTTATCTCTGACTCCATTTAAGGAGTCTGACACTGACGTTTGCTCAAGGCACACATTCAGGAGTCCTGTCTGCTGCTGGCTTCTGGGGTGACTTCCTGTCTTTCCCCCCAGCATGCCCTGTGTCTGTGCTTCTCAACATCCGCATATGTCAGACCACCTGCAGGGATTACTGAAATTCAGATTCCTGGGCTTCATCCCAACCTTTCATTCTGTAGGTCTGGGGAGAGCCCAAGAGTTTGCATCACATCACATGACGGATAAAGAAGGAAATCAAAACACTTTGCCCCAAAATATCACTCTGTGCCATATTTCAAAATGCTCCTGCAAAGCCATCTTTTGTGGGGGAAGATTTGCATCTGTAAAGAATCGCTATTAACATAACTAGATCTTTCCCCTTCCAGACCCTCCCAATACTGAAGAGATTGACTGAGAGTCTAGCACCTTTTAAAGATCTAAATAGGGACCGTTTGCCATCTAAGGGCACTCACCTGTGAGACTTCCTCTACATAACAAGAACCTGGGTTTCCACAGCCCCTTATCTTAACCCAGACACTCCTTTCTCACGATTCCAGCTCTTTAGATAATAACTTAACTCTTTCAGCCAATTGCCAATCAGACCAAACCAATGTATACCTCACAGGTATTGAATGATATCTTATGCCTTCCTATAATGTGTAAAACCAACCTCCTTGGGCCCATGTTCTCAGGACCCCTTGAGACTGTGCCTTGGGCTATGGTCACTCATATTTGGCTCCGAATAAACCTCTTTAAATATTTTACAGTTTGATCTTTTCATTGACACTACCAATCTCTCTCTCTCTCTTTCAATCTCTTTCTCAATTTCTCCTTCTCTGTCTCTGTCTCTCAATCTCTCTCTTGATCTATCTCTCAATCTCTCTTGATCTCCTCAATCTATCTCTTGATCTATCTCAATCTCTCTATCTCTCTCTTAATCTCTCTCTTGATCTATCTCAGTCTCTCTCTCAATATCTCTCTCAATCTCTTTCTCAATATCTCTCTCAGTCTCTCTCTCTCCTGATCTCTCTCGATCTCTCTCTCTCAATCTCTCTCAATCTATTTTTCTCTTAATCTTTCTACCTCTCAATCTCCTCTCTCTCGATCTTTCTATCTCTCAGTCTCTCTCTCTCTCTCTCTTTTTCTTTGTTTAGAGGACTCTGTGTCTGACTAGAGAATTGCTATTCCCCCTTCTGTAACCAGGTTAGGCCACATCCCCTCAGAGAAGCTTCCTTGCTCCACACACCATCAGCATTAGCCAGGCTTCCTTGACCCTCTAAGTATTGGGAGCTCACACTAAAGTGTGAGGCCATGAATGGCAGAGATGGCTGGCACGTCCCCCCTCTGCCTAGCACAATGCCTGCACAAAGACAGGGCATTACAGCTAGAAAAGAGCAAAGTCCAATACCTCAGAGATGAGGGCACAGAGACTCAGGGAAGTGAAGGGACTTGCTTAAGACCACCCAGAGACAAAATATCACAGCTGGGATTCAAACTCAGGTTGGAAACCACAGAGCCCAGGCTTTTCCCACCACTCCAGGCTATTCCTGTCCCTGTGGTGTTTATAGAAATGGCAATTTAGTGTTGAGCCTCTGAACAACTCTTCTGACTTTTGATTTTAATCTTAAGGTCACTGTAAACAGGGAGTGGCTTGTTTTACCCTCTTTGCTTTGGCAGCGAGGAAGCTCAGAGCCAAGTTTCTAGCAAGCGTAAAGGATATGTGGCAGCACCTCATGGACTAACCTCACCTCTGATTTCATTTTCTTTCTCTTTTTCCTTATCTTCCTACCCGGATCACCTCACTTAAAAATTCTTCCCTCTTGTACTGTTTATTGCATTCCTTTAGGTACCAGGTATAGTATAAATAAATAACTAAATACTGACGGAGCAGATGGAGCAGGACTGGGATCAGAGCTGCCCCTCCTGACCCCCACTCCCTTGCTTTTCATGACATTCCTCAGCACCTCACATGTCCCTCACTCCCAAGGAGCTTAAGATCTTGGGGTCTTAAGACTGTGGGGCCCAACCATGGAGGCCTTTCAACAGTCTTCTCGCTGTCCTCGTTTTATTTTTCCCAAACTTTGAGAATTTCTCTGAAAACACACTTAAACATTTTCCCAGCATACAAAAAGCAAAAACTTCCCCATCCATCCCTTTTGCCAGTTACTCTTGGGAGAACAGGAAGAGTTCAACAGGAACAGAACAGAAGTGCACTTCATTACCATAAGAAGACACCAGGAACGGAGCGTGATTCACAGAGGTCACTGAGTTCTGACATGCACATTTTGCTCAACAATTACCTGTTTTGTGCATTGTCGTAAACTACAGCATCTTCCATAAAATGTCCAAATGTTACCGAGGGTAGAATTAGACCTCGGGGCCCTATTTCCTGCCACATTACAAGGTGGTAATTAACTCAGCTCAGAGGTCCTGTTCCTCCCTTGGCAACTCCAAGCATTGCCTTTTACAATCTTCCTTCCGACAACAGCGCAGTAGGTTACAGATGCAGAGCCTCAGGACTTTGTCTAGAAAACGCCCCCCACCTTGCTGAGCGTCACAACACCGTGCAGAAAAAGGATGGTGCATCTTCATTAACCTCCACCCAGTGGGTCCGCTGCATGGAAAAGGGGTCCTTGAAGGTGCCATCAAAGAAACACACACCGAAACTCCAGAGGAAATCCTGATCACAGGGCAATACCAGCCACCAGCCCCTCTCCCGTGTGCCTCTGAGACCCTGTTGGTGGCTCTCTCACTAAAGCATTACCTGTGTCTCCAGGAGGAGCATTCAGGGTCCTCCACAATCTGACAGCCTCTTCCTTTTCCATCTTCCTCCACGTGTGCTCCACACTCCAGCCTCACCCAAGCTCCAGGCCATTTTCCAAAGGTGTCTTTATCCACACTGTTCCCCTGGCTTCATCTCCCTCACCCCATCTTCTCTTGACAAACTCCCACTCATCCTGCAAGAGCCCATCTCATCATGAGCTTCTCCTGGAACCTCCCTTGAACCACCCTCAGCAAATGTGAGCCAGATCCCCCTGCTCTCTCCCCGGGCCCTAAGATCAGCTCTATCCAGCTGAAGACACTGATGGTAAGTTCCAACCTCCAGCCCTGCAGAGGAGGCAGCAGCCACAGCTGAACCCACACCAGCGCTGGGATTGGTAAACATCATGAATGCAAACTTACAAAACCAATGTTCCCTAATAAATCACACTTATAATACTTCTTATATTAGGTGCTTGGATTCCATATCAGGTTTCTATTTTTTGAGGGAGGAGAGAGGGGACAGAGTCTCACTGTTGCCCAGGCTAGAATGCAGTGATGTCTCAGATCACTGTAACTTCCACCTCCCAGGTTCAAGAGATTCTCATGCTTCAGCCTCCCAAGTAGCTGGGACTGCAGGAGCATGCCACAATGCCTGGCTAATTTTTTGTATTTTTGGTAGGGTTGGGGTTTCACCATGTTGGCCAGGCTGGTCTTGAACACCTGACCTCAGGTGATCTGCCTACCTTGGTCTCCCAAAGTGCTAGGATTACAGGTGTGAGCCACCGCACCTGGCTAAATTTCATTTAAAAAAAGAAAAAACAAAAACAATAAACTTTTGTTTTGTGATCTAAAAGTATATATATAGATATTTTTAAAAAACAATAAACTTTTGTGATCTAAAAGTATATACATATATTTTTGTTTTGATCTGTCTGGCTAAAAGCGTGTGTGTATATATATATATATATATATATATATTTTTTTTTTTTTATGACTTTGACATTGGCTCCCCAGAGCAGGTGGGAGTGGAGGTATGTTCCATGCCCTGGGAGACCCCACAAGAATGCAACTGAGGGACACAGAGGCCCCCGGGTGACAGGGAAAGAGTGTGGAAGGGCCTCATTTTGGCCAGTTGGACCCCCCGCCGAAGGCCACATAGTCAGGATTTGAGCCCAGGTCTGGCTATTCCCAAATTCCATGCTTTCTTCACTACACTCACCTCCTATACCCATGGACACACTGCCGAGAATTTCCTGGGCGAAAGAACCCCATGACTGGCTCTAGGGGGGAAAGAACACAGGGAAGCAGAAGCCCAGGGACCTGCCCGTCACAGAGAGAAGCAGATGCAAACCCTGCAGTGTGCAGCAGTGTGTGGCACGGGACGCAGCAGCGACATTTTCCAAACAGGCTAGATGTGGCCACACCGGGAGAGCTCCTATGGCTGGGCGCGGGGGCCATGTTTCTTTATTCTCATGAGTCCCCGGGTTCAGAACCACTGAGTGAAAGGAGTTATCCCTGACAAGAGAGAGGGAGAAAGAGTAGGAGGAAGCCAGTGAGTGTAGAGTCCTGGAAGCCAAGCGGAGATGGCTCGCCAAGAAGGAAGGTGGCCCATTCTGTCAAACGCTATTGAAAGCACATCAAACACATGTGGAAAATGGCACTGGACTTAGTGAGGGGGTCACTGGAGATGCCGAGAGACCGTTCAGAGAGAAGCAGATAGGAAGCCAGGGCAGAGAGGGTCAGCAAGTGGGTGAGGCTGGGAGCCATGGCTCACGCCTGTAATCTCAGCCCTTCAGGAGGCTGAGGTGGGAGGATTGCTTGAGCCCAGAAGTTTAAGACCAGCCTGGGCGACCCAGCCAGACCCTGTCTCTACAAAAACTAAGATTAGCTGGGTGTGGTAGGACACACCTGTAGTCCCAGCTACTCGGGAGGCTGACATGGGAGGATCGTTTGAGCCTAGGAGTTTGAGGCTGCAGTAAACTATTACTGCACCACTGCACCCAGCCTAAGTGACAGAGTGAGACCCTGTCTAAAAAATAATAAAATAAAATGAAAAGAATATTGTAAAAATATATAAAGGCTCCAAATTCTTGATTGTTGAAAACATGATCCTTTTTTTTTTTTCTTGGCAAGATCTTCTCTAAACTTGCCATGAAATATGTCTAGGGACCCTCATTCATCTGATTTACTCTAAAGGGATGCTCAAATCATGGTCACTTTTGTTAACGATGCTTTTTCGGGGGGGTGGGGAAATGACAGGATTTGTGGTGGTTGCAATTTTTTTTCCTTTGCTTTTTATCTTTGTACTTTTATGTGTTGCTTAAAATTTTTAAATAATGAACATCTTTTTTTATAAAAACAATAATAATTATTCTAAAAAGTAAAACATGAACTTTTTTGAGTGCCTAGGGATCAGTAAGTCAGTGAAGAACATCTTGTACCTCTTGTGGCTGCGGACTTGGCAATAGTGCCACCCGCAACATCACCTTGATATCAGACACCAGCTTAGCCTGCTAAGTCTGCCTTTCCCATTGAAATGGGTAAGTAGGCTGAAAGTGTTCATCCTTATCCTCAAATACAGCTTCGTAAAAATATTTACGAATTAATAATGTTGTGATATAGAAACTTGTTTGTATCCTGTAGTAGAGCCACATACCTTGCTAGGGAAAGTGTTTCTGATCCATATGATGGGAATGAAGAGAATCTGTAGTTCCCAGTGAGCCACAAGGAGCCCCATGGCATCCAGTTGGGGGTCCTCCTCCCAAAATAGACTTGCGATCCCCTGGAGGGGGAGAAGACCGAGGCCCAATTTGCCCAGATGTGTGAGGATTCTGTGTGTAAAGCAGTGGATCTAGAGATGATCTCATTTCCAAGCCTATATCCAGTAAAATGGTTGTGGTTGCTGTAATCAACGGAGAAGGATTTTGAGGTAACAACCAGGTTCATGAGGAAAGGGCATGGCTGATTAGTGAGTCTGCCATGGCTCTGGTTCAAAGTCCTGACATTCAGCAACTTAATCAAAACATTTGTTATATTAATTCTTTGTGATAATTAAAATTGCCTGGAAGTTTGCCGAGTGGCAGACTTCTCCCCAGTTCCACAACTTTCCTGCTCTCCTGGGAATATCTGAAATTCAGGGCAGGCATTCATTCTCTTTTCTCAAACAGCTTCAGTGAATGTAATTTATAGACAATAAAGTTCACCAATTTTAAGTGTACAATTTGGTAAGTTTTGACAAATGCATATGGTCCTGTAACCACCACCACTATATTCATCACACAGAACATTTCCATCACCCCCAAGAGTTCCCTTGTGTCCTTTTGAGGCAGTCCCTTCCTTCCAGCCACCCTTCCATCCACTAGTCTGCTCTCTGTCACTCCAGTTTTGCCTTTCCTAGGATTTTACATAAATGAAATAACACATATAGAGTCTTGAGCTTCTTTCATTTAACAAAATGCATTTTGGATGCACCCATGTTCTTGAATGTTTGAATAGTTCCTTACTTTTTATTGCTGGCTGGTCTTCTATTTTGTTCATCTATTCAACCACTGATTAACTTTTGTGGTGGTCCCAGGTTTTTGCCTTTTAAGAGTAAAGTTAGGGAAAAGCCCTTGTGTGGGCCTATGTTTAAATTTTTCTCAGGCAAATGTCTAGGAATACAATTGCTAGGTTTAACTTCATAAGAAACTGCCAAATTGTTTTACAAATCTATGCACTATTTTGCCTTCTCACAGTGATGTATGAGCATTCCGGTTGCTCCTGATCCTTTTCAGCACTTTTTATTGTCAGTCTTTTTTTTTTTTTTTTTTTTTTTTCGAGTTGGTCTCACTCTGTCCCCCAGGTTGGAGTGCAGTGGCATGATCACAGCTCACTGCAGCCCCAACTTCCCTGGACTCAGGTAATTCTCCCACCTCAGCCTCCTGAGTAGCTGAGACTACAGGCTCATGCCACCATGCCCAGCTAATTTTTGTATTTCCTGTAGAAACGGAGTTTCACCAGGTTGCCCAGGCTGGTCTGGAACTCCTGGGCTCAAGTGATCAGCCCACCTCAGACTCCCAAAATGCTGGGATTACAGGCGTGAGTCACCACACCCTACCATCAGTCTTTATTTTAATGTTAGCAGTTATACTTAGTGTATAGTGGCTTCTCTTTCTGTTTTTAATTTACATTTTTCTAATGACTAATGATATTGAGCATTGTTTCATGTGTTTGACATTCATATATTTTCTTTGGCATCGTTGTTCAAATCTTATGCTTTTTAAATGTTAGTGTTTGTCTTTTATTATTAAGTTATAAGAGTTTATTTTTTAATATTCTGGATGCCAGGTCTTAATTAGATATGTGCTTTGCAAATATTTTCTCCCAACCTGTGCTTGCCTCAGTCATTTTCTCAGTGGGGTCATTTGAAAAGAAAATATTTTACGTTTGAAATCTACTGATCTATTTTATTTTCTAGTTCATGTATTTTGTATTTTATTTTATAAATCTTTGCTTAATACAAGGTCATGAATTTTTTTTACATTTTCTTTAGAAGTTTTATCATCTTAGCTCTTACGTTTAAGCCTGAAATTCATTTTGAGTTCATTTTTTTGACTAGTTAATTTTCCAGTTGGGGAGGTAATGGCTGAGGTTCTTTTTTTTTTCTTCTTGCATACGGATATTCACTTGGTCATTAAATTGACTTGAGAGCTTAGTCAAAAATAAAGTAACATATATGTGTGGCTCTATTTCTGACTCTAGATCACAGTCCATTGATCTATAAATCTACCTTTATGCCAATACCAATAGTCTTGATTAGTATAACTTTACAATAAGCCTTGAAATCAAGTCACGTGAGTATTCCAATTTTTAAAAATTATTTAGGCTATTCTAGGTCCTTAGTATTTCTATATAAATTTTAGAATCAACTTTTCAATTTCTGGTTTTTTAAATTATGCTGGATCTTCAATGATAATTGCTTTGAATATATACTCAGTTAAGTGTAAGGAGACTAAATATTGAGTCTTGTAATCCATGAACATAGCATATATTTTTATTTATTTGGATCTTCTTTGATTTGTCTCACTGACATTTTGTAGTGTTCAGTGTACAAACAGGCATTTTTTAATAAATTTATTTCGTTAAATGTATCTTTTATATAATTATAAATGATATTATCTTTAAATTTTCCAAATGACAACTGTTCATTGATATTTTGTAGAAATTCAGTTGACTTTTATATATTGACCTTGTATCCTCTACCCTTACTAAACTCACTTATCAGTTCCAGTAGCTTGTTTGTATATTCTTTGGTATTTGGTAGAAGATAATGCTATCTGTGAAGAAAGACCATTTTATTTATTTCTTTCCAATTAGTATGACTTTTTAAACTTTTTTTTCCTTATGGCGTTATCTAGGACCTCACATATAATGATGAATAAAATGTAAATGTAGATATCATTGTCTTGCTCCTAATCTCAGGGAAAGGGTTCAATCTTTCACCATTAAGTATGATGCTCGCTGTAAGCTTATGCAGATTTAGGAAGTTTTTTTAATATAACTAGCTTGCTAAGAGTTAATCATTGCTCAGTAGTGCTTTTGTCAAATATATTTTCTGTACTCACTGAGATGACCATGTGGCTATCCTTTTTTAGTCTGCTAACATGATGAATTACATTAATTGGTTTTTCTAAATTCCTGGGATAAAATCCACTTGGTCATGATGCGTTCTCATTTTATATATTACTAGATTTAATTCACTAAAATCTTATTAAGGACTTATGCCCAAGAGGGATATTAGTCTGCAGTCTTCTTTTCTGGTAACATCTCTGAATGGTTTGAGTTAGATTAATCCCTTCTCTTCTATTTTCAGGAAGAGTTGGTATACAATTAATATTATTTCTTTCTTAAATGGCTGATAGAATTCACCAGTGAAGACAGCTGAGCTTTGAGGGTTTTTAGTTTGTTTGATATTTTGTGAGTAAGATTTTAACAACAAATTCTATTGTTTTAATACATATAGGGCTATTCTGGCTGTCTACTTCTTCTTGGGTGAGCTTTGATAATTTGTGTATTTCAAGAAATTTGTCCATTCATCTATATTGTGGAATTTATTGGCAGAAAGGTGTTCATAGTATTCTTATTTCAGTATATACAGAATATGTAGTGATGTCCTTTCTTTCATTCTTAATATCGGCAATTTATGTCTTCTTTTTTTCCTGATCAGTACAGCTATAGGCTTGTCAACTTTATATTAAAATTATAAAACTTTATATTAAAATTGTAATAAACTAGATTTGGGGTTTAATTTTCTCCATTAATTTTCTGCTTTCTATTTCAATCCTTTTTTCTCTTATGTTTATTATTTCTTCTTTCTGGGGTTTTTTTTTTTTTTTTTTTTTTCAGTTTCCTCTATTTTTTGTGTAGTTTGCTCTATTTTTTTCTGGTTTTTTACAGTGGAATGTTAGATCACTGATTTGAGACCTTCTTTTCTAATAGAAGCATTTAATGCTATAAATATCTCCTTAAGTACTAATTTAGTTGTATCTCATAAATGTTGATGTTTTGTTTACATTTTCATTCAGTTCAAAATATTTTTTCATTTTCCTTGTAATTTTATTCTCTGGCCCATGAATTATTGAGATGTATGATATTTACAAATATTTTGAGATTTTTCAGATATTGTTTTGTTGCTGCCTTCTAGCTTAACTCTATTATAGTCAGAAAACCTATTTGTATTATTTTTAAACACTTAATTTTATTAAGACTTGTTTCATAGCCCAAAATATAATCTGCCTTGGTGAATGTTTCTTGCATTCCTCAGAAGAATGTGCATTTGGCTTTTGTTGATTGAAGTGTTATCTAAATGTCAAGTAGGTCAATGAGTTAACAGTGTTAGTTGAAAGTGATGTCTTCTACACTTTTATTCATTTTCTATTTGTTTCATCAAGTATCAAGAGAGGAATATTGAAATCTCCAACTGCAATTGTAGATTTAGTTTTCCTCTTAATTTTCTCCGTTTTGCTGCATGTAGTTTAAAATAAAGTTCTGTTTCTAGGTGAACACACGTAGGATTACTGCATTCTCTTCCTGAACTACATGGCTGTAGGTATGCCATTGAGGCCTACTGTGGTTCCTTTTATAAAGGATTCTCAACTCCTCTGTCTCACATCTGCTTAGGTGGAGCAAATTATCTTGCAGTTCATTACCCTACCCATGTCCATTTTCCAAAGCAATTACCAAGAAAAAAAAGATGAACAAAATTAAAACCTAAAAGCTCTTCTACCAATATTTTTATGAATATAATACTAGAAACTATTAAAAACCACATGAATTCAAGACCACATTGATAATTCAGTAAGAACAAAGTATGAGTCCTCAAAATTAAAGAAATTTGAGCTCTTTGCCTATGTTCTTGGCTAAGAGCGTTTTAGCCAAGAATATTGCCAGGGATTTTGCAATATTACCAGGAAGTCAGACTTCCTGATAGAATGCTAAAAGAGAGTCCTTGGTAAACTCTAGTAATGCACTAACTAATGTATGAGACCTATATTTGGGTAACCTTTAGTAACTCAGTGAATTACTACGAAGTAGACATCAGTCATGCACAACAACAAAAATAAATAGGATTGTGCATCACTCGCTTCGAAGAACTGGATTCTGAATGTGCATTTAAATCAGTTTCTGACTGTCCAGAAGACTGTCACCTCCCACCAGTGGGCTGTGGGCCACACGCTGAGAAACACAACTCCGTATGAGGACCCGTAAGAGAAACTGCTTTCACATTAAAGTGCCAGGAAACACTTTGCTCCTCCTGAAGAAGAACGACTGTGTTTCTTTCCACACTGATAACGGTACTCACTATATCTCTTTTCCCATTGACAGCTGGGAAGCTCTGAGCCAAACTTGAAAATCAAACTCTAGAACCCTGTGCCTTGCGAGTTTTCATCTTACTTCTTCTCTTCAAATTGGCATTTGGCCTAATCTTACTGTTCATATTGTTCTAATTTATTGAACATATTTCGTATTAACCATCTCTCCTTTTTCCGTGTGTGTGTGTGTGTGTGTGTGTCTGTGTGTAACAAGAAACCGGCATGAATAAAGAAATCAATGGAGATCTCTGTCTAAGGGTCACTTTAGATATTTCCTTTTTTTTTTTTTTTTTTTTGAGACAGACTCTCGCTCTGTCGCCCAGGCTGGAGTGCAGTGGCTGGATCTCGGCTCACTGCAAGCTCCACGTCCCGAGTTTATGCCATTCTCCTGCCTCAGCCTCCCGAGTAGCTGGGACTACAGGTGCCCACCACCTCGCCCGGCTAGTTTTTTGTATTTTTTAGTAGAGACGGGGTTTCACCGTGTTTGCCAGGATGGTCTCGATCTCCTGACCTTGTGATCCGCCCGTCTCAGCCTCCCAAAGTGCTGGGATTACAGGCTTGAGCCACCGCGCCTGGCCACTTTAGATATTTCTACAATTCATGCATGCTAAATTCCTGACCACCGTTTCGCATGATGTTAGTCCATTCCAACCTTTTCCAAGTGGCTAAAAATATCATTGCATATTTACAAGCCTAACCTTTTTAAGTTAGAGGAGAAACAGTCAGCTTCCTGCCAGCCTTACCAGCAGAAAAACACCAGAGGATTACAGATGCAGCTAGGGCCTGGTGGGCACAGGGTGACTGAGGAATGAGAAGCCGTCCTGACTGTACCGCATCTCTGGGAGACCAGCTGCCGAGGGATGTTTTGTGCATTCTACTAGAGCAGTTACCAAGGTCTGAAGTCCCGGTGAACATGACATTGTAATCTCAGTTATGTTTTATTTATGGAGAGTGGTGCCGCAGCTAGGGTGTGTTAACAAACAAAGATGATTGCTTCTGAGCCACTCTCTCGTCCTGAGGTAATTAACACAAAGTAATGTGCCAGTTGGGGGATTCAAAGAGTCGACAACCTTTTCCATAGGAAAGTGATCTGCAACACCCAGGCCAAAAGGGTAGAATGGAGAGAAGCGGGGACGTGTTTTATCTTTGGTTAAAAGTGCATCATTAAAAGGCACTGGCATAATTATTCTTCCCTTTAAAAAAAAAAAATCCATATAACATTAAGAAAACTACAAAGTATAAAATGTCAGGAGCAGAGATGTGTGGATTTGCAGCTGTTAGCAAAGTGGGCCGGGGGCTCCCTGTGTATCTCGAACGGCATAAATTAGAAATATTGACTGCAACCAAAATAGCATTCGCAATCAGCTCAATGTTGCAGTGTGTTATACAGACCATTTGCTTTTAAAAAAATTAAAATATGAATCAAACTTGGATGACAAAGAAGTTCAACTTCTCGGGAAAAATCAAATACATCATCAAAAGGTCACGATTCGTAGACAAATTGCTGTTAAAATTTATTACTTGTTTGCAAAATGTACTGTTGATCATTGGTAACTGCTAAATGCTTGGGCGCCTCTGACAAAATAAATAAATAAATAAATAAATACAGCACTCTGCATTCGTTAAGCAGGGAGTAATGTGAAAAAGCACCTAGAAAGCTAAAACTCAGCACGGGGGAGGACAAGAGAAGCAAGGGAGGCCAGGCTGGGTGAGAAGAGGAAGCACCCAGGGAGTTAAGAATGAAAAATGAGAGAGAAACAAGCAGTGGCCCAGCAGAGTCATTCTTACTCCTTTGGAAAATCGGAGATGCTTTTGTACTCAAAAGCACAAAAATCAGAGCATCTAAACATGAACCATCAAGGTTCTTGAGGCCCCACGGGATGGTGCCTGGAGATGCCGTACCATTCAGCTCACAGTCCCCAGTGCCCTGCCTCCGACTCTCACATGTACCCGGTGCTGGCACCTTCTCGTTTACAAGTAGGATTTGCTACAGGGCTCTGAACTTCCTGGCGGCAGAGACCATCCCAAGGTCAGACTTGCACCTCCAGGGTCCAGCAGAGCACCAGGCACAGGTGGGGCTCTGCTGGGGCCCAGTGGCCTGCCCCCTGGAGTCTCCTGCAGCCTTCTGCCATGTGCAGCAGCAGAGCCAACTGGCCCGGGGCATTCTTCTGGCCACAGAATTGTTCAGGAATGGCCATGGGGCTGACTTTAGGCCAAGGAGATGTGAGGGGAAGTTGGCTGAACATTCTAGAAAGGAGGTACCAGAGTCTTCTGAGAGGTTCCACAGTATGCCAGTGGCCAGTGCTCTCTCTTTCCTTCACCCGCTTGTGGCGGTGAGGCTGTAAGAATGGAATAGCGATGGGAAATGGACAGATGCGTTGGATCCAGTTGTGAAGGGTTTGAGTGCCATGCTGAAGCCCGCTGATTCTGTTGGGGCCAGGTTAATTCGGGGCTTTCTGGCCAAGGAGACAGGGCAGAAGTGATACTCACCGCTTCCAGGCCTGGCCCATGGGGAACCCTGTGTGAGACTCACATATTTGTGAATGCCTCAATGCAGACGACCCAGCAAAGTCCCCCAAGGAGACTCTAGATAGCACTCATCAATGGAACTTCCTGCAAGAATGGAAGATTCTGTCTGCGCTGTCCAATCTGATAGCCACAAGCCACATGCGGCTACTGCACACCTGAAATGTGGAGAGTGCAGCTGAGGAATTGAATTTTTAATGTTGATGATTTTTAATTACTTTAAATTTAAATAGTTTACTGGATGGCACAACTCTAGAAGGTGGCAGCGAAACAAGACAGAAGGAGCTAGAATCCCTGAAACACCACACGGAAAGCTGTCCACCACTTTATGGGACTGTGACACTAGCAAGAAACAAACCTGTATGATGTCAGGTCATTGGAATGTGGAGATTGTGACAGCAGCTGGCATGAAATAGCAGGTGCCTCCTGGGTTCACTGTTCTCAGCACTTGGCATGCCGTATCTTATTTAGTCATCTCAACAACTGCAGGAGGGAGGTCCTGTTGTTATCCACATTTTACAGATGAGAAAACTGAGGCACAGAATGGAAACTGAGACACAGATAAGAAGAGGCCGAAAGGGGTTCCGGACCAGGTCAGTCCGGCTCCAGAGCTTCTCTGAGGCTAAAATCCAAGGAATTTGTGAGGGAAGCTCTTTTAGGAACCCAGAATGAAGGCAGTGGCCAGACTGGGGAGGAACCCAAAGGGTTCTGCAGTCCAAAGGGGCCTAGAAAGGAAGGTCCCATGACAAAAGCAAATCCCAGCCTCCTTCGCAGCCCACAGAGCAAATCCCTGCTTTGCTCTTGTTTCCTGCTATTAAATCCCTTTTTGCCATGCTACTCTGATAGTGCCTGTGAGGGACAGAATGGCTGATTCTCTAGGGTTCTGGACACCCTGCAGGTGGGTGTGCCCCCAAGTAGCACAGCAGGACACCACCTCCTTCTCCCACTCCTAAGCTCTCCAGACCTGTCTTGCTAAAAGCCACAGGGTACAGGGCCAGGGCAGATGTGGCCAGAGGTAAGAAAGCACCACACAGTCTGCGATGTGTGGAGTCCAGGAGAAGGGCAGAGGGGACTTGGAACCACAAGTCCTGCTGGGCCTTGTGCAGGAAGGGACAGGATTTCCCTTCCTGCACAGGGAGAGCACAAAGAAAGGCAAATATCTGGAAAGAAGCTGCCAGTGCTCCGGGGGACAGCAGGGCTCATCTGAGGGATGCTTTGATGCAGATGAAGTGGCTGGGAATTGCCATCGTCGGGTTTTGTTTTGTTTTGTTTTGTTTTGGTTGTTTATTTAACACATTCATCATTTTTGGATACATGTCTAGAAACATCAGCTCTTCAGAGCCCTTCCTTGCTCATTACCTCATCGATCCTCCCAAGCTGTGGAGATGTCTTGTCCACCCCAATTTGCAGAGAAAGAGACAGGAAGTTATGGGACCTGTCATCTGGCGGGCAGCGGGCAGAGCTGGGATTCGATACAGGGCTGAAGATTCCCAGCCCGAGGCTCACGCACTGCATCGCCACCATCTCTGGCCTGATCCCTGAGTCTGTGGGGTCTTCCTGTCTCTCAGTCTGTCTCCTGTCGGCCTCACTGAGAGTGAAGCCTCATGAAGAGTGGTAGACAGGGAGCCAGGAGGCCCCAGCTGCCCCGGCGCAGGCAGAGGAGAAGCAGCCCTGGGACCCCCACAGAGCTCCCTGCATGTGGCCCAGAAAACCCCTGAATCAGACTTCTCAGGAGTTGTGTTGAAAATCCACATTCCAGGCCCCACCCTCGACCTATGGACCCGGAGTCTCTGCGCAGTGCAAACTGAGAGTCTGCATTTTAACTAGCACCGTTAATAAGGATTCTTCTAGTGAAAGTGTGAGTAGGACCAGACTAATAAGGTTTTCTGGCTCCACATCTTCCGGGAACCTATGGGGCTTTCTCCAAGAGGCAGCCAGGCCTCCAGACAGGGTCTCCTCCTTTCCTAGAGCCTTGGGAATGAGCCAGAGTGGGCTGCTGGGCAGGGAGGAGCAGGGTCTCTGCCCAGAGAGGTGCTCATAGGGTGAGCACCCTGAGTGCACGGCGCAGGAGAGAGCAGACAGAGGCAGGAAAGGCGATGACAGGCGAGAGCGTAAGGAGATACTGGGAAAGTGACCAGAGACCAAGCTGGAGACAGAGGCAGGGAGACTCCGGGAGAGGCAGCCAGGCAGGCTGAGAAAGCGGGGCAGAGAGAGGAGAGCAAGCATGAGAGGGAGGCGGGGAAACAGACAGGGACAAGGCCCCATGAGTTGCTTTCA
This sequence comes from Papio anubis, assembly GCF_008728515.1. NCBI lineage: Eukaryota > Metazoa > Chordata > Mammalia > Primates > Cercopithecidae > Papio > Papio anubis. The sequence goes on along the minus strand of NC_044982.1, from coordinate 7,402,494 downwards.
TCTGCCAGGTCTTCCAGCCACCCCTGGAGAGTGAGGGGCAGGCCGGTCTGTGTAGCAGCCCACCTCCAGAGCTGGCCACCTTCTCACATGCCATCCAATCCCTGCCCAGCTGCCAGGCTCTCAGGGCTGTGCCAAGTGGATGTCTCCATGACAATGCCAGGCAAGTCTCCCCCAAGGCTCACACACGGTTGGGGAGAGGGCATGGAGTGAGCCTTCACCAACAGCGGGCAAGGCCAAAGGCTCTCAGTTCACTACAAAGTAGGGGGGAGGGGGTGGGAAGCAGGGGGCAAAGAAGCTGGAAGGGTGTGTGGTGGTGTCAGCGACTTTCTAGGAACGTGGGAATCACAAGTAGAAAGGGAACGGGAAGGCAAATGGAATTTTGTAGGTACAGCTTTCATGTACCAAGTACCTTGTTTGCATTTTCTTGCTTGATCCTCTCAAGTGCTCTGTGGCATGAAGATCCTTGTCCCCTTTTTACAGATAAGGAAACTGAGGCTGAGAGATTGCAGACTCCACACATTTAGCTGGTAAGAGGCAGAGTAGAGGTTTCTACTCAGCCTCAGGTGCGCCCAGATAGAAATTCCAGGTTCCTTCTGCTGCACTAACAATTCTAAGCTCATGAGAAAACAATACACAAGATGTTTTGAAGCAGTGCAACCTTGCAGGCTGGAGCTGTCATGGGGCAGTTGTGACTGATCACAGCCAGGGAGGTTCAGATATAGCATGAGCAGTATACTGGAATGGCTCGTGGGGTAGAGGGATTTATCTCTTTATTTATTAATAATCCTTTACCTTAGCATCTTCTAAGACATACTATGGAGGCTACAATAAGATTACATATACAATAAAGCTATTGCAATGGTAAATCAAGAATAATATAAATGGAAGAAAGGACTTTTTAAATTCTCAAACTAATACTGTGGCTATGATTGACCATTAAATTGAACACTGAGCTCCCTAGCAGTCTCAGCAAAAAAGGGAAATGCAACAAGTTATGTGGCTCAAATACAAAATGAAATGTACTGACTTACCAAGGCAGATATTTCTTTTCCATTGCTAAGTCCTAGAAATCAGTGAAAAGACTTCTAGAAGGATAAAATATCACAAACACTTGTCATCTCATTTTATTTATAGCTATGCACATGCACACACTCATAAAACAATATATATAGTGTGTATATATTAATAAATATATGTGTGTGTGTGTATATATATATATATAGCCAAGCACAAAAGAGAATCCCTGAAAGCTGAAGAAATCAAACCCAGAGTGAGGAGAACTGACTTCATAGTTCATGGATTTCAGACCCAGAAATGGAACTAGAGAGCTCCAATGTCCATATGGGCACAAGTCCATGTGTGGCTGGGCACCTGGAATGGAACCTCCTGCATAAAGCCTGGATTTTGAAGAGCTTCTCCATCAGTAGAAACAGGACAAGAAAAGCTACACTCACCAGGAAGTGGTGAAACACGAGGGCTGCCCACCTGAGCCGTGGGATGGGGAAAACACGCTGGGGCCAGAATCTGTGGGATCCAGATTTACAGTCCCTTTCCAGAACAACTAGAGGCCCTCAGCTCCTATAGAGGCAGCCATGAAAGTGCACTGAAGGATATTTTTTAAGCCAAGACACATCAGACACACCCAAGAGAAACCCACAAAGATGAGCTCACAATCTGAAATCACAAACCACTAAGGAATCAGATCCATGAGAGTCCTCAGAGGAGAAAACACAAGAGAACTTGGACAAATGGAATGGACTAAGCAAGAGGACAAAACAACCATGTTCAGTGTACATCACTAGCACAATGGAGGCCAGGCATGGTGGCTCACACCTGTAATCCTGGCACTGTGGGAGGTCAAGGCAGGCAGATCACTTGAGGTCAGGAGTTTGAGACCAGCCTGGCCAACATGGTGAAACCCCATCTCTACCAAAAATACAAAAATTAGCCAGGCATGGTGGCATGCATACTCCTTTACAGGTGCTCCCAGCTACTCAAAGGGCTAGGCAGGAGAATTGCTTGAACCCGGAAGGTGGAGGTTGCGGTGTGCTGAGATCCCACCACTGCTCCCCAGCCTGAGTGACAGGGTGAAACCCTGCCACACACATACACACACACACACACACACACAACACAATGGAAAGCATCTTTAACAACTTTTCTGTTTATTTTCTTTTTTGTTTTTTCTTTTTTTCTTTTTTTTTTTTTTTGAGACGGAGTCTCGCTCTGTCGCCCAGGCTGGAGCGCAGTGGCGCAATCTCGGCTCACTGCAAGCTCCGCCTCCCGGGTTCACGCCATTCTCCTGCCTCAGCCTCCCGAGTAGCTGGGACTACAGGCGCCCGCCCCTGCGCCCAGCTAATTTTTTCTATTTTTAGGAGAGACGGGGTTTCACCATGGTCTCGATCTCCTGACCTTGTGATCCGCCCGCCTCGGCCTCCCAAAGTGCTGGGATTACAGGCGTGAGCCACCGCGCCCGGCCTTCTGTTTATTTTCATCAGCCACAGTAGATAGAATTGTTAGGTAACAATAATTTTTCTTGTAGCTAGTTTCAGAAATAACCGTCAATGGCAGATGAAAATAGACATTACAGTCAACCTTGCTCTGGATGTTGATGTGTGGGTAGCAAAGCTAACGTGCCCCTCCAGTGCAGCCTTGTGATGTCCTACTTGGAAATAAGGGTTAGAACTTGAAATTCAGACGAACTGCCGAGTCCCATAGGCTGTCTTTACTGATAAACATGGTCAAACCCTAGTGAGAACTTGAGCCCTAGTTCTCCTTAAGAAAGGGGACAGGTATAGGTGCTCAGAATTTTCCAGGTGTTTGGTTCACTGTGTACTCAGCCACATTTACAAATAGTAATTAACTGAATCCTCATCATATCCCTATGAGGAAGGTGCTACTACTTCCCCATTTTTACTGATGAGGAAACTGAGGCATGACCAGGTTACATGACTGGGCCAAGATCTCACAGCTTGTAGGTGACAGCCAAGCAAAACCCCCAGGCAGTCTACACCCAGCATGCCTATTAGTGAGTACACTGTACTGTTGCTTTGCAGGTTTTTTTTTTTTTTTTTGGTGTTTTTAGTAGAGATGGAGTTTCACCATGTTGGCCAGGCTGGTCTCAAACTCCTGACCTCAAGAAATCCACTCACTTCAGCCTCCCAACGTGCTGGGATTACAGGTGTGAGCCACCGCACATGGCCTGGCCTGGCCTTAATTTTTGGATTCTCTCAACAACCTGATGAGATAGGCATTGTACGCACTTAACTAGTTGTCTCTAGCTTCCTGTGCCAGAGAGAACTCTTGCTTCCATTTCCCCTTACCCTACCTCCTCACACATCTCTAGTCTTCCACCAGGTCAGTAAATGGTCATTCATCCTGTTGCTCAGCTGAAAAACTCATGATCACCCCGATGCCGCTCTGTCCTTCACACCCCTACTTAACCCATCAGCAAATCCCATCAGCTCTAATTTGCACCCCAAACAGATACTGGATCAGATATCTTCTTACCATCTCCTTCTTACCTTTTTCAATTTAAGTCTAAGCCACCAACTTCTTACCATGGAAAACCCCTACTTTACATCCCACTATGACAATCAGTCCCCCCTCATGCAACCTGAAGGGGCCTGCTACAAACAGCCTGCAAACGGCCACAAACAGCCACCATTGTCCCTCCCCTGCATTTCCTTCCCACACTTTTGTTTGATTCATCGTGTCTTTGTGAGACCACAAGTAGGTAACTAACCCCCTAATGTGTCCATCATGAACACCTCTCCAATACCATGTATGTTATTCTGACAGCAGTGTTTTTGATAAATGCCTGATGTTCCATTGCACTGACATCCTACCGCTTGCTTATCTAATCCCTTGTTAATGGGCATTTTCTTTATTTCCGGTTTTTGCTATCGTAAATATAGATACAATGAACATCTTTGGAGCTAAATTTTTGGCTGTATTATAGCTTCCTTAGGATGATTTTCTAGAAAAGGAATTATTTTAGAGATTAATCAAAAAAAAAAAAAAGATGGCTTGTGATGTGCCTAGTGTTGGTTATGCAGAGAGCAAAGCTTTTCCACATCCAGCAGTGATTGCATGCAGACCTTTATGGGCACCAGAAAGTCACCATTAGCCAAGCAAATGGCTCCAAGGAATGGAAGATCCTGGTGAGACATCCATGAAAGTCCATCCAGAACACATTCATTTGAATATTTTCAGTTGCAAAGGCAACAGGACTAACTTCCTGAAAATTTGGAAAGGTAGGAGAAATACCTTCCTGAAAAGCCTTTCCTCCCAAGCATCTGCATCTGATACACATCCATGTCCACACATACCTTCAACTAGATCATTTAGACTCACATTATCTCATACACAGTTTTCCTGTTGCTACCAAAGTCTTCAGCCCCTCATTTTCGATGTATGTAAATACTCCATAATGAACGAGTTCTTCTTCACTCATTCACTCCTTTACTGTTGAACACAGAGGCAGCTTCCAAAATTTTGCTATCATGCATGTCACTCCCTGGCATATTTTGTCTGCATGAATAATAAGCAGTGTATCCACATTTCTTTTTTCCCTTTGGCTAAAAAGAAGCTTAGATTCAAATTTATGATTTAAGTATAGCAACGTATGGCCGTCTTCTCTAGGCAATATTTTTACATAGGTGTAGACATCTTACTAGAGCTTTTAATCTCTCTGATCCTGATGTTTTGCTGCTTGTTTATGCTTTATTACATTTCCTATTGGCCTGCTCACAATCTTGAGGAATGAAGAAGGATGCAAATTACTAACAGAGTATTTAATGAAATGTCGAAATGGCCATCTATGGGCACATAGCTTTTCCTCTCTCTAGGAATTGCGAATTAGTATTCTTAGTATGGTTTCCAAGAATGATGTCACCAGATCAAATAGTCAGAAGATCGTTTGGGCCCTTGATACACACCACCCCAGAGCTTTGCAAAGGGAAGAGGGAAAAGTGGTTGAAACATGATACAGGTAACAAAGCTGAACCCTCAATTAAACTTCCAAATGCAGGCAAGAGGGCTGGGTTGTGCCATGTGCCAAAGGTAGTCAGGGGTCTGAGGTGTTACCTGCGGTCTGCCCCTTCCTTTTTTTCTTTTGCTTACCAACCCCTCTGCTCTGCACAATTGCTTCCCTGCTGCACCATAGGACCAGGAGCAGATGCTTAGTAAGATCTTGCTGACGGAAAGAAGTCAGACTAAGAAAAGAGAAGGCAGGAAGGAGGCACTCTCCCTCCTCAATAGCTCCTTGTTTTGCTGGGAGGCCAGCCTAGCCTTTGCAAACCTTTGCAAATGCAGCCTGCAGTGCATTTTCAGTCAAAAAAAAAAAAGCCCTTATGGGGCCTGGCCAATGAGCAAATACTTCAGCATCACTTTCTCGTTTTGGATAGGTAGGAAACCACCTACATCCTCTAGACAGCACCCCTGGGCTCACATCTTGTGATGCATCCTAAACTGGGCATTACTTACTTTAAATATTTTTAATTATGAAAGATCACAGAAACACAATTTCATTTTTGTTATGGTCTATGAGAAATAAACCATAGTAAAGGCTGATAGTTTGGGCTGTGACCTGGCACAGTGGGGCGAGCGCTGGTTTTCCTTGTCTGTAATGAAAAGCATGAACATTTCCTCCAGCCTCCTGGTAGACCCTAAGCTCCTATCCAGAAGACTGAGCCCTGATTGTCTGTTCACTGCCTCCCCAGCTAATCAGGAGTTCTTCCAGGGCAGGTATTGTACCCCCTGGCCTAGGAGGGTGGAGCACACGGTAGGAACTCCAGGAGACTTAAGGGAATAAATAACTGAGCAGATAGATAGATGGATGTCCCATCCTGCCCACTGAAGGGCAAACTCTGGGAAGGCAGGGGGAAGTCGTACTGACCCCTATTTTCCCAGCAGGGTCTGTGATGCTACAGAAATGTTTATTACACGAACAAGCTGGTGGCTGGCTGGATGAATTAAGTGGCTGTATGGATAAATGGATGGATGTACGACACGCCAGTGTTTGGGAGACTGTTTCTGATATGGTTTGGCTGTGTCCCTACCCAAATCTCATCTTGAATTGTAGCTCCCATAATTCCTATGCATCATGGGAAGGACCTAGTAGGAGGTAAATGAATCATGGGAGCTGGTCTTCACCATGCTGTTCTTATGATAGTGAATAAGTCTCATGAGATCTGATGGTTTTATAAAGGGAAGTTGCCCTACACAAGTTCTCTCTTGCCTGCCACTGTGTAAGACATGCCTTTTGCCTTCCACCATGATTGTGAGGCCTCCCAAGCCACATGGAACTGTGAGTTCATTAAACCTCTTTTTCTTTATAAATTACCCAGTCTCGGGTATGTTTTTACCAGCAGTGTGAAAACAAACTAACACAGTTTCTATGTTACATAGGGTTATAGTAAATGACTTTTAAGGGTTCCAGCCAGCTCTGGGATCCTGCATCTGTTTGGGCTTAACTGGGCTGTTCCAACCTCCATGCGCATTCTCTGCAAGACAGACCACTGCTCCCTCCCTGGTCCTCATTTTCCTGGTGAATCTTTACTCATCTTACATGGAGAAGCATAACTTCCCTAATCCTCCCTCTTCCAGGCTGATTAGTCACGCCATCTTCCTGGCCCCTCTCACTGCCCACACTACCCTGTCCTGTTTCATAACATGTCTCTCTCCTTGAGGACAAAGACCAGGCCAGAGACCTCCCTGTGCCCAGTCCTGACATCTGACTCAGTCTTTGCTTTGGGAATTAAAGAGACTTCCAAGCTCAACCTTTTTTGACTTCTTTGGGATATCATATGTGGTCTGTAAGCAGGATCCCATAAAACCGTTTTGAAGATTATGCAGGGCAGGCAATTAGTGACTAAGGTTTCATCTGCACACAAGAAAGTCAGAATTTGTATCCTCCCTAGCTCAAAAGTTACGTGAGACTCATTCTATATTTCCATTGCATTAACATTAAAAAAGAAACCCAACAAGTCCTATTCATCTAGTTTTATCGGCAAGCAGACAGGGAGGTTTTCTAGTTTTAATTGTCCCAAACCACAATTAGGAGTGCTTGGAAAACATGGGGACCTTGTGGCTTGCACGGTGGCTGAAGACTCCAAGTCATAGCCAACAGTAAAATGGGATTTTCTGACCTTGAGAATCCATCCTCGCCCCGATTTTTGTAACCTGAACAGCGAACATTTCTGACATTACCTTTCCCATCATATCTTGTGACTCTGTACACATGTGGCACTCTCATCAGGGTCCAGCTGTTCAAAGGTAGAATAGTTCCTTCCCAACTACCTTAACTCTCCATTTTACAGATGGGGAAACCAAGGCCCAGAAAAGGGAAGGGACTGACCTAAGGTCTCAGAGCTGGTTACCGACAGGACAATGGTGAGAACCGAAGTGAGCTTTTCCTTTGCCCCATGGGTAATCCCCAAGTTTGACCAGAAGTGTGAAGACAGGTACTCATGAGTGTTAACTCCCTCCTCCCAATCAATTCCTGGTACTCAACCTAGGGGTTTGTTCCCCACCTCTAAAATGGAGAGCGTCTCCCCAAAATGAGCATATCCTGCTGTATTCCAGCCAAAAAGTAACAGCATTTCAGTTCTGCTATTTGCCTAGCTTTCTGGGTGGGAAAGACAGACACATTAAGGTTTGGCCAGGCAGAGTGGGAGGATTGCTTGAGGCCAGGAGGCTGAGTTTGAGATTAGCCTGGGCAACATAGGGAGACCTCATCTCTACAAAAAACAAAAAAATAGAAAAAAATTAGCAGGCATACTGGCACACACCTGTAATCACAGCTACTTTGGGAAGTTGAAGCAGGAGGATTACTTGAGCCCAGGTGGTTGAGGCTGCAGTAAGCTGTAATTGTACCATTGTACTCCAGCCTGGGCAACAGAGCAAGACCCTGTCTCCAAACAAAAAAGGCTCAAATATCTGTGTTTTAAAGCCTACTGGGGAAAAGACTTGGAGCCCAGGACCTATGGAAAAGGAAATTTTCTCTCCGGGAATTCTTATTCCTTAAGGCCCTAGAAAGCAAGGCAAGTGTCTCAAATAACCATCAGCTCCATTTCTGGTGCTGGAGTTCAAACCCCACTTCTTGTCCAGTGGCCTTGGGAGAACAATGGCTTGTGTGGGTTGAAGACAAGACATAGAGGAACATGCTACCCTTCTTTTTCTTCTCATCTCTGTGAGCAGAGAGCCCACAAATCACCTTAGCAAGCATGGCTTATTATTTTCATTCTTGTAAAGTCTCTTTATGAAGATTCTTGGGCTGCCTGAATTCTTGGTACCTGGTTCACATCAGTGCCCAGTGATAGTTTGCAGAAGTGGTGTGAGCAGATTGTTCTTTGTCCCTTTAAGAACAGAAAACATAGAAAAAGAATGGTCAAAAACCCAGTGGGCCCTTTGTTCCCTCATGCTGAAGGGTGGACCTGCCTCTCTCTTGCTCACATGGAGAGAACCAAAGGTTCCTTCATGCCTCAGTGCGACTGGAACCCAACAGCCCTGCCTCCTTCCACCCCATCTTGTTGGCTGCTCCAGGCCCAGCACTGGGAAATGCGGAGTTAAAGCTACTTCATTCTGCAAGGGCTAACTTTGATCATCCCCAATGAAAGTTTCCTCATTCCTCACGAATGAGTTTTAACAAAATTCATCAACCTCATTTTACAAATGGGAAAACCAAGGGGACCTGCCCAAGGGCACAGAGTCATTTAGACCCTTGGGGCAGGGTCTCCTTCTCCCTGGATTTTGATCCCCCCGTGGCTCACAAGAGCTCTCCCTGGGTATTGAGAAAATGGGAGCCGAATTAGGCTCAACTTGAGTCTAATCATTCCTAACCAAGTGTATTTTCTTTTCAATTACTTGTTCACAAGTTCAGTCGGATAGGAGAATCACCTGGATCATTTTCAAAAATGCTGATACGGGGACCTGCCTCCAGAGATTCTGAGAGAATTGGTCTGGGATGTCTCTTGGGCCCTGAGATTTTTAAAAGCTCCCAGAAGATTCCCATGTGCAACTGGGCCGAGAACCACTGTTCTAGATCACACTGCTGCACAGGGGCTAAGAGAACTATAGGGCTCTCGTGCCATGATTTCCTGTCATCCTCTCAATGGGCTTAAAGATTTGGGTCAGGAAGAAAATGGAGAAAGACCTTCAGTTCGCCCTTGGAAATAAGCTGTCCACCCCCCACCTTTAAAAGACACAGAAAAGGACAAGGTTTGGAGATCAAGTTAAATGTCCAATTTATTTTTATAACTTGAAACCAGAACAAACTTGGTTTTGAACAAGCGTACAAATGAAATGGCAGACACATGCTGAACTCAACATTGTGACATTAAGGAAAAAAAGAGGCCCAAAATCTTGTACAGAGAATAAAGGAACAATAAATATTTTACTAAGCCATATTGAAATGACCTCCTGTCATCTCAACATTTTATCCATAATAAAAAAAAAAAAGTGCCTGTTTCTTAAACAGAGCACAAATACCAAGCAATAATAAATAGTTCCAAACTTGTAGTAAAAGACAAAACCTCCAAGTAAACAACAAAAGCTCATACAATAATAGAAAAGGTAATAAAAATATTTTGCCTTGCCAGTACAAATGCAAACAACTTAAATCAATGGGACTTTGCTTTGCAGGGCTGAGTTACAAGGAGCACCAAAATCACGGGTTTGCCTGTGTTCCACGAGACCTTCGGCTGACAGTTACTTAGGACTGGGATGAAAGGCTGATTTCCTTACTTTTCACATTTTGCTTAGAGTAATTCAGTCTCCTCCTCTCCTCATGAAAGACTCCCTAATGGCAAGTGGCGGGTTCCAATTGGGGGCAACTTTGAACAAAGTTGTGGCAGTGTGGAAACCGGCCTGAGGTCGGCTGGGTCACCCATGCTAGAGGCCTCTCTTGGGATCATCTGCTTCCATGTTGGTTTTTTAAACACAAAACGGAAGCAAAGTTCTCTCTTCTCTGCAGTCACAGAGACACACAATGCTTGTGCTTTGAGATGGCTTAGTCCTGGCAATCTGGTAAGCTGGTGAGCACTGGCTAGCTGTTATGACTACAGGAGGGCCACCCTGGAGGCACTCTAGGACCTCAGCGGGGCATCCAAAGGCAACAGCAGCCCCTGGATCTGCAGGTAGGAAACTGCAGTAGGAAACTGAAATCTCAGCTTTCTCTCCCATTCCCTCCCCCTTTTTTTAACTTTGCAAAGGTAAGTGGCAAGGAGGAAAGAGTGCATTGAACAGAAAAGCTTCTGCATTTGGTAAGGAATTGCCCAAAAGGATGCTTGGTTACACTTTCATAACCTGAAATAATGGTTTCTTACATTTCCTGAAATAAAAAAATGGCTTCCTGATATTGGTATTTTATTTAAAAATGCATTATTCCCTCATCCAAAAGACCACCACTTTATCTTAAAGCTACTTGGCTTTACAAAAAAAAATTAAAATAGAGGATTAGGGGAGGAACAGATAACGAAGAAAGAAATTAAATAAAAAATGAAAAAAAAAAATAAAGGACCAATGGAGGATGAAGGATGGAGAGGAAACACAGGGGAAGGAGAGAGAACGAGATATGGAAAGGCACCAAATTCATCCCAGGCCCTGGCATTCGGAAACTGACGGAATGTAGGTTTCAGAGAGCAAAGCAGCAAAGCAGGGAAGAAAGACAAGAGGCCAACACTCTCCACGGCACGAAAGGTCCTGGCTGTGATGGAGTCTCCTTCCTGAAATCCAATTTGTACCGGTCTCAACAGCAGGTCACTTCACTCAGACCCAGCTGAATCACCAGCTCCTTTTATGATATTTGTGTTTGTTTCACAATTTCTCAAGGACTAAAGCAGCTCGGTTTGCATTGCTTTCTGCTGGTAAGGGCGGGAGAGGTGGTGGTGGTGGTGACCGCCACAGAAGTGATGGTAGAGAAGGAAGATGTTCTCTCGCTCTCTCTCCTCTACATCTGACATCTTACAGATGGCCTCTTAGAGAAAGGGAAGACAATGTGGAATGTTACTGACATCTTTACAAAAACTGATTTTTTTTTTTCCACTCAACACAAATAAAGAATTTCCCATCCGGTCTGCTGTGGCCACACCAAGGAGCCTTGATGCAAGGTTCGGGCGTTCAGAGAGAAGCCCAACACGAACGGTTCTCTGTGTAGGCCAATTCCGACAAAAAATATATACAACTAAATGATTTGTGAACCAAAGCATTTAACTACTTCCTTTTGTTTCTTTTTCTCAAAGGTTGTCAAACAACCCTTTTTCTCCTGTACAATAGGACTTAACATACAAATTTTTTTTTTTGCAATATTTTATCCTGCCAAATTAAAAAAATATATTATGGCAGCCTGTTTGTTTTTGTTTTTTTTTTCTTTTTATTTCCAAATTCACTAACAAAAAGGTACATTAAATCCCTTTAAAAGGACAAGCTTACAGTTAAAAAATTACGAGCTCCAGTAAAAATACAGCAAGTGCCTACATCATATGAACCAACCAATATATCCATTCCAGAGGGAGGCGGGAAGAGAAAAATAAGTACAGGTCAGAAATGTGATTTTTTTTTTCTGCAAAGCAATAACAATATTAAGCACTTTTTTTCTACATACTTTTTCTACATGGTGTAGCAATCCCCTTTGAATCCCCAAATACAAGTTTCTATACATTTTTTTTGAAATAAAAATTCAACACCCAAGGCAGAAAAAAATTTACTAAAACTCCGACTTTACAGTTACTGTGACAAGAACAAATTTATAGACCCACCATTTAAATTTTACTGCAACATTTTCAAGGAAAAGAAAAGGGTATTTTTTTTTCTTGTTTTGTAAAATGCCCAGGCATTCTCGATTATTACAAATACTGGTCCACTTTTACAGTAATCAAGAAATTTTAATATATATAATATATACTAAAACCCCGTCACCAAAAGAAAACAATATACACGCGGCCACTGTGGCATTTTTGTATAACCTATTAAGCAAACTTTGAAAAAAAATGATCGCTCCAACACACATACACACAATTTTTTTTACCCTTGTATGTACCCAATACTGTAAACGTATTTTTAAGACAGAGTGCACTAAATTTAACTTTAGAAAAAATTAGCCGTTGTTCCTGAATTGTTTTTGTTTTGCTTTTCATTCAACGATATCAACTTGTAACTTGTGTCACTTGAGTTTTAATTCAGCAGTAAATCACCTCCACTCCATATCTAAGCAGCGTTGTCCCAAAAACAAAAGGGGCTGAGGATAATTCAGCTAATGGATGTCCAAGGTTGTGCTGGGTTTATTTCTTCATTTGATTGGGTCTTATGGCATTTCATATCCTCTATCTTCAACCAGAATTTTTTTTTTTTTTTACTTAAAGTAAATGTGGCTTTGTTAGTTTCTAAAGAATGTACTTTTCTTGTTTTACTTTTTTAAAAAGTCTTTTCATTTCAAAAAAAAAGTTTTGCATTTGTCTCAAGAGACTCAAATAGGAAGATCAGTTTTCAAGGCACTCACATCAAATTGAATGGCAGTAGAAAAACTGTCCTATAAATTATTATTTTATTTTGTTCTTTATAGTGCCAGTATTGTGAATGCCACGCTTAGCAACACTGACACTCAATCTCAGCTGTCCCTTACAGTTTAACCCACCTCTGGGCCAAAGAGAAGAATATGCTGCAATTTCTTGTTTAGAAGCCATTTAATTTAAATGCAAACAAAAGCTTTAAAGTGCGGGTCAACAGAATTCAAATGTCTAATCTCAACAGTTCAATGTTTAGTACCTTCCAACCTAATGAGATAGAAAAACAAAAACAAAAACAAAAAAACCCTGGGAAGTAGCGCTGGGCACCTTCTGATGGAACTCCTCCCGTGCTTTATCAGTAACAGAGAATAGAAATTTGCAAGATCCCACCCCACCCATCCCTACAATATCATCAGTGTGCATTAAATGAGAGAACACTAACTCCAATTCATTAGGGCATTCGTCTGCTTGGGAAATGATCAATGACCCCTTGTAGCAACATAGGATTTGAGATTTACGTGGTGGGGGTGATAAAGAGAGAAGCCGTCAAGCCAGAAAACGCCTAAAAGAACACCGCTAGTTTCTTCCTTTTTGTGTCACTGAAGGCCACCCCATCTCCCCAAAAAGGTACCCCTCAGCCCATTTTATGTAGCCTAATCTACAGCGAATAGCAGCCATGGCACCCCAGGGCACGCCAATATTCCAAGAAAAGGATAGTATCTGCTGGTCATGCACAACCTCAGAATGCTGTCGGGCCATTTCCCAGAGGAGCCCTCCAAAATCCTCTCTGGCGGTGCTGAGTCTGTGGGGTGCCTCTTCTAGCACCACCACTCAAGGCTTCCCTTATGTAATATGAAAGCTGAAATCAACAGAAAAGGCCGCTTTACTTGGGACGACATGAGTGCTACATCTCCATTCCAATTCTGAAACAAAGTGCTACGACTTTAAAGATTGTTATCCGCTGTACATCCACATCCCCCACCCCAAAAACAAAAATAAAAATAAAAAAAATTTTTAAAAACTGCATGCCACTTTTTATTTCAGGACAAAAAAAGAGGAAGGAATGAAAAAGTAAACAACTTTAAAAGTCATTTGAGTGTTGGCTTCTTCACAAGAAATTACACATGCTTAGCTTAAATTTCAAAAAAGCAGCACCACCCCTCCCCCCAAATTATAATTTAAAAGATATGCTTCCCCTCTAACATTGCTTGCGAGTCATTGCTCAGGCTACTACCGGGTTTTAAAAAAAAAAATAAAGAAGGGATGGATACCCAACAAAATCTCTTAAAGGAATTCAAACAGAAAAAATAATAATAAAAAGTACCTGCACATGCCAAAAAAATTACAAAACCCAATAAATACAGAAATTATTGCACAGTTAAAAGGCTCCACAATTTGTACTGCCTTAATCAACCCTCGGGTTTCCATAGGACTTCGCAGACACAGGTTAGGTTGGAGTGCCGCCTCCCCTGGGCCCCGGGGACACGCGGGGTGCGGGGTGGCGGTGACACGGAGGCAAGTCAGGTCAGCATTCTCTCGGTTGGCAACGGTTCCACTGTACAGGTGCGGGGCGCCAGGGCCCGCGCGCTTAGCTCCTCTCGGCCTGCTCGATTTTGACGTCGTTAGTCAGCAAGTGCTCGCCGTGCCACTTTTTCATGTGTTTCTCCAGGGTGCTGTAGACGCTGAAGGGCATCTGGCAGATGTCGCAGCGGTACACCTCCTTGCCGATCTGCCCGTGCGTCTTCATGTGGCGCGTGAGCTTGCTGCTCTGCGCGCATGCGTAGTTGCACAGCTCGCACTTGTAAGGCCGCTCGCCGGTGTGGCTCCGCCTGTGCACTGTCAGGTTGCTGCAGTTCTTGAACACCTTGCCGCAGTACTCGCACGTGTCGCTGCGGCGGCCCTCCTTGGAGCTGGGCCGCCCGGGGCCGGGGCCGCCCAGGTGCGGGGTGCTGCCTCCGCTGGCCGTGCCACTGCGGCCCGAGAGGCCGCCGTCCAGCAGGTCCCCGGGCGGCGTGGAGAAGCGCAGGCTGCCGTTCTCGGACGAGTGCTCAGACGACGTGGCGAAGGGCGACTGTCGTGCGTCCGTGAAGCCCAGGAAGGGGTCCTTCATGAAGTGCCGCGACGCCGCGTAGCCCACCAGCCACTGCGAGTACACGTTCTCGGACGGGATGAGCGCGGCGGGCGGCAGCTCCAGGTCCTTCTCCACCTTGATGCGCTTGGCGGCGCTGTTGAGCCCCGGGCTGGGCAGCGGTGCGGGCTTGCGCGGGAAAAGCCCAGGGAAAGGCTCGGTGCCCGGCGCGAAGCCGCCCCCGCGCCCGTTGACCGCGCCGCCCGCTCCCGTGTCCCCGCAGCCGCCCGCGTCGTCGTCGTCGCCCGCGTCCCCGCCGCCAGCCGCGCGCTTCAGGAAGGCGCCGCGCTTCTGCTTGTCGGCCAAGAGCTCGCCATACTGCGGCAGTGCGCCCAGGCCCACGTTCTCCATGACCTTGCCCAGCACCAGGGCCTTCTCGTCAGCCAGTGCCTTGGCCGCGCCGCCCCCCGTGCCCGGGACCCCGGCCACCCCACCACCGCCGTTCTCGCGGTTGCGGCTCAGCTCCGAGTCCATGCTGAAGCTCGACTCGGGCCGGCTCTCGTTCTCCAGCAGCAACTCCTCCTCCTCCTCCTCCTCCTCCTCGTCCTCCTCCTCCGGCTCGTGGCCCAGCGACGGGTCGCTCTCATGGTGGCGGAAGTCGCCATCGGCCGCCTTGAGGCCCTCGCCCGCCAGCTCGCTTGTGCCGGGCTCGGGGGAGCTGGCGGCCGAGAGCCCGTCGTCGGAGCGGCCAGCCAGCGAGCCGGCCTTGTGCATGTGCGTCTTCATGTGGCGCTTGAGCTTGCTGGCCTGCGAGCATGCGTGGTCGCACAGCTGGCACTTGTAGGGCTTCTCGCCCGTGTGACTGCGCCTGTGCACGATGAGATTGCTCTGGAACTTGAAGGTCTTGCCGCAGAACTCGCACGACTTGCTCTTGGCCGGCGGCTGCGGGGGCGGCGTGCCGCCAGGGGGCATGGGCGGCAGCGGCGGCGTGCTCAGGAACGGGGACTTGGGGCTGGGCTGGAAGGGGTTCAGGAGCCGGTGCATAGGGTTTCCGCGGCCCGGGGACACGGGCGGCGGCGTGGAGCTGTTGCCCGCCAGCTCACGGAGCCGCCGCGAGAAGTCCATGGCGGGCGAGTCGATGGCCATGGGGTTCAGGCGCATGACTCGGTCGAAGGCACTGGGGTGCTGGGCAACGAGCCCCATCTCCTCGGCACTGAGGCGGTGCGGGTCCAGGTGGTGGCGCGGCGGGGGGCTGAAGAGAGGCGGCGTGCCCGGCAGGCGGCCCTCGCCGAAGCCCGGGTGGTCCCGCAGGATGGGGCCCGTCATGCGCAGCAGGTTGAAGGGGTTGCTGTCGCCCAGGAAATTCATGAGCGGGGACTGCGCCACGGCCTCCGGCCCGAGCGGCGGCGGGATGGTGAGCCGTGGCGTGAGCGAGCTGCTGGCCGGCCCGGGCTCCAGGTAGATGCGGAAGCCGTGCGTGTTCTGCGCGTGCTGCAGCAGGAACCACGCGCTGTTGAAGGGCTGCTTGCATGTTGTGCAAATGTAGCTGGAAGGCTCATCTTTACCTGGGGAAACACACGGACAGAAAGGCAGAGACAGCGTGAGAAGCAGCAGCTGGGCGCGGGCACCGCAGGGCCACTGGCCTGGGGGATGCGGCCCAGGCCGATCCGGGATCCCAGTGCCCTGCCTGACAGGGACTGCAGGGTGGCTTTCAAGCAGGCCCGGCCTTGTCTCCACCTGGCTGGGGGGCCGAAGAGGCAGGGTCTGTGGGCAAGCGGCCCTCGCCACCTAGGCACCAGCGACTTACTTCAATTGTGTAAAGGCCCGCCTTGCTCCCTCAAAGGAAAGGGATTATGAGCCCCATTACCTCCGAGACCACGGGAGATCGTGTTTGTGAGAATACGATCCAGTAGTAGGAATTCTGTCAAGGTTGGACTGTGTAACAGCCCTGGCAAATCCCAACCCTCCAGGATGCTCCACACCCGAAACCATCTAGGCAAGGGTTTCTCAGTCAAGGCACTAGTAACATTTACATCCTAATTCTTTGGGTGGTGGGGGCTGTCCTGCACATTGCAGGATGTTGAGCAGCATCCTCTGCCTGCACCCACTAGATAGATGACAGGAGCATCCACCTCCCCCAGTTGCGAGGACAAAAAATGTCTCCAGCCTTGCCAAATCTTCCCAGGAAGGGGGGCAAGATCACCACCCCCTTTGAGAACAACCAATTCTGATATTTGATTCCAGGGAGTTGTACAGAAGCACAAATCGAACTGTACCATCCTGCAAACTTTTTCTTTTTTTTTAAGAGAAATAACTGCAATACCTCTGCAACGTTTGGGATTTTTAGCTCTAGGAAATTCTCGTGTTTCCTACACCACCGTCTGTGCAGAAAGCACTGTACACCTGAACATGGATTCGTAGGAACAGAAGAAATTTAACATGCCGTGAAGACCCGCTACTACTGTGACAGCTGCCCCCACCCCGTGTCCTCACAGACACGCCCAAACACCGCTTGGAATTCCACCTCCAGACCCCCAGGGAAGGCGGGGGCACACTGGCCTCAATGAGTCTTTCAAAGTCCTCTGCCAGAATACTAAGCAAGGAATGAACATCCTCACATCTGACAGGGCAGTCAGGATGAACAGTGGCAAATGCTGACGTGTTAGCAACTGGCTCTGGTGACACACATGGGCAGCAAATTGTAGCGGCCACTCTTGGTACGGAGCCAAAACGTCATGGTCTTTGTCCATCACTGAGACTGTCACAAAATGGAGGCTGAACATTTCCTCCGGAACCCGCCTGTGGATGCCCTCCTGCACCTGTGGGTGAAGCTCGCCGCTTTTCCAGCATGTACCTCTCCTAATACTCTGCATAAAAGAGATGGTGCAGACAGGACCCCTCTTCCATCATCACACTCACTAGCTGGGGAAGCAAGAGGAACAAGAATCGCAGCTCAGATCCGGCAGAAGACACGGCATGAGAGATCTTGAAAGACCCGTTTTGTTTTCTCAAACTTTCTTCTACCTGGAAGATTTTAACGCAGATGCTAAAGTCCAGGAGCCACAAGCTCTGGTGAAGTCAGACGTGCAAATGAATGACCATACCCAATATCAGTAAGGTGCCGTGGGAAGTGGAGAAAACAGTTCCGTCTCACCCTCTCCACCAATCGATTACAGGCCTTCTGAACTAGGCAGACAGCATTTTTATTTTCCACCCACTAATTATGTTTCTGGAAGGCTGCACTCTTAGCAGTGTTTATAGGCACATAAACCTTCGTTTGGAAACCATCTTTTAAAAATCAAGTGACTCGGGGACCAAATACCCTGAATTCCATCCAAGGGCTTCAGTCTTGAGTGTGGCCTGTGCCTCTGTCTGAACCTGGGCTTGCCAGTTTCTGAGGGGCCGGGACCTCCCCAAGACATCCCATGCCTGCAGCGTCACAGAAGGCTTCGTGCTGTCTGAGGGGCAGGGTGGAGATTCCCCCCACGACCTCAGAACCAGTTGGCCCAGGACACCAACACTAGAAACTGAGCCACGCTTTTACGAGTTTGGCATTACATAGGGATTCTTTCCCTCTCCTCTCCTATTCTGTGTGTTTGGTGAGGAGAAGACGGTGGTAAGGAGGACAGAAATGAAAAAGGAATTCTGAAGTTCGGCCTCATCCCTCTTTTAAAAACAGCTCAAGGAGCACCTCTGAGGCTGTCTTCTTTCTCCAGGGTGTCTGGGTCATTTTCCTGTCTCAGTCCTCCAGGTAACTCAGTTCTCCCATGAAGGAGCCCCTGAGGGGAAGCCTCCCCACCTCGGACAGGGCAGGGACGCCTTCCCAAGGCCCTGGGTGACCGCGACTCTCCCCATCAGGCCACCCCAACAGCCCAGCCCTCCCCTTCTGTGCACCCTCAGCAAACAGAGGAAGTGCCCAGCTTCTCTGGGGACAGCATTTCTGTCCTCCGCTTATTAGTGAATGTACTTGGGGAACAGCAGGCCTTAGCTCAGACAGCCTCACAGGAGAGCTGGCCAGAAGCCATACTTAGACGACTCTTCACACCCTTTTTGGGAACGAGGCAGAATAAATAAGTAATAAAAAAAGAAGCTAGATACACGTCCCTTTCTGACATAGGAGTTAATAACGCAAATGAAGTGCCCCTTCCACCAGGGTTATAGATCTTCAAATTAAAGATGGTTCCTGTACCCTGCACCGCCCTTCAGCCACTCCAATTAATCAATTCACGGCTTTCCATCGCTCCAGTTCCTCATGTTTTCAAGTCAGGCCACCTCCCTTCCCCCAATCTTTTTTTCATCATCTCTTTCCCTGGGAAGTGCTCCAAAGCACTTCCTGTTTCTTGATCAGGGTGGCCACAGATTTTCTAGAAAGTTCTGTGGCTGGTGAGGAAAGAACGTGGCTATCAGAGGAAAATGCAGAGCTCCTAGGCAGGCCAGCAATGAAGGCGGCTCTACAGCCGAAATGGCCAAGTCACAGGTTTTTTCAATGCAAAATGGTAGTTACTGGAAGTCAGGTAGCTACACGTGCTAAAGAGCTCAAGTGTTCCCACTTCTTGTTTGTTTGCTTTAAATGCTTCTGGCTGGGCATGGTGGCTCACACCTGTAATCCCAGCACTTTGGGAGGCCGAGGCAGGCAGATGACTTGAGGTCAGGAGTTCAAGACCAGCCTGGCCAACATTGGGAAATCCCGTCTCTGCTAAAAATATAAAAATTAGCCGAGTGTAGTGGCAGATGCCTATAATCCCAGCTATTTGGAGGCTGAGGCAGGAGAATCGCTTGAACCCGGGAGGCGGAAGTGGCAGTGAGCTGAGATCGCACCACTGCACTCCAGCCTGGGCGACAGAGCGAAAATCCATCTTAAAAAAAAAAAAAAAAAAAAAAAAAAAGCTTCTAAAACTAACTTGGAGCAACATAGGGAGGGAGTTACCTGTCCATAATTCACCATCAGGTGAGAAGAGCGATGTTTATTCTTCAGGCTGGATTTCAGGGCCACCTGTCCTGCCCGGGAAGCTCTTACTGGACCAGTGTCCGTGAACCTCTTTGGTTCCAATACTTCCCTCTACACAATGGCAAGATTTCACTGCAGGCAACGGCCTCCAGTGCAGGATCTGATGCCTTCCGATATCCTAAAATCGCCCAGCCCTCAGAGGCCCACCCTAGACAACTTTCTTTCCAGTCCCCCCTCCCTTCTTTTTTTAATAAAATGTTCATTTCCTTATTATTACTCCATGGTTATCTCTTGCCCAGAAGCAGCCCTGAGCATGAGGCTTGCTCACTTTTAGGAACAGAACGATGTCAGAAAGTCTTTGAAGAGTCACTCAGAACATTTTTCTATTTGAAAACTTGCTAAATATTTTGAACACATGGCACGCAGTCTTGGACGGCTCATTTTTAAGTGCAGAAAAAGACCCCTAGTGAGCAGGCTGCTTCTGACTGGAGGCTGGCCCACTCCCCTTCCTGGGACCAGATGTTTCTTGGCTGTCACCCCCCCTCCAGGAACTCAGGGTCACCTGCCCACAGGTGAGCTGGAGGTTGCACTGTGGAGAGGGGTGACAACTTTATGCTCAGCCCAGACAGGCTGCTGAGATTCCCACTGATAGGTCAAGGCCTAGATTATTTAGAAGCGATTTACCCAGCAACATCAAGCCTGGCCTACAGACCTAGAAACGTCAGCTGCACTTGGCTCACTAAGTCACGCTTGGCGACTCAGACCCAGGGCCTCGTCTTCCCTTGCTTCTTTCGGTCCTCCTTCCTTTCTCAGACGTTTTTTTGTATCCATTGACAGAAACTCACACTGGATCTTCTTTGCTCCACTGGCTCTAGACAGAGCTCCTGGGCATCTTTCTCACATGCAATACCCTGGGTCCTGAGAACCCTGGACAGCAGCAGTGCGTCCATAGCCCTCTGCCTTGGTGTTCCCAGAAGGGGGAATTCAGTCAAGTCATTTAACCTCTCTGAGGCTTGATTTCCTCATCAGTAGAACGGGAATAATATACCTGGCTCCGGAGAGGGCTGGGGAGACCGAATGAGCTCCTGTATGTGGGCACAGCCTATAAATCGCACACAGCTATGCAGGCGTTACGACGGGTTTTGCACGTTTTGCTTTTTTATTATCCACCCTTGTACCTGGCCATGGATGTTTCAGGGATGACTTTCAGTATAATTCCAGCAATAATGAAACCCTGGAGGACATTTAATGCAGCCTGCCTCATGCGTTAGAGGTTCTAGGGAAGCAGAAACTTGCAAACATTGAGGAAACATCGTTTTTTATTATGATGCTTGGGAACCGACATGCAACTGGACTCCTGCAATGAAATGTGACTCTCCCTCTGCCATTAGGCTTTTTTATGAGCATTTAAATAATTGTTCCTCCTTATTAAGCTAGCTACTCTAATAATACCAGTAAAGGTATCAGAGATGTTCAATAAAAAACACACCTTTAATTGAAATTATTATCCAATGAAAAGGCCGTAATTGATAGTGGTCCTCCTAAGGCCAAGTGATACCAAAGGGAAGGGCATTCCTGCCTGGGTGAGATTTAGTGGCCCACTGCTGTTCGAGAAGGAGCAGCAAGGAGACACCCCCTCAACTCAAGCAGGGCCCGGGGTGATATCCCGAGGCTGGGGGGCTAAAGTAAGAACTGGGTCCTGGCTTCACAGGCCCCTCTACAGGTTGCAAAACATTTTACCCTAGGCATGGCATTTCCCATGCATTCACTCAAACCATCTTTGCTAACTGTGGCCTCGAGGGGGGCCAGGCAAAAACTGTACCCAGCTGGCACGTGAACATACTGATGCTCAGAGAAGCAAAGTGGCACAGCCAGAAAGGCGCAGACCACGCCCCTCTCAGGCTTCTGGACCCCTGAGCAGGCTCCAGGCCCACCTCAGCACATAGCACCACCTGAGGGATTTATCGTCAGGGCCTGTTTCACAATGAAAATGGCCAGGAAGGAGGTTCTCCCACCACACTGTGAGTGTCCTCCCAGTGGAAGGCACTGATGATGCTTGGATGGAACCCGGTCAGGTCCACCACAGGCCTTGACCCTGGAGAGGATAAGGGGAGACGTTTCACAGAGCGAGCAAGCGAGCCTGCTGGGTGTGACACGCCACTGCGGACCTGGTGAGGCAGACACCGAAGTGGCCGAATCCAGGGATGGGAAGCCGGATCCCAGGGCCCCCTGTGGCAGCTCCCTTCCCCGCTGTGGACTTCAGGGTACCCAGTACCCAAGGAGATGGCTGGTTTCACTGGCCAACCACTAAGTCTGCCTCCAGAATCCGTCTGCTAAAGATGCCGTCTCCACAGTTACAAAATGATCGTAATTATCAGTGTTATCCCTCAGTTGTGTAGACTCCTTATTCATTTAAAAACTATCCTCTTTCATGACGTCAGAAAGGAGATGTCAGCTGGGCACCTCAGGGGTCTATATGTTTCATGTCTATATCATTCCTGGGCATAGCCATCTGCAGAACTGATAACCATCCTTGCCTGTTCCAAATGCATTCTGTGAAACCTCAGCTCTCTCCAAGACAAAGGCAGAACTAGGGAAATAATACAGTGGTAACAAGAAGGCTTTATGAAATCCTTACCACCTGCCAGGCCCTGAGCTAAGCACACCAAGGACCTCTCATGCTGCTCCAACAACCCCTGCAGTACCCACCATTATCATCACCATTTTACAGATGGAGAAACTGAGGATGGAAAGAGATAGGGGATCCGCCTGGGGCTGCACAGCTGTCCACAGTAAAGCCTGTGCTCTTGTTACGCTGTTCTGATAAACGCTGGTCAGAAGAGCAGCAGACACACTCTGGGCAGGGATGGGGCTAGCTACCTGGGCCTCAGTATTTCACCTTTCATTTCAGCCCATGTACTAACAAAAATGCCAGAATGTGTTGCTTTTGGCTAGAATTGCAGTAACTCCATGAAATCACGCTGATTATCTCATGGCAAAAATAATAGATGCCATTTAGAAGAGAAAAACCTTTCAAAGCAAGTGGCCCACTGAGGGGTGCAAGTGTTGATGGTAGCAGCAGCGGTACTATGACCCACAAGACATGGTCTCCTCTGATGGTAATGTGCTGAACCAGCCTCTAGCTAAGAAAGCCACTGCCCCCACACCAAGACCTGTGGTAGACATTGCCAATTCATCCCCGCACTCTCTCTCCAGGCCTTGGACTCCTCTTTAACCCCAGGTTCCAGGCAGTCATTGCCAAATAAAGCTTGCCTGCACCTCTTTGCCATCCCTGGATCTCAGTACATGTTAAAGCCAGTAAATGTGGGATCAAAATAGATTGGGCTGAATAAACTTGATAGCACTGTGTGTCCTGCTGAGAACTACATCTACATCTGACTTTCATTAATTCACTGAACAAACAGGATCTGGCCACCCTTCATCTGCTAGGTACTATGCTGGTAGCTAAGGGTGCAGCCCACACTCCAGGGGGAGACAGGGAACCCCCAATAACCCATTCCATTATTTAATGCAAATTATGAGTGGTGCTAGGAGAAGTTCAGGGTGCTGGGAGAGAGAAGAATTCAAGGGCTTGACTCAACTTGGGGGTTCAAAACCCACGTGATGCCAGACCTCCTTCTCACATCACCTCATTTAGACCCCACCTAACTCTACACACAGTGACCATTGACAGAAGAAATAAAGGAAGCCCAGAGAACTTGGGTAAGTTGCTCAAGAAGAAATTACTGGCCTTAGATTATTTATTTCAAATTCATCTTCTAGACTCCAAGCTCACTGAGGACAGGGACTGCGCTGGTCTTGTGGACTGTTTGGACACCAGCCTGCAACATGGTGACTAATGCAAAGTTGCGCTTTAGGACTGCCAGCAGCCAAGACATCCGACAGACCAGGAGTCTTCTTAGCCTTCTGCCAGCGTGAGCCATGTTCCTTCCAGACGCACTTCAAAGCCCAGATACTTCGGCCAAGTTGCTGGACATCACAGGGCTTCAGGGTCTTCATCCATACAGTGAAAACAATACCTGCCTTCCTGGGTCATTCGCTGTAGGATGAGGGCTCATCATGGTAAAATACCCCAAATGGGGACCGACATGCAGTAGGCACTGGGTACATGGGAGGTGACAAGAGACTGGGACTTTCTCTGTGTTTTCTCATGGTCAGTGTTCCTGAAGTCCCACCAAGACAAGGACTAGACCTGTGAAGACACTGCAACTCCACAGTCCGCATGCCACCCTCCACACCAGGCCCCCTCCAGAGAGCAGGGCTCCACTCAGCAGTCTCAACAAAGGACGTCTCTTCCCCGGCAGAGGACACACCTAGCACTGCCCCCACCCTGAAGCCAGCTGCATCCCAACCACCAAAGCATGCCAGGATCCCAGGAGACTACACACAGAACCAAGACAGTATGCCATTACCTCTGCTGCCACCCACCCCAGAACCAGGGATGGATCTTCCCAAATCACAGAGCTGGTGGGGCCTCCCTGATACCCAGGACGATGTATCAAGCACCCCAGCCTTCAGGATCCGACCAGACTCACTGCCTGCCTTGTGCACACCCATGCGCTGCCCGCTCGCCCTCTCGGTGCCTCCCTTTGAGCAGCGCATTTTCACACCTCCATGCCCTTGCCGGTGCCATCCCTGCTTCCTGGAATACCTGCCGTTTATTCTTTCCCCCTAAAATAACTTTTCAGATCCAGCCTAAGTCCAATCCCCTCAGCATTCCACAGCATTGTATTTAGATCTGCTTCATACTGATCACCCTACTAGACTGTCATCTTTTGTCCTTGACCTTGGTGTGTTCAACATGGCTACAGCCTGCACGTGCCAGTGTTGCCCTTTTGCTCTCAGGTGGATGCTCACAACCACTTTGGAAAGTGGGTTTTAACTCGGGTTCTCTAGAAAAAAGAAACTAAGTCTCATCACAGTTGAGTGAGGGGCCCCAGGTCACAGGGCTGGTAAGTGGCAGAGCCAAGATGCACACATGGGTCTGTCTGACCGCAGAGCCTGTGCTGGGTCCAGACTCACAACTTGCTGCCCCTCACATGGGGACGGCAAACCCTGCTGTGACCAGCCCTGGCCAATCATTCCATGTGCACCCAGGATTGCCAGTAAGCCAGCCCGGGAGGCCAAGCTGCAGGCCTTCGAGGGCAGGAAATGGACCAGAAGAAAGAGGCCGCACACAGCGAGAAAACCTCGCTCACCCCATAGTGTTGGGTGACCGTCCACTTACCCTCATGGGACTCCTGCAGCAGAGGTGAGCTGTGCGGCTTCATCTGCCTGGACTTAATTCAGGATTTGAGAAAAATCCTAGGAAGCTGGGCCTGCACCCCTCAAACAAAGAGGCCCAGCATTCCCCTTGACAGCCAGATTTGCACAAAAACGCCAGCGAGTCTTGCTTTCCTCCCTCAAGGAGGTCATAGGTGGGGGTCAGGGAATGGGAGCGGGTTAAACTGTAGACACAGAGAATTGTCAGACAGAGCAGAAACCTCGAGTGACTTCTGAGCACCTGGGGAGGAGGCAGGCAGCAAAACTACATGATGAGGACGGGCACAGTGGCTCATGCCTGTAATCACAGCACTTTGGGAGGCCAAGGCGGGCAGATCACCTGAGGTCAGGAGTCGGAGACCAGCCTGACCAACATGGTAAAACCCCATCTCTACTAATAATACAAAAATTAGTTGGGCATGGTGGCGCATGCCTATAATCCCAGCTACTTAGGAGGCTGAGGCAGGAGAATTGCTTGAACCCGGGAGGCGGAGGTTGCAGTGAGATGAGATCACACCACTGCACTCCAGCCTGGGTGACAGAGTGAGACTCTGTCAAAAAAAATTTAAAAATCTATATGACAAGTGATGTTCAAGCCGGACACAGAGAACCGGATGTGCCCAGGTCAAGGAGGGAAAGGTCCACAAGGTAGGGAGCTGTGTGAGCACACTCAAGGTGCAGGGCACTGGGCCACGCAATGGAGAAAGCAGCTCTGTTTGCTGTAGAATGAGGCAGGTTGGGGGAAACGGGAAATGCAACCGAAGAGGCAAATATATACCCAAGAGCATTCCACAAAAGGGGTCTCCATCCAGTGCAGGCCTGGCTCATTCTACAGGGCTGTCCTCACTCCCGCACACTTGCCCTCCTGACCCAGGGTAAGTGTTGGGTGTACAGAAGACACCCTGTTCCCGAGGTGCTTTCCCAGGGAAGCCCTGGAGGAATATCGGGATGACCCAAGACCTCACCACATCTGGCAACTCAGAAATGGTATCGTTACAGCAAGAAATGAGAGCACGGCTTCACCATCAACTTCTCAACAAAACTGATTCCCTTGTTCCCTCCTCCCTTCCTTCACAGATGCACGATATGTCCACTCTGTGCCAGGCCCTATGCCAAGAGGAGGGACACAAAGAAATGAAGGTCTGTCCTCATGGAGCCCAAAGTCTAGAGCAAGAGGCCAGTGACTCCAGGAATATCTAGGCAAGGTTCAGGCCATTCAGTCACTTGTGAAGGGTGTGCCAAGCAGTGCGGAACCCAGAGGAGGGAGAGGCTGACATCCTGGGGGGACCACAAAAGACTCTCCGAGGAGGAGACCCTGGTGTTCGTTCAGAAGGGAAAATAAGAGTGCATCATGCACGGTGGCTCACGTCTGTAATCCCAGCACTTTGGGAGGCCGAGGTAGGTGGATCACCTGAGGTCAGGAGTTCAAGACCAGCCTGGCCAACACGGTGAAATCCCATCTCTACTAAAAATACAAAAAGTAGCCAGGCATAGTGGCAGGTGCCTGTAGTCCCAGCTACTCTGGAGGCTGAGGCAGGAGAATTGCTTGAACCTGGGAGGCGGAGGTTGCAGTGAGCTGAGGTCGTGCCACTGCACTTCAGCCTAGGTGACAGAACAAAACTCCGTCTCAAAAAAATAAAAATAAAATAAAAAATAAAAAAATAAGTGCATCATGCAGAGAAGGGAGGGAAGGGGCAGGCCTGCCAGAGGTACTGCATGCCTAAAGGCGGAGGTGGGACTCCAGACTCAAAGAAAGGAAGAACTGAAGGTGAAATTGAAAAGGGGGAGGTTCTGAAAACACGCAAGAAACTTAGCTGAATATAGAGCAAATTCCATTGCTGTAAATCCCATCATAGTGAAAACTTTCCTATTTTGTCCATGAAAAATTTCAAGCCCACACTCAAGGCCTACTCAAGTCAAGAACTGTTCAGTATAAGGGAGAATCGCTATAAACAAAAGGATGCAGGTGAACCCTTCAGAGGGCCACCCTTCCCAAGCTGCGAAACCATGAGGTATAAAGGAATGAAACTTAAAATCCAGTCTATGAAGATCACTAGCAAGGAAAGTGGTTTCTATGTTACCCTCTACAGCAGGAGTTCAATGATTCCAGCAAGCCTCACATCTGAATACCCTAGGCCTGTGAATCCACCTTCAGGGACAAGACAGTCCAGGCTATCGGTGGAACAGGGAAGTATTAAAACTGAACTATGGCTGCAGGTACCATGCACCCGAGATTTCCCAAGACAGTCTCTATTTCAACGGCTCAATTCTTTGGTCAGCCCAGGTATGCAGTTTCAGGCTCAGGAAACAGCCACCCAACCCCAGAATAAAGCAACACTGCCAGCCGCAGGGGTATCACGGCACAGGGTGAAAACAGTGGTGTTTGTCAGTAAGATGGAAGAGCTGGGGCAGGACGCACAGAGCAATTTTCCATGTGGCAAGTCATCTGGAGCATTCGTGAAAAACTACAGCACATTCCTAGAGGCTGTCTTTAGAGGTCCCCCCTTCGGATAAGGCACTGAAATCACTGGAAATAATAAAGAAGGCGTTGTCAGAGTCCCTTGAAATCTGCTTTCTGTGAACTTCCCTGAAAAGGGCCTACGCTGTTCCGGTGGGTTTTGGTGGGCCGATAGCTGAGCTCACTTTGATGGTGACGTTCCCCCACGCCGCCCAACATGAGAGTTTTCTGAAAGGATTCTAGAACTCTGGGGACAGGAATTTTGCAGAGAATGTGAAAGAGACGCACAGAGCAAACCATCCTTATCATTTAATGGACAAATAAAGAGGGAATTAGGAGATAAACAGGCAAGAAAAAGCCAGGAGTCGGCTGCAGGTGTGTGAGCGGGGACCAGTGTGTAGCTATTTCTCACTCACAGGTAGGATCTCAGTCTCCCCAGAAGCACCCTCTGCGGGCCTTCCTCCTCCTCCTCCTCCTCCTCCTCCTCCTCCTCCTCGAGACAGGAAGTCTCCCCTCTCCATAATTCACGACTTCCTTCACCAGGCAAGCCTCCATCTTTCCTTTCTTTAAATCCACAAAAAATCTCTACATTCCACCCCAAGAAGTATGGCAGAGCAGTAAATCTCATTTTAATGGAGTGTACGTTTAGCTCCAAGGAGATAATTGACGTTATGGAGAGCCTCGCCACCGAGTTATATAGGTTAGCTAATGCAGAGGGGACTCATTACCGACACACTACAAACAAGTAGTAATATATGTATATTGTTCTGAGTGGCGTTAGAGCAAAAGTGTTCCGGTCCGCAGGGATTGATAAAGCACAAGAAAACAGCAGATATGCACTTGTAAATTTGTCTCATTTGTCTCTGAAGTTAAAGGTTATTCCCTTGTTCTGAATTTGTAATAAAAACATGCTAGCCCAGGGTTTGTGGAGAATGTTTGAATATTTAAATTGTGTATAATGATAGGCAATTATAGGGTAAAAAACTGGACCTTATGAATGGGGGGATCACCGTTTGGATCACCAAGTGTTTTCTTTTATCTTTAATGCATTTTGCAAGTAATTTCCCCCCAGTGGGGTTCAGAGACCATTACCCAGTCCCACGACCACTAACCAGTAACTAACCAAGCTTCGGTTTGCCTGGGTGGATGGGCTCTTTTCCTTCTTTTTTCTTTTCCTTTCTTTTGTTAGTTTTATTTCCTTCGATATGCAGAGTACATCTCTCCAACCAAGGGCTGGTCTGGGGCTGGGGCTGGGGCTGGGGCTGGGGCTGAGGCTGAAACCGTGGCCTCTCTGTCCCCAGCAGGTCAGTTTGTCTTTCTGGGGAAAGACGAGGCTGGCCATAGGGAGAGGCCTGAGGCGCAGGGTGTGAATTTCCTCTGCCCCTGCAATGGGCTTCCTTCTCCCCAACCCTCTCCCAGGAGGAGGGCCGGGGGCTGGCGGGGAGCCCCAGCTGTGCCACCGGCTTGGGGCGGGGGATGGCGCTGCAGCTCCTGTGGCTGGAGCCCAGGTGCCTGCCTGGCCAAGTCCGCCGTCGGCCCAGGTTAACCAACTGCAGTGCTAGAGTAACTCCAGCCAGCTTGTCACCGAGCACAAAAGTCATCAGCCAGTGAATGTTCTTTTCTGCACCACAATTAAGACGAATCAATACGACGTGCCACAAATGGTATTTTACTCTCAATAAGAACTCGAGCTGAGTTTATTCAGAATATTTTAGCGCTTCCCCGGGGGATTTTGGGCCGACGCAGATGGCAAATAAAGTACTCAGCCTAAGGCTACAGCACATTATGGTAATTCTAATGTCAGATGTACTTTAATATACAGCTCTATTTAATCACCCCATTATTTCACATTTCCATATGAAAAACCTGCGGCACTTCAGCGGCGCTTTGCCTCTGCCACAGTGCCAAGCTTCCTCCAGCCGCTGCTGGCTGCCGGGACGTGGTCATCTCGCCAGGCACAGCCTGACAGTGCCGAAGTTACCGGGTGCCCGGATGCGCAGTCGAGCTGCCTGGTGCCGCTAGAACATCAGAGGACTCTAAGATGCACCGAACGCCACCATGGGAGGTTATGGAAGGGACAAGCTGCACGCACACTACATGCACACACACATGCAGGTTCACGAGAAAATGCAGGGGGCGGTGTGTGTCCACATAGCACACACACACACCCACACACAAACACACACACAGTGTACAGGAGAGAAACTAATGTCAACAAGGAGTTACACCCACGCTCCTAACACAGCCCTCTCCAGACACCAACACCCCAGCACAGTGGCGACTGGGTCAGCAGCTAGATCCAATCACACCGCTGGCTCCAGCCTGTGGTCCTCAGCAGCTGTGCCCATTGGTTCTCCCAGGACTGCCCCCCACCCATGAGGGCAGGATAAAGGCATCATCGACACCAAGGGGCAGGAGGAGGCCAGGCTGTTGACAAAGCCAGAGGGGAGTGCACGAGGTAGAGTGGGGGATGAGAAGGGCTGGGAAACAGCTGCCCATACTGGGTGACCTGGAGCAAGGAGGCTCCCAAGACGACCCCTGTAGGGGACTAGGGGCACTAGGGAACCTGAAGCCTAGAGGTCCAGGCCCAGGGGAGGTGGAGTTCTGTGAATTCCAAGTGGCAGGAGCACCTCAAGGCTGGCTGGGCTGGCTGGCAGAAGCAGGAGTGTGGGCTAAGCCCAGGAAATTACTCTCAAGGCACTCCAAGGAAGCCCAGCACAGCACCTGCTGACAATCCAAATCTAGATTTCCCAAAGACAGGTTTTGCTGATGGATGCTGGCACCTGACCCTACTGGGTGTCCCAGTAATGAGCCAACATTTAAAGCCACATAACATGGAAACAGTTATAGCATATGTCTTTAAAACAAGGCACTTGGGCCGGGCGCAGGGGCTTACACCTGTAATCCCAGCACTTCGGGAGGCTGAAGCAGGCGGATCACGAGGTCAGGAGATCAAGACCATCCTGGCTAATACAGGGAAACCCCGTCTCTACTAAAAGTACAAAAAAATAGGTGGGCGTGTTGGCATGCACCTGTAGTCCCCAGCTACCCGGGAGGCTGAGGCAGGAAAATTGCTTGAACCCGGGAAGTGGAGGCTGCAGTAAACCGAGATGGCACCACTGCACTCCAGCCTAGGCAACAGAGTGAGACTTCATCTCAAATAAAACAATAAAATAAAAATAAATAAAAAATAAAAAAATTTTTTTAAAAAAGGCACTTGCCTGTGCCTTTTTTCTTTTTTCTTTTTTCTTTTTTTGAGACGGAGTCTCTCGGCTTTCTGTCACCCAGGCTGGACTGCAGTGGTGCAATCTTGGCTCACTGCAAGCCTCACTCCGGTTCACGCCATTCTCCTGCCTCAGCCTCCCGAAAGTAGCTCGGGGACTTAGGCTCCTGGCCTACTTCAAGCATTTATTTTTAGTACAGATGGGGTCTCACCGTGTTAGCCAGGATGGTCTCTATCTCCTGACCTCATGATCCACCCGCCTGGGCCTCCCAAAGTGCTGGGATTACAGGCGTGAGCCACTGCGCCCAGCCGTCTGTGCCTTTTTTTGTCTTGTTTTGTTGTTTTTTTAGCTAGGTCCCATTCCTAACAATGGGGAAAAAAATCTCTAAGGAAAGGAGGGAAGTGGAAGGAAGGAAAGGAGGGAGGAAGGGCGGTAAAACTGAGAAAGTTCCAACACACACTGCCAAAACCACTGGCAAATTTCTCAAAAGCATCCGTTCACGAATAAGGCTATCAGTAAGCTAATTCTAGAAAGAAGAGTTGTCCTAAAGCTCGGCATTGGGAAATATTTCAGAGAAAAACTGCGTGAGTGTTTGAAGGTACAGATGTCTGACCTACCTGGCCATTCCAACTCCTACAGGTGCGACTGTGACAGACAGCTCACCACCTCCACTCCCACTGCCCGCTTCAGCCACACGGGGGGTCACCCTCCAATCAGGGTCATCCTGTTACTTCTTTTTAAAATATACTTTGGGGGTAAAATCTAACAATGGAAATTCAGTCCCAATTTTCAAGGCCGTTGATTCTACTCTTTTATTATTGATTATTCTTGAGCCTCAAAACAGATACTAATATTCCCCCAGGCTTTTTCTCGGTTGTTGTCAGTTAGAAAAAACAGGCTAGAACAGTGGTTCTCAACTGAGGGCTGTTTTGCCCCTCTAGGAAACCTGTGGCAATGTTTGGAGATATTTGTGATTGTCAAGACTGAGGGGCTTAGGCTTGGGGTGCTACTGGCATCTAGTGGGGAGAGGCCAGGGATGCCACTGCACATCTACAATGCACAGGACATCTCCCCAGCAAAGGATGAGCCAGTCCACATAGCAACTGTCCCAAAAGTGGGCAGCCCTGGGCCACACCCGTCAACTTAAACACTGGCTTCCTTGTGGGCACTGCCCCTAAATCTA
Organism: Papio anubis; assembly: GCF_008728515.1. Taxonomy (NCBI): domain Eukaryota; kingdom Metazoa; phylum Chordata; class Mammalia; order Primates; family Cercopithecidae; genus Papio; species Papio anubis. The sequence continues at coordinate 7,370,824 of NC_044982.1, read as the reverse complement.
AAGAAAATAGACTGAAAGAGAAAGTGGGGAGTCAGGAAGAGAGTGGGAAAGGGAGAAAGAGGTGGAGAGAACTGAAAAGACAGAGAGAAGAGGAGCGGCCCACACCATCTACTTCTGGCAATAAAGAAGCTGTGGAATCCCAGTCAATTTCATCATTGTAGAAATCATTTGAATTCCAGAGTTGCCTGAAGCTGAGAATCCAGGGCTCCTAGGGAACTCCGCGCCTTGTGAAGGGGGAAGGCAGCCTGAAATGGCAGAGGGGGCAGGGGGACTGCATTTGTCAGCAACCCCCTGCCTGCCCACAGCCCTCCACCAAAAAAAAAAAAAAAAACTCCGAGTGACTTCCCTCCAGAGCTGGGCTTGGCCACTAAGGCAGGGATGTCAGGGGCTGCCCTAGATTTGGTGGCTCAGCTGTGAGCCCTGCAACGGCGGCTGCAGGAGATGAAAAACAAATATACTTCCTGAAGTCAGAGATAAAAATACAATTTCTGCTGCGTATGCCACTCTCTCATGCAGCAGCAACACTTATGTGGGGTGACGGGGGGAGGAGGATGACCACGCAAGCTTAAGTGATTTTTTTTTAAACACGATCCAGAGAGATTACATAAAAAGTACAATTAAGGGACGCTCAGAATCCCGAGGCCTTCAAGAACGTGCTGCCTCCAGAATATTTTTAGAACAATCACTGGAGTGATTCTTCTTAGTTGTAGAAACACTCCAAATCAGAAAGTCAATTTTTCCTCTATTTGCAGAAGTGAGCTGGCTCCACTGGACGGAATGCGTGTGTTTTGCTTGGCGGCTGTTCATAATACTGTCTTGGCAGCGTTTCCTTGGAGCGCACACGGTGAACCTGGCTCTCGCATACAGTAGCACTTTCATTTTAAGCGCCCCAGCCACGCTTCCCTAATAACAGCCTGGGAACTGCAAAACCCCTGTAAGCCCAGCCCTTTAAATGGGGAACAGAGCAGGGCTTTCGGGGCCCCGCTCGCCACAATAGGGACTGTAAACTGGGGCTGGTGCTTTCAATCAAGAAACGTGGCTCTCGTTAGAAGGCGGAAAATAAAACAATGCCGGCACGTTCTGGGGAGCACAGCATGCTACCTTTCGCCTTGTCCTCACCACACACACACAGGCCCAGCCCTGTGGCCTCCTCTACCCTCCTGCTGTCCTGCCAGGTACCAGGTGTACCAGACCGGCTGAAATTTGGATGGGAAGGGACATGGCAACTTGGGAACCACACTGGGGTTGGGTCTGTGGGCCAGAAAGATCTGATTCTCCTGCTTCCTAGCCTTGGCTGAACATGAATGAGTGAGCTCAACTGTGAGCTCCAAGTTCCTTATCCATAAGTGCGAGTGACACCTGTATTGAGGATGGTGGGAAGATTCCAGAGCATGCATGGAAGAGTCCTGTCTCTGGTCGGTGCTCAATAGAGAATGCTATTTAATGATCAAAATGTAAATGAGTGAATGAATGAATGAGTGAATGACTGAGTGGATAAAAGAGTGAATGAATGAATGAGTGAATGAATGAATGAATGAGTAAATTAGTGAATAAGTGAATAACTCAGTGAATGAATGAGTGAGTGAATGAGTGAGTGGATAAAAGAGTGAATAAATAAATGAGTGAGTGAATGAAGAAGTGAGTGAATTAGTGAATAAGTGAATAACTAAGTGAATGAATGAATGAGTGAATAAATGAGTGCAAGACAGCAGGATGGGGCTAAGAGGGGCTAAGATGAGATGGGACTGCTCATGAACAAACCCCCAAACCCCTCTCTGTCACCGATCAGCCACCGTGGTCAGTCATTGCCACCAAGGAGTCGTCATTCAAAAGGGGCCTTCCAGGTACAATTTCAGCCCCTCCCTGGCATCAAGAAATGTAGTGATTTCAGCCTCTTAGAACTGGCTCATCACCACTCTCTCTGTTCACACACTCCTCTTTCTTTCTCTCTATGTTGTTTACAAAGGTTTCATTATGTTTTCAACTAATCAGAAAGGCCCCGCTAATACACAATTAACATGTGATTATAAAAAAAATTAAAATAGCTTCCAGAAGAAGGAAATGTAATTAAGTAGAGAATGCTTTTCAATAAGTGCTTGCTTTAACCCATTGTCAGAACACAGTCTACGTTCGTCCACAATGCCTGGAACAGATGCCAAGGGCAGAATGTTAAAAGGAAGTTAAAAAAAAAAAAAGGGACATTATCTTCTGGGGGAATAATAGCCATCAACTTGGCACAACATGCTGGAGAACTCAGATTCTGGCTGCAGAGGAGAGACCTTCCCCCAATCCTCTTACCTCTCTTTTCTGAAGAAAAAAAAAAAATTTACCTTCTAAAAAAATGAAATAAATGATTAAAGCCAAATCTAAGAGAGTAAGAATACATATAACTAAATAGAGAAACCAACAGCCAAACGCACACACTAACAAACTCCACTGCCAACAGAAGTTCTGGTCCAGACCATGAAAAGGGTTTGATAGCACTCCTTTTTAATCAAGTCTGTGATCATTTTGTTTCAAATCATTTCTGGCCAAATTTCAGAAGGGATCTGTCTTTTAAAAACCCCAAATCTAAAATGCACTTGTAGACTCCTGTTTGAGAAGCAGGCTGACCAATCTGAAGGATTTTGTTATTTTTCCTCCTTCTCTGCAGCCTTCCCAAAGCAGTGCTCCAGCCAATGAGATCCAGCCATTTTATTGGCCCCAATGCTTATCAATGTAAACGGGGGCACTGGGGGTTTCAATGGTTTCTGCCTGCCAATATGGCCCCAAAGCAAATGACAAATTCAATGATTTTCCAAGGAATGGGAATGTTGTGAGAAACGTGCATGGCCCCGCACATGAATTCTTCCAAACATGATGGAGAAGTCGAAATATCAGGAAGCTCAGGGCAGGTGACAGGGCGACCACCTGGACACCTGTCCTCCCTCCTCATAGCCCCAACACAGAGCAAGTGCTGCTGGCCCCGGACTGTCCCCTAACAGCAGAAGTCACAGTCAGCAAACCGCCAAAGCCTTCCCTGGACTGCACTGACTTACAGAACACACCCAGGTCTGGTAAGATGGGCCCGCCAAGGAGCCAGTGCTCCTGGACAACATCCCTGGGGGTTGCAGGGCCAGGAAGAGGCCTGTAGGCATGGCCAAAGCTCTATCCTTCTAGGCTTCTGCCCTGTGGACTACTCAGAACCCCATCCAGTGTTGCCCATGCACCTTGAGCAAAGGACTGAATACTTCGGGTTTCTATTCCAAACCAGCCATGACTCGGCAGTTATTAGCTGGGCAACCCTGGGGAAGGTGCGTAACTTCTCTGAATCTGTCCTTTGGTGTGAAATGCCTTGTCTGCCAAATGGCCCCCAGAGGAAGCTAATATTTTCCCTGTCACTCAGGGGAGAAAGGTGAGATTCAACTGGGTTGTGTGGCTGGTCCTACAGGAAGTGAAGGAGCTGGGACCCAGGCTTGGATGACTTGGCTCAAAAGCAGTCTCAACCGTGCAGCAGACGGCCTTCGATAATAGCAACCCCCGAGGATGCAGACAGGCCTGAACTACGGGGACCCGACCAGTAGGACCTTGGTCAGTCCTTACCAGGATCCCATCTTACCTCAGCTCTTAAGTGCAGAAGCCAAGGATCAGGAACAAAGCGCGTCTACCCAAGGCCATCCAGGCAACAAGGCAAGTCCAGCCAGCCTTCCCTTGCTCCTTCCACTAATAAGTCACCTTAGCACAGAGCCATCTCCCCCAGGTGCACAGATGGGAAAATGAAGGCTGCCCAGCAGGCAGAAAGGGCTTCCTGAGGTCGCACAGCCCCAGGATGAGGCTGGTGCAGGAACTCGAGCCTTCGGACTCCTTTTCTACCCAGATGATCAGGGGATTGAAAAGTACCTACAGCGAGCCGAGATGCGTTCTCAGGAAATGTACGGAGCGAATCACCTGGCTTCCTGACCTGTACTTTCAAGCCCCACTGTCAAATCCACCACAGACACCAACACAGTGGTCTACTCTGACCCAGGGCTCCTCTGAAAGAAAAGGAAGAGAAGTTGCCCAGGACTCTCCAGTATTCCCCACACCTTCTCTGTGGGGCTTCCCCAGCACTTCCATTTCGCAGGTGAGACCAGAATGCTGAAGGCGAATGGGGCACCCAGCATTCTATCCTTGCCCACACCACCACACACCACAGCCCCCAAGCCAGGAAAACTGCACTGGGCTTTGCACCCCCGAAACAATGGCTGGCCCTTGTTGAGCACTTGCTGAGTGCCTCAGTGTATCTTCATGAACCCCCACAAGATTCGTATGCCTTGGAATCCACATGGAGGATCCAAGCTCAGAGAGGTAAAGCAACCCACCTGAGGTCACACAGCTTACATCCATCCCAGGGCCTGCAGCAGGGAAAGCGCTCAAAATAAAGCATAAGTAAGTTTCCTTGAGCTAGCACCCCACCCCCAGGATGACAGGCCCCTACAGAGTGGGAGCCTCGTTCCAGTCATCCCTGTCACCCTTCACCACCCAACACCATCTGACACATAGTAGGTGCTCAGCCAACACCTGCTGGACTGAGCTGACACAGCCCTCCTGCCTGCTGCCCAGAAGAGCCCTTAAAATTCTGCAGTCTGCACCCGCCCCTTGCGTCTGCGTGGCGCAGTGAGAACTGACAATTCTTCCTAGATAAATATCTGGAAAGAAGTCGGGAAACAATTAAAACTAGAAGCTAATAAATGATGAAGAAGCCCATGAGCCAAGTCCTGGCCCACTTCCCAGTCTTCATTCATGCATCAAAAAAAACCCCAGCGGTCTGAGGCTTCGAGAGGGCAGCTGGGTGGTGGGGCTGTCCAGCGTAATATAAATGGGAATTAGATGGGATCGAAGGTGCTCGTTGCATTCCCAACAGCGAACACCATCTCCCAGTGCTGCCCCCCAGCCCGTGTCTCCCCAGCCCAAGCCCTCTTCTCGGGGAACACATGACAGATGATCTTGTAACCAGGCAACCAGGGGAGGAGGAAAGGTTCTAAAGTTCCTCTACACGAGCAAGGACAGCAGCGTTTTTATCATAGTGGTGACTGGGGCACAGCACCGTGATACGTTCTGTGGACCTGAAAAAAACAGGGGCTGGGGGTGCACTAGCCACTCCTCCAACGTGAAGACCTCAGTGTCCTGGCATCCTCCCCTTCCCCTCCTGAGCCAGGCCAGCCAGCCCATCTTTCAGGGAGACAGCTCCATGTCCCCGACTATCCTGGTCAAAGCTGTTCCCAGCAGGTTGAAAACCTAAGGGCCTAGGCCACAGCAGCTTTCACTTTGCAGCGGCTCACGTGCCCTGACCATTCCCTGTCTGCAGCTGTCTTCACAGATGCCCCCCAAGATTCCCAGGAGCTGAAGCCTCAGCAGTTCCACTGGTCAGCTGCACACTGGATAGATGTTTGCCCACCATCAGACAGGATACCTGTGTCCATAAGAGAGGGGACCTTGCAAACGGAACAGGAGCTCTGTGTGCAGTGAGTGTGCAAACCCATCCACTCAAAAAATCCAAATGCTTGCCAAGGCCATGTGACACACCTCAAACGCTGAACTTTTTCACATGAGCACCTCATAAGCCAGGCATTTTCTCAACCAAGGCTGCACGGGATCCTCACCAGTTGGGATTATCACACGGTGATGTTGAGGCTCAGGGCTGGAAGGAGGAAAGGGAACATTTACCAAGAACTTTCCATGTTCCCGTTCCTTCCATGTTCGGAACCTGGCCCGAAGGTTTCGCATTCATAATCCCAGGGAGTTTATTCTCAGACTGCAAGCATACCCATTTTGTTACAGGGGAAGGAACTGAGGCCCCACACCAGACCAGAAGCTAAACGCATGCCTTTCCACCTCCCCAGCCTGCACCTTCTCGGGCTACACGACATCCCTTTGCTAACATCGTCTGTTTTTAGGGCACCGTCTAGGGATACAGTTGGCAGCAGTGGGTCAGAAGCAATGAGCAGATGAGTGAGAGGAGGACCCCAGGGCAGAAGGGGACGCCTACAGGGACCCAGTGTGTGCCAGGCACTGCCCTAGGGCTTAAAGACAGCCCTGGCCCCTCTCTTGCCAGTCAGCTGAAGTCAGTATGCAAAGCAAGGTCTCCCACTCTGGATTCAGGGCAGAGCTGTCATTTTATCTCTTTCTTTCCAATATCCATAGTACCCTTAATAAAGAAAATGAGTGAAGTTGGAAAATTGAAGATTGGAAAGAGAATTTTTTTTTTTTTCACGAGGCAAGCCTCCCGTTCATTCCTTTGGGTGTCAGAGGGTGGTGAGGGGTGCTCCAGGGAGGAAATGAAGCCCTTGCTGTGGGGAGGAGGATTCGCCTCATATCTAATAAGGTTCTTCTGACAACGCCAAGATACACACCCCGCACGCACTCTTCCTCGCCGCGTGAATAGAATATGATTATTTCTAACGTCTCTATCTGAAAGGAAATGACCACAGCCAGAAACGAAGCAGACAGACGGCTGGAGCGGAGACTCAGAGACGGAAGCCATCAACTGGACAGCTGGGTGCGAGGGAGACATCCTCACCAAGTGTCCCCCTTTCTGGGTCATGCACCCCCAGCCCCAGAAGAGGACAGCAGACTCTGCTGTGCAGGCCCCTGACTTCCAATTTGAAGCCGCAAGCCAGGTATGGAAATCAGAGCAATAAAGAGACGATGCCTCCCAGATGCACAGGACGCTGGCTGTGTCGGGAAGCTATCCATCACAGCTGGCTGACACGCGTGGGCTTAGTGTGTATCCCCCTGATCCATCGAAGGGCTGGACGGTTTTCTGGGAAGTGGGAGGAGGAGCTAATGAAACCACAAGGTTGGCAGAGACTGCCGATGCAGAGTGCCCAGCTAGAAACTTTTCTTTCCACTGAGCAAAAGTGACTGCAACTTTTGAGATCAATGTCACTGCACTGTCTGATTTTCAAGGAAAATTTTCTTCTTGTAGAAACCTTTACAGATACAGACAAGGATATGGAAGGAAATATAATCCACCAAAATAACTTCTCTTAAAATGTCAATGTTTCCTTTCGGTCCCTTTCCTGTGGATTCAGATAGACAAGAACACACAGACGTCGAATAGCTGAGCTCTTGCTGTATACAGTTTTGATTTGTGCTTGACATTTTCCCACATCGCTAGAAGTGCCCTGACATCATTACTTTCAATTGCTGGGTCATGTTCCATCTTATGGCTGGGACATGTTTATTTCACCACTCTCTTTTCCACGATTATAGGGACGCTGCAGGTGTGTGCGTATGAGCCTATGCATGTCCCTGGTTAGTCTTCAGGCTGTGGTCCTGGAAGTAGAATTCCTGGATCGAACGGTATGAAAGGTTTCGGGACACGTTCTCAGCCATACCCCCAGCCTTCCAAACAGAGTGTACCTTCCAAAGTGCACTGCTTTGCACTCAGCAGAACAGCCCTGTCTGGGCTAATCCTAACACACGAGAATACCTGTTCCACCCCTCCCCTGGTCAGCACAGCAAAAAACTTTCCACTTAATCAATAGTTTTAGAAAACCTTCAGTGACTGAGGCTGGCAGACTTCCGACTCTCTGCGCTCCTCCAGGCTGACTAGGTCAGCCATCCCCAAGTGCACCCCAGCCCCGTGACACACCAGAGCATCTCGCTCAGACTCCCCAGACACCACTTGCTCACCACTGAAGGATGCTTTGCGCAGGGCCATTGTCCACAAACAATCATTTTTTTAAAAAACAAACAGAAAGGAAGCATCACTGACACTTTTGCGATACTTGTCCGCTTCCTGAAAATGTGAGATAATGAATAAAAATGTTCATTACTGAATTATTCGCTTTTCCTCCCTGATCCACGTCCTGGTAATTACCGTGACCAGCCTAATAAAAACTGCTACAAACCGAAGGTCAACTGGCAGTTAGAAGTGTTCATTTTCATTTCAATGTATTCATCTCTGGCTCCTAATGGCCTCATTTTCTCCCATGCTCCTTAATAAATACCACTGAATTACAGGTTAAATAGCTAAATTAAATTATTGCAATTACAGCGTGCAGAGCCCTGAATCTGGGTTTACCTTTCCCAGTTCAATTAGAGGCGAAGTTTCAACAGCCGAGGAATTCTGATTGCTGTCAATATCCTCAATGGCTGAGAATCTGCACAGACGCCCAGATATTTGCTGAGAGGGTTCGTTCCCCCTTCTTGTTTCTGAGGGACTGATTGGAGCGCTCTCGACTGAAACAGAATCACACAATCAAAAGTGGTTTTTGGAAAGCGACCACAAGGCATAATTGATTCTTTTTGACTGAAAAGGGAGAAGACTTAGCAGGGTTCTGGCTAAATGCTATGTGTGTGTGTGTGTGCGTGTGTGTGTCCATGCGCGCGCGCGTGCACGTGTGTGCGTGTGCGTATGTGTGTGTGTACACAAAAGAAAAATCCCCGTCTTCTAAAGGGGAAAAGTACATTTCAATAAATACAGACCCTCTGTTTTTCATGCCACCGGCCCACAATTATTTTACGGGTCCACATTAAAGAACTTCCTCATTATTTAAATATATTCGAACGCTTGTTGCTATTGCCTCACCACAGGATTAATTATCCAACATCCCTTATAAGACAGAGTGTCTTAATAATACAGCGTGCCTGGGAAGGGAAAAAAAAAAAAAAAACCTCGCCAGTTCTGTTTTCCCAAATCCCAAGATATGAGAGTCTATTTCTTGTGAAAGAGCTCCCCCTGACTTCTCCATCCCTCGGCTTCGAAAGGCACCAAATTCCACCACAGACAGGGACTCTCGTCTTTTTTTTTTTAAACAGTCTTATTAACACACATCACGGGTGCGTGGTGAAACCCCATGAGGCCCACTGTGAGAATTTGGGAATCCAGGACCCTGCAGGGGTCTGCAGCTAAGAGAAGAACCTGCTGTCCTGGCGCAGGAGCACAGGCGCTGGTCAGCCTTGGGGAGCTCAGATTCCACCCAGAACGGGCAGGGGAGGGGCACTGGGCTGAAGCCCCATTCGGAGCTCTGTCATTCCCACTCAGAAAGCCCAGGGCCGTGCCAGGCCAAGTGCTAAGAAGCCAATATCCATAGCTGGAGCTAGAGGATATGGGCAGTGCCCAAGATCACCAACACAGGCACAGCTGGCCATGCAAGGCAAGGCGTCTGCTGACATCTGGAAGCCCTCCAACTGCAACAGGCCTCCTCTGGGGACCTGGGCATCTGTCCCTCAGAGAGGTGAGAAAATCTCTGCCTGGGCCCAGGGATGCCACTTTGCCCAAGAGGCAGCAAGGCGGGGCATCTATCTTCAGACCACATGGCCCACCCATCTGGACACCCAGCAAATGCCAGCTCCAGGGCTGGGTCACAGACCCACATGGCCACATGTCCCTGGCATGGCGCAGGAAGCTGGCACAGACACTACTGGAGCTAACCCAGGATGGAATGAGAGCCGACAAGTCCTGGACAAGAAGTTTCCAGAGGGCAGAGACTGCCTGCATGTGGCTCACCTCGGAGCCTGGGACCCTCCCCCAAGGCCTGGCACAGAGCAGCCCCTGGTCAATATTAGCTGACTCAAACTGCATGGGAAGCAGCCCCCCAGCGGTCCACAGGCTGGCCAGGGGGAGTCCAGCCTCCCTATCCTTCATCCTCTCCGACCAGACTTTGCTGGCTTGGGGAAGTGGCACAGCCAGACCCAGCATGGGAGGAGAAGCCAGGGCACCAAGGCAGGTCAGACAGTGGAGATACAGCACCCCCCACCAGGCCTCCAGCGTTTTCCTAAGAGCAGGATCGAAGCCGCAGAGGATCCCAGTTCTCCGAGGGAAGTGGCCGGTAGCCCGTGCAGATCATTTCTATAGAGGAAAACACAACCCTCACCAGGGAGTTCTCACCCTGGAAGCAAAACCAAGGTTCATTGTAAAGAATGCCTGAAAAGCAAATTGACCTTCACCGGCTGAAGAGCAGTCGGTAGTTAAAAAGTTGTCACGCACAAGTAACAGTCCAAATACTGTTTTAAGGGAGGGCGGGACACAAATGGTGACTGGGCGATGCTCCTCTCTTATCTAGAGTCTGATGAAAGCCTGCGGCAACCTGAATCGCTGTCATCATCACCACCATATCACTGGGGGCTTCCTCCCTGCTTAGAGATGAGAAACCCAAGGCTCAGAGAGGTGGAGTAACTTGTCCAAGGTCACACAGCCAGAAGCCCCCACCTCCCATGACAAGGCTACTCCCTAGGGAAACAGACCTGCCCCCCAGTCCCTGTCCTGGCCCTGTGTTCACCCTGCTCTGCTCCCAGCAGCCACCCGGGCTGTCTCTCTGTACCCTGTCCCAGGTCCCTGGTGCTGCACCTTCCCTGGCACATCCCAGAAGTGTCTCCTCGCTCACACCCAACACTGGCATCCCCTCTGCCTTGTGCAGCTGCCCCTCCACTGTGCCCACCTGGGAAAGTCTTTGCCTCACATTTGGGCTCAGACTCCCTTGCAGAGCTCCTGGCCTCCCTTTCACCATCCCTCGGTGTCTCACACTGCTCCCAGGCTCTATGCTGGGGTGACCCCAAGGAGCTGAACCATTCCTCTCTATTTCTGGTGACCAGAACAATGCTAGGCTCCAAGGGGGGTCCTTGAGCACACAACAGGCAGGAAGAAGTTGGGGCATCAGCCAGAAACACTCGCCTCTTTTTTTTCGGTAGAGACAGCTCGCTCTGTTGCCCAGGCTGGAGTGCAGTGGCTCGATTACCACTCACTGCAGCCTCAACCTCTTGGGCTCAAGCAATTCTCCCCACCGCAGCCTCCCGATTAGCTGGGATTACAGGCACGCACCACCACACTCGGCTGATTTTTTTTTTTTTTTTGAGATGGATTCTCACTCTGTCGCCAGGCTGGAGTGCAGTGGCGCCATCTCGGCTCACTGCAATCTCTGCCTCCCAGGTCCAAGCAATTCTCCTGCCTCAGCCTCCCAAGTAGCTGGGACTATAGGTGAGTGCCACCACGCCCAGCTAATTTTTGTACTTTTAGTAGAGACGGGGTTTCACCATGTTGGCCAGAATGGTCTCAATCTCTTGACCTCGTGATCCGTCTGCCTCAGCCTCCCAAAGTGATGATATTACAGGCATGAGCCACCGTGCCCAGCCTAATTTTTTTATTTTTTATTTTTGTGTAGAGACGGGATCTCACTATATTGCCCAGGCTGGTCTCAAACTCCTGGACTCAAGTTATCCTCCCACCTCAGCCTCCCAAAGTGCTGAGATTACAGATGTGAGTCACTGCATAGACAGCCACTGGCCTCTTTATAAGCACCAGAGTCACTTGTTTCTGGTGAAAGTTTTGCATGTGGTAGGAGCTTTTAAGAGTTCTTTTTTCCTGCTTTTTCTTTTAATAGGCCCATCCCAGGAGGACACTTGCGCCTCCCAGCTTGCCAGCTCACTGCCCTTCCATCAGAGAAGGTGTTGGGAGCAATTTCATGATCAGCCGAAAATGTGCCTTGAAGTAGAAGAGGAGAGCCCAGTCCTGGACCAGAAATGACAAACAAGACAGCTTCCTCCTGAAGCCACGCACAGCGCAAGGAGTGCAGCTGAGGACTCACAGGCATGGGAGGGAGAGAGAGGGAGGCAGGGCCCACAGAGCCCCAGGGAGGGAGCAGAGGCCACCCGTCGGCCTCTAGAGCCCAAGTCTAACAGTCCTCGTGGCTACAGGGCAGTCCAACCTCCCCAGCCCCAGCCTCATTCAGCCTCGCTCACGGCAGGGAACAGTGAGTGAGGCCAAGGCCGCCTGGAGCCGGTAGAACAAGCCTGGGGTCTCATGCAGTGCTGCCCCTGCCGAGTGACCCGGAAGCGTCCCTTCTCCTCTCTGGGTTCTGGTCTCTGGTCAGGAAGGGAGTGAAGCCAGGCAAATCTAATTCAAACCCCCGCCAAGAATCCAGGGCCTCACAGCCCAAGTGCTCTGGGGTCAGACAGCCGGTGAAAAGCTGTTTCCACTAAGAAACACCCAGGGTCCCCTCATCCCGGCTCTCAGCTGTTCAATGTCCACACCCCACTGTGGCACGAAGCTGGGCCCTTCCATACTCGACCTCAACTCCCACCTTCTAGAAGACAAATTGAGGCTGTGGCTTTCCCCAGCCACAGATCTGGAAGGCAAGGGCCGCTCCACTGCCCCACGTGGCCCCGTTCTCATCCCCCGTGACCCCAGTGAGCAGAACAGGCCTAGTCAGCCACATGACCTGGCACCAAACAGAAGGCCCCCACAGGGCTCAGCTCTGCTCCTGCAAATCCCATCATCAAAGAGGGAAATAATCCGGGAAGCCCCAGGACAGAGACAGACTTCTGAGATGAAAAGTTCTCACTTGACCCCGAGACCTTCTCAGTGGCAGGATGCTGACACGCATGCCTGGGGCCAACAGAACACTGACACTGAATCCAGAACTTTAATTTCTTAAAGGCGGGTTCAAAGAGGTTAACAAAAGAAAAGATGCACCACGTTCCGTCAGTGTCAGTGAGGATGAAGAAAGGAGAAGTGGGTTCGGAATGGATCCACTGGCTGAGCAGCATTTCCTAAGCATCTACTATGTGCAAGGCACTATGGGAGTCCTGGGAAGGTCCCTACTCACAAGGAGTTCATTCATTCACCCGTTCATTCAGTGAGTTATTCTTTACTCTGTCATTGCACAAATGGGCCTGAAAACTGCGTCTCCTGGGCCAAGCTCTGCGCTGGACAAGAGAGGACGTGGTTATGAAGGGAGCTCCCCTACCCCCGACACTGAAAAGGCATCATTGCAGGCCAGCACAGTGGAACCTTTAACTCAGACGGGGAAAGAGGGCTGCGGCGGGGGGTGCACAGAAGGAAGCAGCCACCTCCCTCTTCTTGTGGCCTAGTCAATCTCATCGCGGCGCCCCAAGCTCCCCTGAACCTCCCCCTCTGAGCCAATAAGTGCCACAAGAAGGTCAGCAGTGCCCAGGATGCCATCGGCCCCCCAGTCCCCCAGGCCCTTGCAGACGGAAAGACTTCCTCCTCGTGGTCTTCCAGCCACTGCCCCCGCCCCAGCCTTCCAGGCTCTACCCAGTGTCCAAAGCATGGACATTCTCCCTGCTCAGTCAGAGCTCGGCCTCAGAGTGGAAAACGCTGCCTTGGGGGTGATGGCTGGAGGTGGGCACACCAAAGGGGTTCACTAATGAGCCACCTGTGAACCCATCCCTGGCCGGGCTGCTGCAGGCAGGATCCATGCACAAGCTGCCTGGTGGGCCTCTGGGGAAGTCTGTGGACTCATCTTTCCAGGGCGTCTGGAATGAAGGCCTCTCTCTCCCTGGGGTTAGTGCAGAGAGGCTAAGGCACCTGTAACAACCTAACAACCACTCCCCATCCCGCACCCACTGGCCTGCCTTGAGCACCCAAGCTCTTCCATTTGCAGTGGCCAAAGGCATTTTCACCACCCAGTAGCCTTGGGGTAGGGGATAGGGAGGCAGGCAGGGGAACTCAGAACTTTGCTCTCCCAGCCCTGTCATTCACCCCACAGTGCTCAGGGAGGCGGGTGGGGCAACTCACCAACACCCTCTCCGCCCCACATTGCTCCACCAGCTTCCTGCCAATGCTCAGCATCTGCTCATCCCAGGGGCAGTCCCTGGACACCTCCCGGGGGCCAGGCCAGTGCTAGGCATCTGAGAGCCTAACAAGAGTCTAGAACCTTCTCCCTCACCAATGACGTCCCTTTTCCCCCACACCCAGGCAGAGCGAGAGCTCGAGCCCAAGGGGTAAAAAGAATGTTCTAGACAAAATCAAGCACCAGCGTCTTCCTTCCATCCTTGGGTCTCTGAAGGCTGTCACAAAGGGCTGCCTGCATTCCTCATTCAAAAATATTCAAAACCTAAAGAAACTCATAAACGTACCCACAATAAGGCCACATGGGCAAAGCAAAACACAGACATGTAACTTGGGGCCTAAATTCAGCCCACTTCATGTGACAACACCATGACAGTCTATCCCCTGGTCCTTGGGTGGAGGCGTACCTGGGACACGACAGGTGGACCACGTCCCAGATCACCTGTGGGCAGGTGTTCAGGGGATGCCCCTCCAGTTACATTACTTTGAAAGGGAGCATAAAGTGGTCCTTACTTAATGGAAACAGCTCTTTCACAACAGTAGGAAGAGGGAATTAAATTAAAACAGGCCCTTGAAGGAACCGAGGGCCCTCCTGGGCTGTCAAGAGAGAATTCTACAGCTGGTAGTCATGATGGCTCCATCCTATCTGGCCATTTCTTCATGGAGTTGTGGCCACAGGGTCTCAGACCCTGAAAATGAGCACCCAGGGACAGTCCCTAACTGAGATGGCACAGGCCAGAAGGGCCAGTGGAGGATTTGCATTCACTCTGGTGCTCCACATGTTTGATAGTTTGGGAAAATTCACGGACTCTCCCAAAGCCTGCATCTCCCATTTCTACAATGACTGGTTAAATGCAGCCAAAGACCAGGCGCCGGCTACACCAGCATGCCAGGAAAGGGGAGGACCGATGTGAGGACCTCCTGTGTCACCCTGTCCGGGGTGCTCTGTGAACCTTTGTGATGCTGAGATGAGCTCCCTTTTCCAGAGCAGGAAAAAAAGAGCCCAAAATTTGACAGGACACTTGAAGCATCTGCCTCCTCCACCCCCCAGCTTTGTGGAATGAGGTCAGGAATATGTAAATAAACAAACAGAGTACGTGGTAAGGAGCAGAATTCCCAGAAAGTTCTATTCCCACATTTTACCTCCAAAATTAAAAGAAAATAGCAGCACACATACCAGTTCCCAGGAGCAGTATGGTTCTCAACCACAGTGGACCAAGTCCAGACAGTCAGAAAACCACTCCCACCAAGGTCTTCCTGCAAAGATCTCTCCTTGCAGAATCAAGTTGTTGAAGGAAGGTTAGCTCCAAAGAGGCAGCCCTTTGTAGCCAGGGGTTGGGAGGGGAGTCTTGTGGGAAGGGAGCCTGAAGGACCCCCGATACCCTCAACAGAGGACAGAGGCTTTGGGGAGGGAACACCTGAGCCAGCGAGGTTCATCCAATGGAGGCCAGGGTCAGAGGCCTCCTGGACCAGACTCTCTCTCCAGGAACAGAGGAAGAGGGTGGTCCAGGGACACAGAACAAGAAGATCTCAGCCTCCAACAGGGTCAAGATGGGAAGATGTCACAGTCATCCATCAGGGTAATACTATCTCTTATCTCTGGGAGCCACAAACTACAGGCCATGGATGTCTGCCTGTTTCTGTAAATAAAGTTTTATTGAAACAACAGCCACAATCTGTTCATTAATTATCCACGGGTACTCTTGCGCTACAGTGGCAAAGTTGAATGCAGTAGCTCCCTGCTACCCATGATTTCACTTTCTGGGGTTTCCGCTACCCAAGGTCAACCATGGTCCAAAAATATTAAGTGGAAAATTCCAGAAATAAACAATTCGTCAGTTTTAAATTTTAAGATCTCATTACACTCCGAGTAGTGTGATGAGATCTTGCACCGTCCCACTCTGTCTTGCCCAAGACCTGAATCTTCCCTTTGTCCAGCATATCCATGCTATAAGACACCACCTGCCCCTTAGCCACTAGTAGCCTTCTTGGGCATCAGATCAACTATGGTAGTATTGCAATGCTTGTGTTCAGGTTACTTTTATTTTACCTAATAAGGGCCCCAAAGCACAAGGGCAATGATGCTGGCATATTGTTACAACTGTTCTATTTCATCATTAATTATCGTTGTTAATCTCTTACTGTGCTTAATTTATAAATTAAACTTTATCATAGGTATATATGTATAGGAATACACAATACAATAGGGTTTACTACTACCCGAGGTTTCCGGCATCCACTTGGTGTCTCGGAACACATCCCCAGAAGGATTAGGAGGAGACTACTATTGTTGCAAGAGAGACCACTTGGCCCACAGAGTCTAAAGTACTTCATTATCTGGCGATTTATCATAGATAAAAGCCCGATCTTATCTGAAAAACCACAGGATTAAGCCCTCCAGGCTTGCAGTTGATCCAAAACTCTCTATGCTGAACTATTACTTATTTTCATAAGTGAATCAGAAATCACAATGTTTCCATTTTTGCCAAGGCTGCCAGGAAGCTCAGAGGTAAATTCCAGGTTTTTATGCAATGCAAGTTACTAGGACTACCTTTTCTGTCCCTTGATTGTATGATTCTCATTCTTTCACCATCATTTTAATGCTTTTATTACTGGTTCACTTAAAGCAAAAGACTTCCAATTCCTTTTATTATGACATAAATAAAAAAGAAAGAAAAAACACAAGAGGACCCAATAGCTGCTCCAGCTCAGGGGACCCCCTGCACCTTGATGAGCCTTTGCAGACCTAACTCTCAGAATTCACCTGGCCAAAAGCGCCTCATCCCTTCCTTTCCAATCTAAAGTCCCTCTAGCTGAGACGTTGGGACCAGAAAATCCCCCACAAAGCTGCGGGAGCTTTGGGCACTCACGTCAGTCACTTCCAGTGCCCTTCCTGTTTCTGGTGGGCAAGAAGGTTCCAAAAACACCCCCTATTCACTCAGACCCTCACTGACCTCCTGTGCACCCTGGGTGCTGCGAGCCAGAGCTAGAGGCATCAGGCACAATCCGTGCCCTGGAGGCCTTCACATTCCACACAAAGAAGATGTGACATCATCAGCCAGCCCAGAGGCAGGTGCAAGTGCTGCCTGGGGGAGCTTTTCCCGGAGAGTAAACAGGAGCTCCTTCGGCTGCCTGGGGACGCCGAGGGCTTGCTGGGCAGAGTCCAGCCAGGCCAAAGGGCAGAGGCACCCAGGAGCCCAGTGGAGCAAGGGGCCCAGTGGAGCACAGCTCAGCTGCCAACAATAGCAGCCCTGAGGGACAGGGCTCTGGCAGATCTTGTCCCCAGATCAACCTGGAACTGAGCTCCCACCAGCTGGGTGGCCCTGGGCAAGTAAGAAGCTCCTGAGTCTCCATCTCCCCACACCAGCAGAGCAGCATTACTGGGAGGACTGGAGAGAGCAGGTGCACCATGCCCAGCACACAGCGGGTGCTTTGTAAATGAAGGCTCCCCCAGGAGGCCTGGCTGGGTGGTGGCGGTCGCGGACAGCATAGGGAGATGAGTCCAGTAAGTCCCAGGGGCCATGCATGTCGCAATGAGGAGTCTACTTTCCCACAGGGGTGTCTGAGAGCCCAGATGTTTTAAAGCAAGAGGCAAAAGGTCCTGTCCCTTGTCCTTTCGAGTGGCACAGTTTGAACAAAGATGCCTGCTCGGGCCTGGCATCCCTTCCCCCACTGGAAAAGCCTGGTGTGATCACCTGGGTCACAGTCACAGTGCCTCGGACTTCCCTGAGCCCCAGATCCCAGGCGTGGACAAGGACCCTTCCTCCACAGAGGCCAGCATCTTGGGGCTGCAATCCCAGCTAATCACCATGTTATTTATTTGGAGTTTATTAAGCAGTTGCTGCCACTGGCCGTTGGCAGGCTCTAATATTTACACCTAGCTTTCCCAAGGTCTCCTGAAGCGCTGAAGTAATAAAAGGGCCGTTCCTTCTAGCTGCAGACAGGGAAGCTAACCCAAGCAACAGCGAGCACGGGGCTGCACTTAACAAGAGGAAAGGGGGCTTTCAGGTTCCCTTTGGCTTCAGACTGGATTCTAGCTAATAACGCTGCCTCCCTACTGTCCGGGCAGGCTCGGGGCAGGGCCCCTTCCCAGAATCCACTGGGCCCCTTGTTGGAGGCATTTCTGACCCAAGACAGTAGTCGAGTCTGCGCAAAGGAGTGCTCGCTGGAGAAGTCGCTCTGGCTCCATTCACCCGCCCAGCAGACGTCCGGCCCCTCAGGGTTGGACATGACGCTGATACCAGGACACAGAGGTCATGACGCTTGTCCCTGCCCTCAGCTCCAACAGCCACATACGCTGCAGCCAGGCCAAGGCCAATGTGGACATGGAAACCTCGAGCCCCCAAGAAGTGGAGAGAGAGGCTCCATGTGAGAGCCAGGCACGTCCCAGGGAACAGAGCACAGTGACAGCAGAGGAGGCTGAGATGGGCTACACAGTGGGGAAGAGCTCTACTAAAATGTGTCTAGGACAGAGAAGGGCTACAGTCTGAGACCTGGTTACACCTCCCTCTCCGCCACTCTGGAGCTGTGAGGTCCCACAAGAGGCCCTGGACTCCTATGAGTCCCAGTTTCTTCATTTGTAAGATGGGAGCTGCCGTCCTGCCACAGAGTCACGACGAGGACTCTGAAGGGAAAGGGTGAAAGACAGGCCATGGTTCAGGCAGGGGATTCCACCCCTCACGCAGCTTATAATCCTACTGGACCCCAAAACTCCGCTTCTTGTTTAGGAAAACACGGCCTCCACTGACATCCGCAGGGGACTCCTGGGCGACCAGAGAGCAGGGCACAGCCCTGGGATGGAATCCGTGGAGACCATGGAGGCCACGTGACGGAACAAGCCTGGTCGTGGGCTGGAATGAGGTCAGTGCCAGGGCCAGCCCAGCCCAGAGCTGTGAGCAATGACAGCTGCCAGGGACACTGGGACAACCAGGGGAGAGAAGCATGCACCCAGCACAACCTCAGCAAGGTGCCACAGGAATGCAGGACCCAGCCCCTGGGAAGCCTGGCCCCAGGCAGGGGAGAACCGCAGCCTCAGGCTGGGTCAGGGCCACAGCTGCAGGAAGCCAAGAGAGCCAGGAGGCTGAGGGTTGGGGAAGAAGCCCGAGGGTGGATGAGAGGTGAGCGCCCTGGAGTGGACTGGCCAGGTCAGCTGTCCTCTCTGCCTCTAAATCTATGACCTCAGATCAAAGCCTTGCCTTCTGTGCACCTTGACTGCAAAACCACCGCAAAAATGTAGTGCTCAGGATGGCCTGACGCCCACTAGCTCTCAACAGGGCAGCCACTATCTCCACGCGGCAACACTTAGGCCAAGGCCTCCAGCTAAGTCCCCTCAATGGTCCCATAACCAGGAAGACCTCTGAGCCCCCCGAGACTCTCACCAAGGGCTGAGGAAATGGTGCAAGGTGGTACACTCTCTTACTATTTCCTCTCAGGAAAGTCATGCCAGGACAGAAATTGAGTTTCAATTCCTGGGCCAGCATGATTGATTAGCAGAAGCAGCCCTACCTCTCAGCTTGAAGCATCCAGGCCAGGACCCAGGGGAAGGAGGTGCTGTGATCGACAAGTGATGTCTGCTATGGTATAGGACGGAGCAATGGAGGCACACGTGCTACGGATACGCCCAACTCTAATGCACCTCTGGACAACCGCATCCTATTCCTTGCAGGAGAAACAAACAAAAGAGACAGAACAATCACTGCAGAAAGTAGAAAGTTGGGAGCGCAGGTCCAAAAGAATAGCCAAAACCAGAGAAGGAGAGGAAGAGTTGCCTGCAACTGCCCTATATCCCTGGGCTTTCTCAGCCCACAGTAAACAGGAGGCACAGGTTTTCTAGCCCATCTTGACTGCAGAAGTGTGTTTACTGAGAAGGTTTTATCCAGGGAGAAATCACCGAGAAGAGCTCTCTCTCCTTAGCTGGCCACCTCCCTGCTCCAGTCCTTTCATTCTGGGTCTGGAAAAGGCTCCCACAGGAGCCCAAGTAGCTCATGCCTGAGGACTAAGAAACCAACTTCCTCAGCTTTGGGTCCATGGCCAGGCTCTTCCCACTCAGGTGTAGACGGCCACTCTAGGGAAGAGAGAGATTGAAGGTAGGGCTTCCCAATGGGGAATAAGGATGTCCCCAAAGCCAGATCCAGGAAAGCACTGCAGCCCCAGAGTTGGTCTAGCAGGGATGACTTTGACACTGATGTGCGGAGGAGCCCAAGGTGGAAGCCCAGTCTTCACCATCACCTCCTCCTGACTTAGCTGCACTTGGGGCCCCAGACCCCTGCATCACCGTGGAGAAGACACCATCCCCTCTAACAACGATGACAATGACCATAATAATAAGATCAATAACATATCCCCTCCCTGAGGCCTGCAGATGCGGGTCCAGTCCTGAGTCATCCACACATGCCTACCCAGGTAATACCGTGATCTCCTTTTAGCAAGTGAGGAAACTGAGGCAGGAAGATGGAAGTGAGGGCCAAGGTCATTCAGTTAAGAAGGCAAAGCCAGGTCCTGCCCAGGCCTGCCTGGCTCCCCGTCAGGCTCTCTGCCAAAGAAAGCACTGTGGGAGCAGCAGAGGTTCCAATCCCCAGCCCAAGCCCATGTGCAACCAGGGGAATAAAGGGGTCCCCATGAGAGCCTGCAGCTGGACAGCCTCTGGGCCCAGGACAGAGTCAGGTACTTGGATGTTGTCTGGGCCCCTCACTCCGTCCTGGCCTGTGCCTTTTGCTGCTCTGTCTTCCTTCTCACGGCAGCTGGCCACAGAGCCTGGTCTCAGGGTGTAGCGTAAAATTGCCATTGCCATTGCCACTCATGCATCCATGGACACACACATGCACACTCACACATGCACTCATGTGTGCACAAGACATAAGCACACACATGCATGTACACATGCACATGCATCCACATGTACACAATTGCACTCATGCACAAACACACGTGCATGCACACCCCCCTCCACCAGGTCCCTCGAGTCCATCATCCTTACTTGTCAAGGCTGCACCTGACCTCTTTCACATGTGTGACTCTGACCTGCTGGTGCATTTCCCAGCCAGAGGTTCACACCAAACTTTGCCCTGCCCTCTGGAGTACCCCCTGCCGCTGGTTCCTCGGTTCTAAACTTGTGTTTATTTTATGGAAAATTTAATGAGTAAACAAAGTCTGCCTTTCCAGCCTGTCTTTCTCATCATCTATGCTTCTTACTTATAAAAAGAGGAAACTTCAACTTAATACAAGTAAATGAACTTGAACCCCTGCCCTTCCCCACTCCCCAACACACATCCCAGCAGAAGAGTTGGTTCCAAACTCAGAAACCACACTTTGGATCAGATTCCAAGCCCAAAGCTTCTCCCATCCTGCCCACCGACTTCCACTCATTCTCGTCCTCCCTACACTTTGTCTTCTTTTCCAAGAGGTGCCATCAACCCAAGGAACTGCTCCTACGCAGGGATTCACCTGAGCACTGGGGGGCTGGAGCAACTTGCTGAATAAAGAAGCAAAAGCAAAATGGACCTCTCCAAAATTTCCAAAAATCAAATGGTGCACCCAAAAATCAAATGGTGCACCCAGAGAGGCAACCTTCCAGGTTGGTCTGACAGTTGCAGCGTGTGCAGCTCAAGCCCCATATTGTCCAAATGTGCAAACCTGCAGCCTCCCCTGGGCCTGAGCGGGCAGCCAATACGGCGGGAAACTGAGGCTCCGAATGCACCTGCCTTGGGTCTCTGGCCACAATGGGCGTCTGCTCAGTCAGCTTCATTTCACTCAATTTCACTTCATTCATTCACAAACGCTCACGGAGAGCCTCATGGGGGCCAGACCTCCACCCGGGCCTATGGGGACAAACAGGGCCCAGGCTAGCTCACAGCCTGGTCTCCCAGGACAGCCAAGGAGACAGGAAAGGAGACCCACCCCGTGATAGGTGTCTCCATGGGGAAGCACAGGGGCCCATCGGGGAGGGCACAGGTGACACGGACCTCAGCCCTGAGCTCAGCAGAGACTTCCCAGAGAACAACCCCTCCACGCCCCACCCCCAGGAGCTGAATCTGGAAGCAAGTGTCCACTTGCCTGTGACCCAGGCCCTGACGGGGCCCATGCGAGAGGCAGAGACTGCACTGCAGAAGGCTGGTCCCAGGGCCATGATGCTCTTCAACCTCCTCCACCTGCTTGGCTCCCTTGCCCCAAAGCAGGATGTGCTGTCTTTAGACAAGAAGTCTCTGGGTCTGTCCCCAAACCCAGTGACATCTCCTGCTTTGGTTCCAGTCTTGGTCACTGGTGGCTTCTGGGAGGATAAAATAACATCACCGAGGGAATAAAAGCAAGCCTTTCTCCACCTTCACCTGAGCAGGACGCCCACCAGGGGAGAGGGGACCCTAGACCCTGTGCCAGCGCAGAGCGGGCGACCCACTGCCATCTGCGTAAAATTCACATGAGCAGACAGACAGGGAGCCTTTTCAGCTGGGCAGGAATCATTCGCAAGAATCCGATGCCGAGACCATGCCGAGGCTCCCAATGAGCCCCCGGAATGAAGAAGGGAGCCCCAGAGCAGAGGCTTGGCCCACCTGGGTGTGCCAGCACAAAAGAGGACGGCGGCCCCGAGCTGCTGCCTCTCAAGTGCGGCAGACACAGCCCCAACTAATCAGACAGCTGAGGCTGCCACCCAGAATGCCCGGCACGTTATTCAGCAATGAGGTATAATTGAATGGATTAACATGAATGCGACGTTTCCCCTCCAAAAATTCGAGGAACGCCAAAATGACTCTCATCTGGGCTGGTATGACTCATGTTTTTAATAGAAGAACTTAATTTTCACTTCTGAGGAATCTGGGCTCAGGGAAATATTGTCTAAGAAACCCTCATTTTACTCCACGGGCAATGGTAAGTCCTACCACCCCGAAAGTACAAATGCAGAACCCCAGCCTGTGCCTGTCTCCCACACTCCCGGACGCCACAGGCTGCAGAGTCCATGAGCTTTAGCAGAGCACAAAGGTCTAAGGGGAAGGCGTAGAGTCCAGTGTCAGCCACATGTGTCCTAGCTCAGCGCAGGGACTTGGGGCACGTCCCATCCCCTCTCTGGGGCACTGCTTGGAAAGCAGCTGGCAACAAGGCACGGGGCCCCTGGCAAGGGCCCCTGAGGGGCTGCCCAGTGCGCCCAGGCACCAAGGTACTGCTGGGGCCAGCATCTTGCTTCTGATGCTGGAACGCTCAAGGTGACACATCCCAGTCCTCCAGTGCTCCTCCTCCCAGCAGGGCTGGAGAGGAAGCAAGTCCCCAGAGGCTGGGCCCCAGGACACTGACTCCTCCCTCTCCCCAGACCTGGTCCTCAGACCCCACGGAGGACAGGCAGAACCTGGGCTCAAGTGTGGGAACAACAGGTCACCATTTATCAGCTACCTAATTAGTGGAGAGGACATTACTGACCCCCTTGGTGAAACAACACAGAGGTTCCCCTTCCCTCCTGGCACGGTCAGTGTCCCCCCGTCCATGGCCCTGCCTGTTCCTAGCTTCAATTCCCACAAAGACCTTGCCTCCCAGGGACACCTCAGCCTACTGCCCTCCGCTCCAGATTTCAATGAGGGGCAACTTCTACATAAAATCTGAACCCAGGTGTGGCCAGGTGTGGTGGCTCATGTCTGTAATCCCAATGTTTTGGGAGGCTGAAGAGAGAGGATCACTTGAGGCCAGGAGTTTGAGACCAGTCTGGGAAACATAGCAAGACCCTATCGCTACAAAAAAATTTTAAAAGTTAGCTGGGCATGGCGGTACACGCCCATAATCCCAGCTACTTGGGAGGCTGAGACAGGAAGATCACTTGAGCCCAGAAGGTTGAGGCTGCTGTGAGCTATGATCATGCCACTGCACTCCAGCCTGGGTGACAGAGTGAGACCCTATCTCAAAGAAAAAAAAAAAAAAACATGCAGCAAAGCACCATGGCACACGTTTACCTATGTAACAATCCTGCACATACTGCACACATGTATCCTGGAACTGAAAATAAATTTAAATATTAAAAACAAACAAACAAACAGGATGAGCATCTGGATGCAGCCTTCTTAGGAGCGTGGGGACCTGGCAGGATGGTGCTGTTCTGCCTCTTTACCTTCCCAGCAGCATCTTATTCCCATGGCCCCAGGAGGTCGATGTGCTTCTAACTGATATGCTTCTCCCCTGAAGCAGGGGAGGGGTCACGGGGGTCAGGAAGTAAGTGCTGGCTTGAGGCTGCAGCACCCAGGTACAGCCATCTCCCGGTTGAAGAACTCCACAGGTGAGTTCATCAAGCATGCAGGGGTGCGGGATGCTCCCAGACCACCATTCCTCCTGACAGCACTGTCACCTGGACAGCCACAGCGGAATGTCCCTTCTGAGCGATGCTAACCTCTCACCAAGGGCTCCACTGGCTGCCTCCATGCCCAGAAGGACCCCCACCTCCCCCAGCCCCCACCCTGCAATTAAGAACAGAGATCCACATTCTCCCTCCCCAGCCCTTCCCCACCCCTGCTCCGGCCAAGGGAGAGGCACTAATTTATAAGTTGCAGATAATGTCACCCACCATTCATCCAAATGTGTCACTAACATCCCATTAGACTGTAATTATTTTTTAATTAAAACTAAGAAAACTGGCATGCCTGAGCCGACTTTATGCATCTGTTATGGGTTAAAATAGCTTTTAAAAAATGTTTCGGAGACCGCAGTCTATTGTGGCCGCGGCCCCTGCCAAAGAAAACGCAAGCTTGCTTATTTTCTCCATGGGGCGCAACAGTGCCTATGTGTGCCGGTACAGAATCGGCTGGCCGTGAAAAGAATTCTAAATAAAACACAAACATGGAATTTGGCAACGCCACAGAAGCAAGCTTAAGACTAATTCCAGCATGCGGACGGCTCTCACATAGTAAGTCTGGCTCCAGCATAAACGAAACCAGGCACTGTAAAATACCAAGGCACGTTGGAGTTTCAACTTAAAGGGGCAGAACACTGATTCCAGGTATAAAAGCTTATTAAGCCAGCTCACACTGCCTCCATAAATCCATAGGTTATTAGCTGTTTGCTTTCAGCCAATCCCTTCTTAAAGAGATGTATATTAAGAGAGAGAAAGAGAGAGAACAACAAATGAAAACCATCACTTTGCACTTGACTTTTAGTGCAGTGGTTCTGGAAACACTGTGTTCATTATCTCAATTAGAGGAGAAAGAGACCTCAAATACACACAAACCCGAAACGGAGGAGAAAAGCAGGGAAGTAGCGGCTGAGAGATGAGAGGATGAATGCGGCCCCCAGGAACAGAGGGCAGCGCCGGGAACAGAGGAAAAAGCCCCGTGGACCCTGGAATGCCTCCTCCCGGGGAAGCAGCAATGACAGTGACTGCAATAATAATAATCATAGTTATAACAACAATAAAAATATAGCAGTAATACCTGCTACTATTCAGCCCCTTTCACAGGCCAGCTGCTGCTTAAGGCGGCACAGTGTAACAGGGAAAGACTCTAAGGTAGGATAAAGCCGTAAAGTGTTCTGAAATCGGACTGCCTCCGTTTCCTCATCTGTAAAAAGGGGATGTGAAAAGTGCCTTCCTCACAGAATTGGGGTGAGGGATATTGAAGATGAAGCCCACAATGAACGCTTAGCACAGCACCCCATTATCACTGCTAGCCGCCCACTCTCAGTCGTAAGATGGTGCTGTTCTCATGCCACAGGTGGGGAACCAGATGCACACAAAGGCTGGGCTACCCGCCCAAGGCCAAAGCTCAGAGACATCCGAGTCGGGATTTGAACCCACCGTCCACCTCCACAGCCCTTATTCTCTCTGCACTCACTCCTGGTGGGTCACACACCAGACTGGCCACATTTCCCAGCACTGTGGATTGTGGGCTCCCTCTGAGATTGGGGGCAGGGGGGTCAGTCTCCCCGAGGAGGTACTGAGAAGGTGAAGTCAGTTCTAGAGAGAGACTCGCCCTCAAAGGCCTCAGCAGGCCTCAGGATGGACACACACCACAATCCAGGAAGAATCAGAAAGTTCAGGGAAGAGAAAGAATCACAAGTGCCCTCACCATAAACACGGAGCATGAGGGGTTGGGAGGGGCCTGTTCTGTGCTGATAGTTCTCCCTGGACTGCACACACACACACACACACACACACACTCAACATGCACATATGCATATGCATACATGCTCACACACAAAATCACTCATACACACATGCACACACATATATGCACATATACTGCATACACTCAGATATACACATATGTACTCACATATGCACACACAACTATCCACATACATACATATGCACACACGTGTGCACATACACACAAATACATACATGTGCACATATGCTCTCACATCTACACACATACACATGCATGCACATATATACACTCAGACATGTACACACATGCACATCCCCACATTCACATATACACTGACATGCACAAATACCCACATACACATGTGCACACACAAATACGTGTGTGTACATGCACACATATACACAAATATGCATATATACACTCACATGTACACACATGCATGCTCATATATACACTCAGATATGTACACACATGCATGCTTATATATACACTCAGACATGTACACACGTGCACACATACACATATGCTGACATATGCAGACATGTACACATGTGCACACATACACATATGCTGACATATGCAAATACCCACATACACATACACTCACATATACACGTGTACACACATGCACATGTATGCACATATACACTCTCACCCGTACAAACACACACACATACAGACACACACACACACACAGGGCCTTTTATTATGGATCTGTGCCAGGCACAAGGACCCTGGCAGAGGCAATGGGAAAAACCAGGGAGAAAATTACATGAGGCAATGTTTGGCTCCAAATGAAAAAGCCGTGGAATGTTCTCCCTCAAGTCTTGGTTATTTCTTGCAGGTCCGCTCAGACCCTGTCAGGTCCACCTCATCCAGGGGGAACTCCCACCCCCAGGCCTCTGAGCTGAACCAGCTGCTGTTCTCTCAATGCTACCGGCTTCCAGATGGGGAGTAGCCGGGACATCCCAGGCTCCAGCACCCACAGAAGCCGCGGTAGGCTGGTGGAGCACCTCTCCTCAAATACAAGCTCAGTAAAATGGTACTCAGAACTGGGCTCCTTAACCTCCGACCCCGCCGCCTGCCACCACCCCCTCCCCACAGGCCTCAGGTGTGCTCTGACCTGGTGACATCATCACATGCCAGTGGGCTCCAAGCTCCTCCCCCTGAAAACATGTACCGTATCTTAGAAGATGCAAACTAAAAATACTCCTGGCTTCTCAGAGCCAGTTTACAAAAATAATTATATTTTCTTTTAAAATCTGGATTATAGGCAAGTGTGTGTCCAGTTATTTCTAGCTCCTATTCAACTCTGTTAATTCTCATAATAATTATTGCAGATTTTTTTTTTTTTTTTTTTTGAGACAGAGTCTCACTCTATTGCCCAGGCTGGAGTGCACTGGAGCGATCTCGGCTCACTTCAAGCTCTGCCTCCCGGGTTCACGCCATTCTCCTGCCTCAGCCTCCCAAGTAGCTGGGACTACAGGTGCCCGCCACCATGCCTGGCTAATTTTGTGTGTGTGTGTGTGTTTTTAGTAGAGATGGGGTTTCACTGTGTTAGCCAGGATGGTCTCGATCTCCTGACCTCGTGATCCGCCCGCCTCGGCCTCCCAAAGTGCTGGGATTACAGGCATGAGCCACTGCGCCCAGCCGCAGATTTTCTGAAACCATCCCCCCGCCCTATTGTTAATAGCTGTGCTCTGACTCAGCGTGGTGGCAGGGCTGGGGGCCACATGTGACCACACTGCCTTCCAGAAACACAGAAGTCTGAGTGCCGAAGGGCCAGGCATTTCAGAACCACCACATTCCTGAGAAAAAAGGAACATGTGTCCATCTTGTCAAAAACCAGCTCCAGGTTCAATGCAGGAGACACTTGGGGAATCCCCTGTAAGTGCCTGAACCTGTCCCAGACCTCAGTCCACCGAGGAGACCAACTGGGTTTCCTGCCCTGGAAGGGCCTAGAATCCAGCAAGAGGCATGCAGAGAAGATTGAATGGGGCCACAGCCAGATCCCAGGACCTGTAAATGTGAGCTTATCTGGCGAAAAGATCACTGCAGGTGTGATTAAGTGAAGGCTTTTGACGAGATCATTCCGGATGGTCTAGGTGGGTCCTGAATCCAAAGACAATTGTCTTTTTTATTTTAATTGTTCAGAAGAGAAGACAAACCCAGAGCAGAAAGCTGTGTGCCCACAGAGGCAGGGAATCAGGGAGCACGGCCCTGCCGACACCTCCGTCTTGGACCTGTGGCCTCCCAAACTGTGAGAGAATACATTTCTTTTCTTTCTTTCTTTTTTTTTTTTTTTTGAGACAGGGTCTCACTGTGTTGCCGAAGGCTGGAGTGTAGTGGCACGATCTCAGCTCACAGCAGCCTCAACCTCCCTGGGCTCAAGGGATCCTCGTGCCTCAGCCTCCCCAGTAGCTGGGATTACAGGTGTATGCCACCATTCTTGGCTAATTTTTTTAGAGAATGGGTTTCGCCATGTTGCCCAGGCTGGTCTTGAACTCCTGGGCTCAAGAGATCTACCCACCTCAGCCTCCCAAAGTGCTGGGATTACAGGTGTGAGCCACCGCACCCGACCACAGAATCAATTTCTTATTGTCTTAAGCCACCCAGTCTGTACCCATTTACTACAGTAGCCCTGGGACACTAATACAGGACAATAGAGAGAAAACACAACCACTAATAAAAATCATTGCAATTACCATCCCAATACACAAAGGACTCAAGGCCACTCACTTGAGATTCCCTGTCCCCAGTCCCTCCCAGCCCAGCCAAGGAGGCAAAACCAGTGTGATGATTCCCATCAGGCAGGAAGACCCCACAAGGCTCAGAGAGGGCCAAAGCGTGCACAGGACACCGAGTGAGCTCTACCTCGCTCCTAGGGATTCTGATTCCAAATACGGGGTTCCTTCTGCTAAGTCACACTCAAATCAACATCCTGAAGACACAACAGAAAGAACAATGGAAATTGTCCATTTTTAGAATTTTCTTCCCCAAACTATCAAGGTAGCTAAATGTTCAGCTTTGTTAACCAAAAAAAAAAAAAAAAAGCTGTCCTGGGAGACAGAGCTGAGAACTGTCTTGGGGAACCATTTCCAAGACAAAGGGGATTCAAGACCCTCAACTAAAATATACTGAAGGTAGTAGCCCCCAGCAGTCTGGCAGTGACTACAGGTGCCACACCCAGGCCGGCTGAGGCTGGATTCAAATCGCCCTCAGGTTTGTTACCCACCTAACTTGGGACAGTTGTCGCATCCCTGAGAGGCAGGTTCCTTGGCTATCAACTCCAACTGTCCAAAAAACACTAAAATTACCCAACAGTCAGATGAGGATGTGGAGAAATAAGAACCTTTGTGCACCGTCGGTGAGAACGTAAAACCGTGTAGCCACCGTGAAAAACGGTCTGGTAATTCCTCAAAAATTTAAATATAGGATTACCCTTTGATGCAGAAACTCCACTTCCGGGTATAAACCCAAAAGAACTGAAAGCAAGGATTCAAACAGATTATTGTCCACCCATGTTCTTAGTTGTGCCATTCACAATAGCCAAAAGCAGCCCAACTGTCCATCTACGGATGGGTGGATAAGCAAAATGTGGTCTATCCATATGATAGAATATTATTCAGCCTCAAGAAGGAAGGAGATTGTAACACATGCTACAACAAGGATGGACCTCGAAGACACTATACTAAGTGAAATGAGCCAGGCACAAAAGGACAAGCACTATGATTCCACTTACCTGAGGAACCTAGAATAGTCACATTCAGAGAGACAGAATGGAGAATGGGGGGCTGGGGAGAGGGGAAATGGGAAGTTAGTGTTTAATGGGGCCAGAGCTCTGTTTGGGATGATGGAAAACCTCTGGAGATGGACGGTGGTGATGGTTGCATATCAATTGCAATGTACTTATTGCCACCGAACTGTGCACTTAAAAATGGTTAAAATGGTAAATCTAATGTTTATCTTACCACAATTTAAAAAACTCACCATCGAAGCACTGTGAGAATCACTGGAGATACACAGAAAGCCCACAGCACAGAGTGGACCCTTGATCAATGGTATTTTTTAAGATTAAAATGCTAATAACTGAGCTGGCTAATAAAACGCAAGGAAATTCATGCAAAAGAACTTGAGTCAGAAAGGACTGGTTAAATACAACACCAAGAGCAGACTCACGCACCCAGCGGGCCTCGCCCCACCAGCCATTCCTCACTTCTTAACAAAGGCAATAATTAAAAATGTCCTGTTTTATGAAAAGATTCCAGGGGCCCCCATTTCTGCAGGTAGTGACTCCATTTTTGCATTCACCTCCCTGGAGAAGTCCTGAGCCCTCTGATCCCTTCCTTAAGAATCATACAATACTGGCGTTCTAATTACCCGGGGCTCAGGCTGGCCCAGCAGCAGCTCCATGATTCACGAGCTCACTCCTCTCCCTTGGCTGCTCCTACTCACACCTGCCAGGTACGAGGCCGGGTGGGAGGGGCAGGCCAGGAGCCAGACGCAAGGACAGGAGCAGGATGCCCATGTGGGCCGCAGGCTCGAGGAGGCTTGAATTCAAATCCCGCCTGTGCCGTCCACCAGATGCGCAAGGAAAACAAATTCACATCTGCAAAAACCAGGAGCAGGTCCTGTCACCTCTCACCTGTGAACTATGAAAGGAGCTGCCTGGAAAGCCCAAATTCAGATCTGGGAGAGAAGGCTCCACCTGGGGCACCCTACCGCAGTGAGTTCCTATAGGACGCTGTCATGCCCATTTCTGGATCCCTACACTCTAGCCCAGGGTCTGGCACATGTATGACCAGCATATGAAGGAAGACCTGGGGGACCCTCTCAGGGACCATATCTGAGTTTGATCTGGTTTCCCCGGGATAACGCTGGCCCCACAGAGGGGCCCCTGCCCACCGAGGGTTCTAGTCCCACTTCTTTTTGGGTAAAAGTGACCAGCCTTGATTATGTTGGAATAAACTATATATCATGGTTTAGACTATTTGGGTTTAATTGTGAAATACACACAGAACACAGCCCCTCCACCCCAACCCTGCCCTCAGGTTTGAAAAGTCAAGTACATTTGGTTCCCCTCTCCCCCCACCATAAAAACAACAAAGAACGCCTCAGGCTTTCATAAGGGCTGTGATTTCTTTCACGTGGGGAAAAAAAATGGATTCCACTGCCCTGTGTACAAAAACAAGGAGGACGCTCATAAAAGAATGTGGCTAGCAGCGTTCTCTGTGTTTCCTCTGCTTTCTCTCATGGGTGTAGACACCGCCTTTTCTGGGTCTTCATCATCCCCCAGCATCTCCTGGGCACCTGCTGGGACTCAGCCCCGCCCCAGCCACTGGAGACACAGAGATGAGCCTGGTCGAGGAAATGGACTTGGTCAAGGCTGGCGTGGGACCACATGCCAAGTCCCTGACTCCCAGTCAGACCCCCAAAACCCAATTTGAGGTGATCGGATGAGAAAATCTTGCCCATGCTCCAGCCCTCTTCTTCAAGGTCAAAACTGCCTTCTGGTGGACTGAGGATCGGTGACTTTGTTTCCCTCTACGTCCAGCCAGGGCTGGAGGAAGCTTGGAGTCAGCAGGCCCCTTCCCAGAAGACACGACATCCACACGTGTCACTGCCCACAGTGGACTGGACCCTCGGCCTCACATTTCCCAGCGGTAAAACCCCAGCAGATCTCCCGACCCTCCCAGCTCCCGTAAGCCCAGCCCTTTCATTTCCTTCTTTTTCTTTCTTTCCTTCCTTCCTTCCTTTCCTTTCTTTCTTTCTCTCTTTCTTTCTGCTACAAGTAAACTTTATTTGATGTAAATGTAATACCACATTTTCAAGTTTCACAATGAGTATTTGACATAAATAATTATTTAAATTAGGAATATAAGTATGCATGGTCACTTGAGCTAATTTGCAGTTCAGGGGTTGGTCCAAGCTTTGTCTGAAAGCTTTTTTCCCCTTTCGGAAAAAGTGGCCCTTCCCTTTGCCTAGTAAGAAACACTGTCAATGGGAGTTGGAAGAAGTCCGTAATCCACCTTGGAATTCCAGCTGATCTGTGAGAGGACAGCTTTCTGTATTCTAGAAAAATAATATTCTCTTTCAGTTCATTCATTTTTCCCCATGGAAGATATCGGCACTCTCCTCATCTACTGTCTTTCTGTCTCCTTAGCTGCTGCTTATTACACAGGACCATTTTTAAAAAATATAATATCTGCAAAGAGATCTCTTCTGTTCCCTTACCTGCCCCTCATGTCTACCATTTTGTGGAGAGGGTAGGGTGGTGGGAGCCAGGGACCAGAATTGCTTAGGCACACATTTGATCTCAGGTGCAGAGAACACAGATTCTCTGAAAGGAACCCTATGGGGGTCAGGAGCATTTTCCAAGAGTGGTCCAGGTGACCCTCAGTTCACACAATTCGGTGTGATACAGCGCTGCTCCATGAGGATGAACATGCGTATGCCCCGTTTCCAGAAGCAGCACCACCTTTCATGGAAAACCCATTACTCTCTCACTTCTTCCACATAACACACAGTTATGGACCAGCCTTGGCCCCCCTGCACCCTTGGATAAAACGAGAGTCAAAACCACACCAATAATCACGTGGATTCCAATGCAGTCAGGCCCCACTTGTGCCTCATTCAGGTAAAAATCCTCACAGAAGGTACCCCTGCGCTCAGCAGTGTTAGCACAGGGACAAGCTGTCCTCAGGCGGAACACCTCCCCATCCTGAGATCTGCTCCTGAGCTGCGCCATGGCAATAAGGGACAGAGCACCCGGGCGGCAGCCAAATTATTCATTTTTTTCAAATAGAGAAAGGCGCCATGGAGACATACATTTCATATCCGCTGAGTGAGGAGGCCCTCCATGGGCACCTCCACCATGGTGAGTTCCTCTAGGGCAAGGACCCTGTCATGCCCATTTCCAGATCCCTCAGTCTAGCCCAGGGTCTGGCACAAGGATGACCAGTGCATGAAGGACGACCTTCAGGACCCTCCCAGGAAATAAATTGGAGTTTGATCTGGTTTTCTACCAGCAGCTCCTTCTCTGTTGTCCACTACAGCCCAATAGGAAGCTGGAGGGGAGAGCTCCGAGCACAGCTGGGAGGCTGGCCAGACCTGAGTGTGAATCTCTGTTTTGAGACTCTCTGTCCAAGTTCTGCTATTTGTGTGCTGTGTGACCCCTGGTGGGTTGTGTGGCCTCTCTGAGCCCCACTATCCTCATAAGCAAAAGGGTGGGGGAGTGCCTCTTCTTGGGAGCATTATGACGATGAGATGTCATGCCTAGGACTGAGCTGGCCCTTTAGCAAACAGTGGCAAGCCCCAGGAATGCTGATGATGTTGGCCCTTCCTCTGCCTTCATTCATACTAAGAAACTCTCCCAGGCAAGTGGCTTTCCAAGAGCTAAGTCATCACCGGTGTGCTGGGTACCCAAGGCCACGGTCTCAAAAGGCTTTCCAGCAGCTCAGCTTTCTCCCTCCTTCCCCTCCCACTGGCCTTTCCCCTCTGATTCCCCTAGGCGCTGGTCATGGGCTATGGCCACACCCAGATGGTAGCTGTTCATGGGACCTGCCAGTGGAGGGATGGTGAGCGAATACTTCAGTGTCCCCATTTTACAGATGGTGAAACTGAAGCTTGGAGAGAGGAAGTAAGTGGCTAGCCTAGGATCACATACTCACACCCATTCACTGCAAGGGAAGGACCGAGATGGCCCCATCTCTAGAGCTTCCCACCATGCCTGCAGTCTAATATGGGTCCACAATAACATTTAACTTCAAACACGCATCCATGCCACAGAGCCCCACGGGGACGGGGCAGCCAGCTGTCAAAGCACAACCCCAGAGTCTCAAACCCAGGATGTGCCCAGTGTGCTCCCACTGCAGATAGCAGAGCTGAAGTCCAAGGCGCCCAACGTGGGGCTCCTCAACATCAGAGCTCTACCTGCTGCCCAGTCTCACTGCAGGTTTCACACTGAGCCTCACGGTCAGGCAGAGATCCATCTTTAAGTGGCTTCCACTGGGTGATGAATTTCCTCTTCTGGTTTTCAATAAAAACTCAAGAGGGGCAGTATGGCCTAGTGGGCAGACCCAGGTATATGAGTCAGCTCTGCCACCCACATGTCATGGCTTCATCCCCACTATCTTCCTTGGTTTCCCCATTTATATAATGAAGGGGTTGGAGGAGATGATCTCTTGGGATCCCTGGTCTTGGATTGTTAAAGATTGACTTGACCTCAGGTCACCCAAGAACCCATTTCTGGGCCAGTCTGCTGCACACAGAGGGCAATGCCAGCCTCCTCTGCCACTTTCCAAGTCCCTTTAAAGGAGAACGGGGCTGCCTTGCTCTGAGGTCTCTGATGTCCATGGCCAGTGCTGCTTCTTCACATCCACTAACTGCTTGAAAGCGCTGCATCCAGCACTGCATTAAAAATTAATTACACATGCTATCTTATTGCCAGTGCATAATGTAATGAGCACCAGCTGTGCTAAACAGCCAAACTCCTTTTTAAGACAGCTATAAAAAAAAAAAAAAGGAAAAAAAGAAAGAAAGAAAGAAACTGCACTTCCAAATGCCTCTCCTGTCAGAGCAGAAAAACAGCAACATCTTGTATGGATTTGAACAGAATTCTTTGATTTAGCTCTGCCTTCAGAACGTCTGAAGGGCCAGCTCAGAGAGTGAAATGGAATCTGGCGAGGCTGCAGCGATCTCCACTCAGGGATTTGCTGGGGCCTCTTTTATCTAAGGACAGTCATGCTGGTAGGTGCCCCACCCCCAACAGAGCCACAGTGCAGCCCTTCTGTTGCCCCCAACTCCTCAGCTCCTCTGGCCCTTGCTGATGCTGTAGGAAATGTCACTTTCCAGCTATGTGGGACAGGGGACTTTCTGGCATCCACCAAGCCCTGCCACCCTTGGCTACCTCCAGCACTCTGAGAATCAGCTTCCCCCACCCTGGGGGCCTTGCAGCTCTCCATGGCTTCTCCTGGCACTTCCTCCGGTCACAGAAAGAGGCATCTGGGTTCTCGAGGCAGGCGGGCAGGGACAGCCTCTGCAGCAGTGTGACCTCAAGAAGCAGGCAGGTGCTAGGGTGGAATCAATGGCACTTGCATGCGGGAAGAGCAACAGCGCTGTAAATGCTGGTTTGCGGATGCTGGGACCACCGGCCCTTGGGCGATGTAGACATTGCAAGGCATACAGATGACTCTCTAAATTTTTAATAACTCCCCTGAAAGCCCTTTTCCTACATCGAGCCAGCCCCCATCAACCCTGGGACCTGTCTGGTTAGCCCAGAAGGATCCTAACAACAAACGTTACTTTGCAAAGGGAATCCCATGAGCACGTTTTCCAACGTTCCCATGACGGAGCTCTGCTGTCCACACACGCTCACTCACACGGTTCTTTTTGTCTTCACCCCCATACTCACCCCTCCCTCCAGTCTCAGTGGCCAATCTAACGCCCTCCTGGAGTGCCTCTGGCACCCCCTGCACCAGAATCAAGGCGGCGCATCAGCAGGGGCCTGGTGAGGTTACCATCTCTGTCCGCATCACCGTTTGGCTTCCCATGGATCCTCCGGTGTTAATCAAACCCAGTCCAGAATGAAACTACAGCTTGCTTCTTGTTCTGGTATGAAATGTGCAAAGCACAGACCATATCATTAACATAAAACTTCCAGAAATAAGGCCACTTTCCAGGCAGACTGTATTAATTGCATCAGGCTTCCACAGCTAGGGTGGTCTAATCCACGGCGCCCCATTGGACGGCTCTGGTTATAAAACCAACACAAAATGAACACTGGGATATAATTGAAGGAGGAGAAAAGGATAGATTCTATGGTTAAACCCTACTATTTACTTACAGGTATTCTTTTATCTTTATTGTCCCTTTAACCCATGCCAAGAAACCCCAGACTAGTTAAATAACACAGCAAGCACAATTTCAGTAGAAAAGTAAATTGAATTTAACTTTACAAGATTGCCCTGTGATTTCAGCATATACTAATGACTGCAACTGACTCCCTCTATTAAATCCAAACACTTCCACTTCCCTGAGCTGGGATCCTGTGTGTTCTTGCGTGAGACCTTGAACTTCACCAAGTACACTTATTAATCACTGTGGCTGATGACCATTTGCAGCTTTTAAATATGCAATGAAGTGTCTCAGTTCCTATTCCACCTCCCAAAGCTGGTACATGATCTGAGCCAGCCAAGAGGCTAAATACTTTTAAGAATGGAAAGCGAGGATCCAGCTTGCCACGAGACCTGACGGAGTCCCAGTGTTGTGAAACCCATTCGGCTCGTGCATGGACTCTAACTTCGACAGGGCTCACTCGGCACATGGCGCTGTTCTCAGCACCTGGCCCATATGATCTCACACAATCCCCAGAACGACCCTTCAGAGCCTGTCCTATCCGTAGCTCCGTTTTGTAGATGGGGAAACTGAGGAATGGAGAGGGGAAATGACTACGCGGGGCAGAACAGCCTTCACCCCCAAGCAATCTCATACACTTGACGACCGCCTTCCAATCGTGGAAGCCTCAGAACAGGGAAGGGTTCCAGCATGCGGGGCACAAAGCCCAAGAGTGTCCAAACCATTCTCTGAATGCCCCACGCCCTGCCCTGGGAACCTAGCTAGCCCCATGCTCACTCCACCCACAGCAGCTCCACGCTGACCTGTCTCAGAAAATAACATGAGCCTCGTTTTCAAATGTTGCATACATACGCATATACACACAAAGATGTATTTTTACAGAAGGGGAAACTGAGGCAATGACTTCTTTAGGGCCTCTGGCCAGCTGAAGCAAAGACCAGGACCACAGTCTGAGGCTCTTGACCCCACAGCCACTGTGCCAAATCCTCTACGTGAAATTTCTCAGGGAAGAAATCTCAGTTCCCAGGAATGCCTAGACTCAAAGCCCCACATTCCTTCAGCAGAGTCAAAAAGAGTCAGGATCCCCGAGTCCCTTCTCCGCACTGCGACCGTTGGAAGGAGGTCTAGGCTTGGGGTCTCGGGAGGCAGGACCACCTGGGATGCTGCCAGCCCAGGGTGTGCACAAACACACATACCTGTGTGGTTTTCTCCCCCCGGTAAAATCACATCCTTCTATAAATAACTGCGGATGCAGTAACAGGCACGCAATTAACCTGTGTGAAACACGTTTACACTGGGGTTCTCCGTATTAATTTGAAGAGATGGGTTCAGCGCATCCTGATCTGAAAAGGGACAAAACCAAGTAAGGACGGCAGGCCCATTCCATCTTTACAAAGGCCTGCTTCTTCCTAACAGGCTACTGGGAACTTAATGACTCCATTCCAACTACTAATTAAACAGGCACTAAAAACACTTAAGCAAACAGCCCAGTGCTAGGGACACAAACCACAAAGGGACAAAAAAACACCAGAATAGGATAGTTTCAGGTATTGAAATTGATCAGGAAACATGGTGGTGCAAGCTGGTGCGGGCCAATGAACTGGGACCGAATGAAAACAGAAAACTGTACTGGACATGGTGGTAGAGGGCAGGAGGTAAGAACAGGCCCCTTAGAAGGGTCTCCTGGAGCAGTCCTAGGGGCTCAGCCTCCTGCAGTCCCAACCCCAGGAACAGGACACTGCCCTTCCTCACGCCCCTCCCAGAGCACTGCAATCAAGCATTGGTTGCTCACAGGCTCTGAGTCCTGGCAGCTCTCAAGGCGTAAAATCGAAAAAGGCCTTTAATGCCAGATGAAGAGCCAAAGCCGAAGATGTGGCAGGTGCTGGATGGACAGCCTGGGATCAAATCCCACCTCCGCCACTCCCTCCCTCCCTGCTCCTCTTTCCCCTTCTGCAGGTCCCCACTCTCTGTTCTCCCCACCACCAGACTGCAAGCTACAAGAGGGCAGGGACCCGCCTGCCGACTCTTCCTGTGTGTGCACAGTGCTACAAGCTAGGGGCCTTCCAAATGGCTTCAAGCTAAAGAATGAATAAATGGATGGATGGATGGATGAACGGATGGATGGATGGATGAACGGATGGATGGATGGATGAACGGATGGATGGATGGATGGATGCATGGATGGATGGATGGATGGATGGATGGATGGATGGATGGATACATGGATGGATGGATGACGGACGGACGGACGGACGGACGCAATGGACGGATTTACTTACCGGATGGACGCAATGGACGGATTTGGATTTGACGGATGACGGATTTGGACGCCCGGACGCAATGGATGGACAGATAGATGGACGGATGGAATAGACGAGTACCGGATGGATGGTTGACGGATGGATGGACGGAGGATGGATGGTTGACGGATGGATGGACGGATCATTACGGATTTGGATTTGGACGGATCCGATGGACGGATGGATTTGGATGGATTTTGACGGATTTGGACGGATGGATGGATGGATTTAATGGATTTGACGGATGGATGGATGGATGGATTTGGATGGATGGATTACGGACGGATTTGACGGATTTGGATTGGATTTGGATGACGGATCTGACGGACGCTGGACGGATACACGGACGAACGGACGGATGGATGGATTTGATTTGACGACCCGGAGGATTTGGATTTTATCGAGGATGGATTTTACGGATCGATTTGGACGCATGGATTTGACGGACGCATGGATGCGGACGGACATTACGGACGGATGTAAGCAGACGGACGGACCGATGGATGGACGGATGGATGGACAGATGGATAGATGGATGCATGGATGGATGCATGGATGGATGCATGGATGGATGGACGGATGGACGGATGGATGGATGGATGGATGGATGGATGGATGGATGGATGGATGGATGGATGAGCTGTGAGAACTCAACGTCTCTGAACATTTTCTCATCTGCAAAGTGAGGAGAGTAAAGTATTAGGGTTGCTGTGAGGGTTAAATTCAAGAAGGCACACAAATGCCCAGCACAATGCAGCACACAGCAGGCCCTCCATAAACAGCCCTCACAAGGATCCTAATGGCATGTATGAGGACTTGCTGATGGCAGAGTCCCCCAGAGCTAAGGCAGTGGAAAGCTCATTTGACCTCCTGTGGATGTCAGCAGAGGCAGTGTGGCTCCACGGGAAGAGGGGTGGCCTTTCAGGAGGCAGCCAAGGACAAATCCCAGTTTTGCCACCCTGGCCAGCCACTCTCCCTCCCCGAGCCTTTGCTTCTCCATCTGCAAAATGGGGATGGTAACAGTTCCTGCTCAGCACCATACAAAGATGCTAAGCGGGCCTGGCCACATGAGGGAAGGGCTCAGTCCTCTAGATGAGTCTCATCTACTTCAGCAACTTCTAAGTAGGGCCAACAGAGGGTTAAGCAAAGCCCTGGGTGAGCCTCTGGCGAGATCAGATTTCTGTACCACAGAACTCGACCGCGTCCAGTAATAAACACTCAGGCTGATCTTTGATAGCACGGCCCCCCCAGTAGCTGCAGGGGCTGCAGCGCTAATGACAGGAAGCCAAGAGAGCAGGGCAACCACCCAGACAGAGCAGGCACCCCTGCTCAGCAAGCAGGGCCTTCCACAGACTCACAGAACAGTTCTACTGAGCCAGGACAGGAGCCCCGAGCACCTGGGGACCAGCACAGCCCAGAGAAGGGAGCCGGCGTCTTTGCAAGTGGTTCCGACTCCTTCCCAGGAGATTTTGGGTTTTGCTTTGTGCACTTAAGGCACAAGTCCAGTAAGAAACCAGAACTCCCTCTTGGAAGCCAGACCCTATGATGTCACCACCTGTCACAGCAGGGAGGGTATACTAAAGGCTCCAGGCCACCCTACAAGGGAGCTCTGCAGCCCAGGGAGTGCTGAACCTGGGAGCAGGGGCTGCCTGTGGCCTTTTACAGAGTTGTGGCCATGGCCTTTTGCAGAGCTGTGGCTCCAACAGGGACCGTCCCTGGGGACAGCTTCAATTAAAAACAAAACCTGCCCAATAAAAATTGTCTTCCTTTCACAACTCAAGTCAAGAGAAAGCCTGCAACATGCCTAGTGACAAAGCAGGGACCAATCAAATCTGCCCCAGCTCTGCATCCCCCCCTCTCCTTTCCTGCCCCTGCCACAGAAACCAGGCCACGGCCGCTCACCACATGTGTCTGTGTCAGCATCCTGGCTTGCGTGGCCACAGTGCTTTCACACCAGGCCCTACCGAGATGCTGGGGGGATAGACCTGTGAGAGGGCCCTCTGCCCTTGAATTCCCAGGGACTCCAAGGATTCCCAGAGACGCTAGGCAGAACAAGATCTTGGGTTCCACTTGGGGAGAGGCAGGGCATGTAGAGGAGGCCAGTTCGTGTCACCACACTGCCCCATCTGCCCATCTGTAGAATGGGCAGCCACACCGCCCTCCCAGGAGAGCGGGATGAGTCGGCACAAACAGCTGTGTCTGGGTCTGGCCCAGAGCCGGACGCACAGCAGGTACTCAGCCCCCACCCCCAGCCCTCACACACCCCACAGTGTTTCACTCCCTCTCGTGGCCGCAGCTTTTTAAGAGGCTCCTTTTGAGCCACTTTTTTTCTTTTTCAAAGCTAATGGGCAACACATTCTCCCAAAGAGAAACTCAGCATTTTGGACGGCTCCAGCAATGTACACAGACAACCAAGGAATCTTCCCCTAGCCTTGTCTTGGCGGGGCAGGGGGTTGTCTGGGGTGGGGGAAGGGGTGGCAGTGGCAAGGGCAGAAGAAAATATCAGATGTTAAGTGTTATCCAATTAAGCTGTAGCTAAACAACCCAAAGAAGCGGGATTGGGTGGCTGGGGAATGCATTCTGGGAGCAAGACTCTCAGAACGGGTGGGGGCACCATGGGGGACTCCTGACCAAGGGGCACCGGGCCCTGGCTCATAGTTCAGCGAACATTCTTTACCATTTCCCCTGGCACCCCAAAAAACCTTCTGGGTGGGAGCTGCCCTTCCTCCCTGGGTCCCCACCTTGCTCCAGCGCTGCCCATGGCACAACCCGCCATCCCGGGGGCCCGCCCCCCACCGCGGCGTCGTCTGTTACCTGACAACTGACACTGGCATCCAAAGGGAGCCTCCGTCTGACCCTCACCCTGAGTCCCGTCACCCGAGACCGGGCGCGCGCTGCAGCACGGCAGGGGGAGGCAGGGCGGGAGAGCGCCCAGGGCACGCAGAGGTGAAGTGATCACGGATGAGTGAGGGTGGGAGGAGGCAGCTATGGGGGCCACCGCTGGCAGCTGGGCAGGCCTGCACGGCCCTGGAGAAAAAACAATAGAAAAGACTGGTCAGTCGGGCCCTGGACTGTGTGAGAGGCACAGGGTGGGACGGGGCTCGGGGCGTGGGGCTTGGCTCAGGCCACCCTTCGGGGGTGGGAGGCCCCCGGGGTGCCAGGCCCTGCAGGGAAGGCAATCGGGACACAGGTGAGGGAATGGGCTCGGGGAGGTTGGCAGGGGGCATTGGGGAGGGCCCTGTTTCCACAGCTGCCAGGCTGGGCTGTCGGGGAGGCAGGACTCCGCCTCTGAGGGCCTAGTGCAGGGGGCTGGGTGAATGGGGGCTGTCAGGGCCCCACTCGCAGGAAGGACCCCCCACGTGGGGGCCTCTGGAGCAAGCAAACAGGTTCCATTTGGGGATTTGTTTCCAAAACTTCGGGCTACCCCTCCCTGGAAGAGCTGGGAAGCGCAGAGCCTCCCGTTTGCTATATCAGGATGGGCTGTTGGTACAGGCCCGGGACACCTCAGGTCCGCCTCCAGGTGTCTGGCACTGTTAGCCTCCTGCCGGGCAGACCACCAGCTGGGGGCTCTCTCCAGCCCCCAGCACCGAGCATGCTGCATCCAAGCCCCAGTGCCCTTCAGAAGGTTCACACCCCCCCACCACACCCCAAGAAAACCCTGGCGCTGCTCACCCCCTCCTAATGTCTCGGCCTGGCTTGGGAGGCCTCCCGCCATGTGACAGCAAGGACACAGGGCCAGGGCCAACCCCGCCTCTGCCCAGCCCCACAGCTCGCTCAGCTCCGCGGCAAGGCCTGCGTTTGATTTAGCCGTTTATCTTAAATGGCTAAGAGACCACCAGGGCAAAACATTTGTGTGAAGCCCTTGCCAAAACCACA
This sequence comes from Papio anubis, assembly GCF_008728515.1. Taxonomy (NCBI): domain Eukaryota; kingdom Metazoa; phylum Chordata; class Mammalia; order Primates; family Cercopithecidae; genus Papio; species Papio anubis. The sequence continues at coordinate 7,329,167 of NC_044982.1, read as the reverse complement.
AGTGAAGAAGCCCAAATTCCCTGGGTAAATAATTGAGCAGGGAAGCATCAGAAAGACAAAAAGGAAACGTCAACAAGAGGATGGGCAGCTGGGCCCAGCCGGCTTTGCCAGGGAGGCCCAGCACAGGTCTGCATGGGTGGGAGTCTGCCCACTCCAGGGCCCCCACGTGGATTCCCCCATCGCAAGGAGAGCCACGGGATCCTGCAAGCCACCATGAGCCAGGAGCCTGTCAGCCTTCATTAGACTGAACTTCCTAACACACTGACGGCGGCTGTGGCTTAGAATACCCATTACACCCATTACACAGACCAGGAAACTGATGGCGTGACTGCAGAAAACTGCAGGCATCAGCAGCCCCATCCAAACCCCAGCTGTCTGGCCCCAGAACCAGGGTTCTTTCTCTGCAGCCCTGGTTCCTCTAAAACATGGGTTATCCAGGATCAAGGCATCAGGGCATTTAAGAAGACCCCCTGCTTAGGGATTGCAAGCTGTCAGTGTCCCGTCAAGAGGTCAAAGCTAACACTAACACTGCTCGGACCCCTCTGAGCCAACAAAGACCTCATACTAGGTTAGGCCTAGGGCCCAGGGTATTTCTGAGCTGGGGATAGCCCTGGAAGGATGTGGCTGAGGAACCAGTAAACGGTTTCAGCCTCAGATGCTGATGGGAAAGCCATGCTAGATTTAGTGACGTCCCTCAAGGAAGGTCAGGGCCCGCCTCCTCCTGGAAGCCTGCCCTAGCCTGAAGCTCCCAGCACCGGACGCTGCATTTGATCCTGTCCACACATGGTCTCAAATCCCTCTGTAGGCCTTCCCTGCAGACCACCGAGGGCTCTGGGTCATCCATCGTCATGACGGCCACCTCACTCAGCAGAGATCCACATTCCACTGGGGGAAAACTGAGGCTCAGGGAGATCTGAGACTGGAACCCAGTTGTGTCCCCAAAGCCCGCAATGCTCTGCTTCCCTCTAGGGCTGCAGCTGGGTACGTGACCGGGGGTCCTGGGATCTCTAGAGCAAGGGCCACGTAGTGGGCGGAAGTCTGAGATCCCTGGGCTCAATCCAGCCATTGGAAGTTGCAAAGGCCAATCCCAGGCTCCGGTCCCTGGGTTCTGGGTGAGGCCACAACACAGCCGGCACCATTTAACACGACTGAGAAACCAGCAGAAGCACCTGGAGGCCTGGTAAGGGATGTCCCAGGTGCTAAGGAGCTGACTCTGCCTCCGTGATGGGAGGAACAGTTGCAGAGCAGGTAGAAAACAGGCATCTGGCCACACCCTTCTCCTGGAAACATGCAAGGTGGGGCTCAGGCCAGGGTCTGTAAAGGCGATATCACACACCACGTTTTGCTCCCTGCATAGGGATCAGAGGCTAGGCCGCCCTGGACAGGTTTCCCCAGAGCCTCACTAGGAATTCTGACCTTGCTGAAGTGCACCTGCTCCAGGGGCCGGCTCAACTGAGGCAGGGGAGCGGGGCAGCCGGGAGAGAGGCTTCTAATCCCAAGCTCTGCAGGGCCTCTCTGGGGCTCCCAGAGCACCTTCTACCCTGGGAGAGGTTTCCCCATGGGGCAGCTTAAACCCAGAGCCCTTCCCAAAGGTGCAACTCAAGAAATCTGAAGCTGCTGCAAACGCCCAAAGTGATGAAAGGAGCCACATACTGCATAATTCCATGGATACGAAATGTTCAGAAGAGGCGAATCCATGGACACAGAGAGCAGTGGTTGCCAGGGGCTGGGGGGAGCCGGTAGGGGTGGGAGGGGTGGCTAATGGGTATGGAGTTTCTTTGGGGGGTGATGAAAATGCTCGGGACTTAGACAGGAGTGACGGCTGCACGACATTGTGAACAGATTCAAAACCACTGATTTGTACACTTTAAAATGGTCAATTTTATATCTGGTGAATCTTAACTTAAAAAAAAAAAACAGCCTCAGTACCTGTCCCAGGCTACCTCCCAGCCCCCACCCTTCCTCAGAGGAGGGCTATTTGCCTTTAAAGTGTAGCTGGGAAATCCAGAAAGCACTTAAGGAGTCCTTGAGACTGGGGGAGAGGGTATGCACCCACAGACGCACAGAGGAAGCCACCAGAGCTCCCAGGCCTCACAGCCAGAGGACTGTATTCAAATTCCTCCTTGGCAGTCTCCTGGCCTCGTGACCAAAGGTGAGTCACTTTCGCAGAGCCTCAGCTCCCTCAACTTTAAAGGAAGAGTCAGGTCAGCGCTGAGCTAGAGCCAGGGATCCAGGAAACACTCACCAAATAGTCACTATCATTCTCTTACTTTTCATTCTGAAACTTTCCCCACTCCCTACGGTCCTTTCCAAGGCATCATCACTGCCCAGCAAAGAAAGCAAGAGAATGTGCTCTGAACACAGCAAATCACCCTACAAAGACCTGCAAGACACTCCTAAAAAAATGCTTTCTTTGGAGGTCTATGCACAAAAAAAAAAAAAAAAAAAAAGTCTAAATATAAGGCCCCTAAAATCCCGCTTCTTAGGCTCCAAAACAGGGCAATGACAGATAAGCTCATTCTTGATGCCTTCACGAGTTTAAGCATTCCACAGGGGTCTGTCACCCTCTCTCTTCTAGAGGGACTTTGCAGATGCTCCGGCTCCGTTCCTCACACATGCGCACTCACCCAGCGAACACGCCCACCGCCAAGGAGCGTGGAGACATAAAAACGCCTGGAAAAGCCCCAGCCTTGTTTTGGGGGGAATTCGAGCCTTTCCCACCCCTGAAGCCTCTGGGGCGTCCCCTCCCAAATGGGAGGGTTACAGATTCCATGTTCAGAGCTAGAGAGAGGTGGTCTGGAAGACACTGTGCAGGAGACGTGTATTTTTCTCCCTACTGGTGCCTTTCAATTGATACATTTTTTTTTAAGCTGAGAACTCCTACCATAGTGCAGAAATGAGTCATAGATCAAGGAAGGAGACAGCCAGGGAGGCAGCGCGCGTGAGTGAGGGACACTGGCAAGGGAACCTGACAGTCCCCGCGCCCCCTCCCCCCATGCCAAGACATTAATTCTCACAAGTCGGAGAAAATTACTATGCATGAATGCAAAAAGCATGATCAGGAGTAATTAACATGGCTTCATATGCAAATTTTATTAATGCAGAAGTACAAAGTCATTATGCAAATGAAACTTACGTCAACTCTCTTGACAAATATTCATCTCTGAGGCTCAAGTTTCTCCCTTTTTATTTATTTATTTATTTTTCTCTCCCCCCCCTCTTTTATCTTGGGCTTTTTTTTTTTTTTTTTTTTTTGGTTGGGAGAAGGACGGCGGGAGGGAAGGAGGTGGCGCTGGTGGACGCTACAGCGGTGGCAGCAGCAAGCCACAAGGACTGTTTGACAAGTTTGCAAAGTTGTTTTCCAACCAGAGAAATTTATTCTTGCATTGTTGATTTTTTTTTTTTTTTCTTTTTTTGGTTGTTGGCAGGTACAAGACAGCTCATAGGAGTAGGGGGAAAAAATTAAAAAAATAAAAAAAAGCTCTGGGCAGCAGGCAGCCAATCAAAACGCCAGAGCCTGTAATGAGGGCGATTGATGGCTGTTTGGCTTTTACTGCAGGGTAATGAACTAGAATTCAGTCTGAGGAGGGGGAAAAATATGAATATTCATGAGACTGTGCTCCTGCCTTTGATGATTAAAGAAATTTTTAATATTCAAATAAGCGCTTGCCAAGTGATTAACAAAGAACAAGCACGCAGAAATATGGAAATGGGAGCCGGGAAAGATTTGAGAGGCGAACGCACTGTGCAGGAAAGGCAGCGCCAAATTTCATAAACAAGATAGGCAGATAACCCAATTCGCACGCGGGCAAATAAAAATATTTCTTTCTGATCACTTAAATATTTTGCCAGCTACTTTGTCTTAAGGATGATAGAAAAAAATGCTATGTATTAAGAGGGTGAGGGGGAAAAGAAATAACATGAAGTCAAATGCCTGGCTCGCATTTAAAAATCATTATCCTGATCCTAGCTCATCTTCTCCCACCCCAACGGGAAATTAGGATTCTTTTTCCGGTTTGCTACAGAGGGAAGATGGAGGAGAAGCCAGCACAGACTTGAAAACCCCAATGCGTGAGATTCAGGCCTGCCTGTTCTGGGTAGGAATGAACTGTGGTCATCTGGCACTTCCAGGCTGGTCCAGAGGGAACCCTGATGTCTAGAGGGAAGGGGACGTGACACTGGAGAGCTCAGGCCTCCTGGAGGCTCAGGCCCTGGTCTAAACACAAGGAGAAGATGGTCTTCGGGAGAGCAGGGGGCACCTCTTGAGAAGCTGAAAGGGTGCAGACCTTCAGCACAGGGCCTGGCCCGGGGATCTTCAGAGCCGTAAGGACAAGCCCCTCCACCCAACCCAACAGTTCCAAGAGCCGTCTGCTAAGACTGCACGCTCATATTTTAACAGCTCCACCATGGGTTCACACTGAAGCACATAATAACAGTATTAGCTGGTAAAATGATCCTGCAGTTAAAATACATCTAATTAGCAGCCCATGACATCCATTTTGGCAGTTTGCTATTTGAAAGAAGTGGAGTGCTACCTTAAATGAGACAGGTACTGGGCGTTCACCTGACAAGACCGGCCTTCTCATCATTTGTCTTTCTCTCAATTCCCTTTTTTTGGGGGGGTTGTGGAGGGTGTAGAGGGGGAGTGGCTGAGAGAGCAGGAATAGAGAAGAACAATTTTAGGGGAGCCTTCTTCGTCTGCTCACTTTCAGAGCTACACAGGTCTTTGGGGGTAGGGGCGACTCAAAAAATAAATTCCTTCACTCCACAGGTATTATTTCATTTCTTTTTTTAGGTTTTGTTTTGTTTTGTTTTGTTTTGTTTTGTTTGAGATGGAGTCTCACTCTGTCGCCCAGGCTGGAGTGCAGCTGCGCAATCTCAGCTCACTGCAAGCTCCGCCTCCCGGGTTCACGCCGTTCTCCTGCCTCAGCCTCCGGAGTAGCTGGGACCACAGGCGCCCACCACCTCGCCCGGCTAATGTTTTGTATTTTTAGTAGAGACAGGGTTTCACCATGTTAGCCAGGATGGTCTCGATCTCCTGACCTTGTGATCCACCCATCTCGGCCTCCCAAAGTTTTTTTTAACTTTTAATTATGAAGGTCTAGGAACCAGCAATGACTGGAACTTGTTTTCCATTTCATTGTAAATATATACCAACAATCATCATCATCATAACGCAGAAAGGAAAGCCAAGCATGTAAGTGAACAGGCAGGATACCATGAAAAGCTGCAAGTCTAGGTTGGGTCCCCAAGGCAGGACCAGACAGGGACTGGGTGTGCCACATGGCTCAGCTCACTGCCCCGGAGCATTTGGGGGACCTAGAAATGCCAGGCAGGGCAACAGGGATCCCCAGGCCCCACCTCCCACTCCTGGATTCTCATTCTCCATCAGACACCACTGTTTTGTCTGGGCACCCGATGGCCATTACAGATCTCTAGTTCCTTGCTGCCATGGGTTTTGGTTTGGGGGTGAACATGTAGGTGTCCTTGGAAAGAAGAGCAACGAAAAGGGAAAATCAGGTCTCACAAGGGTTTGCACAGCTGTGTTTAAAGAGTTCCTTCGGGGTCATTACACAGGAGACATAAAAACAGTTCGAACCTACGTTTGGCCTCTACGCGGGCAGCTGGCTGAAAGACAGCAGTCCTTGCAGGTGGCTGAGGACGGTAAGAATTCAAATGCAGGTGAAAGAGCCTGTCCAGCATCCCTCATCAACCATCTAGGCCCTAATGGACCCAAAGAGGGTCATTGATGGGTGCCAGGCTGTAAGAAGTGAGGTGGGCTCGCCAGGGGCCTCCAGGAACATGGGCAAGTTGCTCATCTTTGGGCTTGAGACCACTTCTACCATCACTTCCACAAATGACCATCCAGAGATCCCCACAGGCCACCCACAACCCTGTGTGGCCACCAGGGTATCGCTCTGCACCCACCGTGAGAAGGCTCGGCCGTGAGAGAGACTAGAAGCACACCTCGGGGAGCACCCTGAGCCAGGCTGCCCTAGTCTAAGCTCCTCCTCTTGGAGCACTTCCGAAATCTCGTCCCAGAAAATGGAGAGGCAGAGCAAAGGAGTGATCGTGTCCCCCAACGACACTACCGAAACCTTTCTCCTCCTTCCACCAGAGATTGGAAAGGGAACATCCTCCCCAGTAGCTGCCTCTTGCAATTTAGAAGCAGGCACGCTTGGGCACACCCCTTCCCCAGGTCCGAAAGCACCTGTGTCATTGACTGCCAACTCCAGTTTCCTCAAGACGCAGGCCGCTGAAATACTCCAGGGCTGCCAATCCCCTTTCTGCACCCTGACCCAAGGATTGGTGAGCTTACATCACAAATTCCAGCACCAAGTCCCCTGTGAGGGAGCAGAGGACACTTCAGATGTTGCTGGGGAGAAAGGGCATCCCTCAGCCATCTTCTGTGAACCACGGAGGTGGAGGGGGCTGGCCGTTCCAGCCCCTAAGTGGGCATCTGCAGGGGGTAGGGGGGCACGGTGAGGGACACGCAGCTTGGACTCTTCTTTTGCTTGTCTCTCGGGGAAAATCCTGCCGTGCTCCTAACTACTGAAATGCAAATAAACCACAACCACTTGTCCTCCAGCCGGGATGCTCATCATTCCTTTGCTCCTATGCATCACGGCTTCAGGACACAGATACAAACATGAATATAACTCCTCCGGATGACCTCAGGCAGGCAGGGTCCACCAAATTGGGGCCCACCATCCGGGAATGGGCAGACCTGAGGACAACAGAAGGTGAAGCCATGTGTCGCACTGGTAAGAAAAATGTGTGTATGCACATCTATTACCTATAAGAGAGGTTCTATATACACATACATATGCACATACACACACAAACACTCATCTATCAGCAATGTGCACATGTTAAGATGTCTTGCGTGCATCCAACCAGAGTCCATAGACGCCAAGGACAAATTGCAACTGAGAGATTCTCTAAATCTCACCAGCAACATCAGCCAGTCAATACCTAACAGAGGAATTGCCCCTTTTCCTCCCAATTTAGGTATTCTTATCAGAGATGTGGTAGCTGCTTCAACCTTCAGCAGTCTCTGCTTTCTAAGACAATTTAATTCAAGATCCTGCAATAATTTTCTCTCTGGTTGCGTCCAGAGCCACAAACAGTATCCTACATGTCATGTGCATGAAGCATAACTCGATGAGGAGTGAGGGCAGGCTGCAAACCAAAGTAAAGTTGTTAGATAAATCATTTGGATTCCAAGCATAAAGAATGTAGGACTTAGGGTTGGGACCCTGTAGCCCTTTCCCAGACAGAACTTAGGGGCCAGACTCCAATGACAAGTTTGGCCAGGCATCCCTCAGATACGTTCCTATTTCTTCATTAATTTAGAGCTGGGGGTGGGAGTGGAAATACACAGTTAAGATAGAAGTCACATGTCACACAAGGCAAAAACCAGGAAACTCATCTTCAGATTGGGTGCCTATAGTGAGTTTTAAACTAAGGACACCTTTTTCTATCCCCTCGGCATCCACTGTGCCTGACCTTTGAGGAATGACCCAGAAAACACTGAATCCTGACGCGTGTTAAGAATGTGGCCCTCTATAAAACATGTTTACAAACTGGGGAGTTCAGGAAGTTGTGGTTCCAAGGTCCCACAAACTCCAGTGCTGGCTTTTGCTCAATGGCCATGCGCAGACAGTGCAATGGAATAAACAGGAGGAGGAAGGCTAAGCTGCGAGAATCCCGGAGAATTAAGAATGAAAATAAACAGCACAGCCAATAAAAAGAACATAAAGAAAACGGAGTGCCCAGCAAGGAGGTTATTGGGATGACTCAAGCCCAAAGCAGCCAAAAAAGGGAGCAGAAATTTCAGGTGCAGATGGAGTCATGGATATGAGGAATGTAAGCATCATCGACCTTTTTAAGATCAGACCATAAAACTCTACCTGAGCAATAAGGGAACAGACAACCACAGGGCCAGCAGGGTTTTTTGCTTCAGATGGAACAGAAATAAACTTGGTTAGTAGAAGGTTAAAAAGAAAGAAAGAAGGAAAGAAGGAAAGAAAGAGAGAAAGAGAGAAAGAGAAAGAAAGAAAGAAAGAAAAAGAAAGAAAGAAAGAAAGAAAGAAAGAAAGAAAGAAAGAAAGAAAGAAAGAAAGAAAGAAAGAAAGAAGAAATCAAATTGTAAAAAGGAGGACCCTGCTATAGTTTAAATGCACATTTTGTTTTGGGTTGCATTTAATAGAATTATAGACAATTGATTTCTACTATTGTAATTAAAAAAAAAATCCAGCTCTCCCCTGGGTTTTGTTGATGATTAAATCTCTTTTTTCCCTTTCATTTCTTTTTCCCTTTTCCTAATGGACTTACAGAATACTGAGGTTCAGTGCTTTGCATTACATAAGAACAAAATCTTTCTATGGCCTCTTTATGTTCCTAAGCCAAGTCTGAAATGTCACTGACTAAAAAATTGAACAGGCCTGTAATTACTTTCAACAAAGTAGTTCCTTTAACTGCGTTTTCTGTAGGTAGATGGCATTTAATATACATATTGTAAGCCTTCTTTTCAGCACAGGTAACATTTGATGACAAAAATCACAAATTTTCCTCTAAGGGAGCAGTCTGACAGCCACCTCCTTACTTATTTTTTGACGTGAAATCTGTTTTCATCTCCTAACACACTAGCGGTGACGTGCAGTGTGTGCACAACAAAATTTGTAAAAATTAACACTTCACGGGATTAATTTAATAAAGATTGTTAGCACATTAACACTAGTAACATTGCTCCTTCCGATTCATCCAGCCACGCTCAAGACGCCGCTGTAACAGAGGTTTACATTCAGCTGAGGTTTATACCGCTATTTAATGTAATTAAAGAAACCGGCAGCGCAGTCCTCAATGGAAATATCAATTCTATTGCAGAGTATTCCCATTAGAAATTGGGGGAAATCATAGCACGCTGACTTTGATTTTGTTGTAATTTTATTTTTCCTCGGCTGTCTTTGAAACAGAGCTGATGTGCTGGACCTCAGACAGAATTTACTGCAGAAACTCTGCAAAGATTCCGCGATAAGACAAGCCTCTTCTCCCTACAGGAGTGCCCAGTATTTATATGCCACTTACTTGGTTTTGAAACTGTTTTTTTATTGTTTTTTTAAAAATCTACAGCCTCTGTTAGGCTGTAATTATCCAGGAAGTTCTCTGCCCAGCACCCCATCATGAAATATACCCCAAAACAACATCGTAGGTAAGAGCCCAGAGGCGGGGAGGCCTCCGGGGCCACTCTCACACATAAGCAATCACAGTGTAGCTAGGATCCCAACGAGCTTCAATTCCTGATCGGGGCGAGAATCTAGCTGTAATCTCAGAGGAAGAAGGCAGCAAGCATCGCTCAGGAGGCCTCAGAGACTAAACAGACACAAAACCCAAAAGAAAAAGAAAAAAAAAATCTTCGCACCACATCACCAAAATGGCAGAGAAAATTAAGTCTTGGGGCTGAGACGAAGGGAACCTGACTCAGCTCCTCCGCCTCTGACAGCTGCCTCCTGCCCTTGGAGCGGCCAAATGCAAACAAAAATGAGACCTTTCTTCTCGAAACCTGCTGTCCCTGTGCTGCAGGGGTGACCACGTCGCTTTTTTGCCCTTCCCTAAGTGCATTTTAATATCCTTATTCTACATCCTAATTTCTTTGAAAAAAACATCAGTGTCACTAAAAAAACGTCACTCTGTTTTGCAAAATCCAGCAGCTTCCTTGGCAGCGAGAAAGGCTGGCTGGCATTATCCCCTCATTTGACAAAACTACTATTTCTGGGCATGTGCTCAAAAGCAGGTAGGAAGCAAATGCTGAGAAATAAGGAAGTAAAAACAGCCAACAGATTTTTCACTACCGAGAACGCCAAGCGTAAACATGATTTATTTAGCTGTGTTTAACGTGTCTGTCCTCCACTCGACTACAAGCCCACTTGGGTTTAAGGAAAGGGTGGGTAGAAGGGGACAGGAAAAGGGGAGCGGGGAGGACATCGGGGGAGAGGGAGCAGGCGCAGGCGGCGCTGAAGGGAGACTTCCTGAACGGTTGGGTTCAGAGTTCTAGGAGAACAAGAATCCTCTACCCCAAAATACATGCGTGTGTCAAAAGAAGGCAGCACTAATCTGCTGGTTAATTAACGAGCTGCCACTAACAAAAGATGGAAGACCCAGTTCATACAGACAGTATTTACATGGGCGTTGCGTGATCTTGTCCCCCTGCTTCCCTACCTTTTCTCGCAAACCATGTGGGCTGGGTACAGCGACGGGCGGAGAGGCCCGTCAGGTTGGGTTAGGAGTCCAGCCATGGAGAGGGGAATATCACTACCTTCCTTGCCCAGCCTTGCATGCCCACGTGGAATTTACTTAGATCTGTATTCAATTAAGAAGCACCAGACAGTTCCTGGCTCTAAGCCTGCACCATCGCAGACTCCGGGTATCTGCCGTTCCTCACTCCAGACCCACTGCCAGTGAACAGGGGCTGGGTCAAGGCCCCATGGAGAAAGGAGAGGGCCACACCCTCCCACCCCTACCCCACAACTCCGTCCCGAAGTCTTGGCCCAGCCAGGGTGAACAAACCAAATACATAAAGAAAGCTTCTGTATTTCCTAACTAACAAGACTAATCCAGAGGTTTTGGGCCCTGCCAGAGGTTATTTTATTAAAAATCTAATTCAAGTCATCCAGCTTTAGCTGGGAAAAAGAAACCAGGCCTCTTCCAAAGAAAAGCAACAACCAAAAAGTAAAATGGAGCCCCAACAGGACGCTTAGGCCCTCTGGCTTCCCTAGTGAAGGTACCATTTCATAGCAGCTGGCTACGTGCTCCATGGGGATGAGCACCAATTTTTGTGAGCTCTGAGAGGCAGTGAGAATTTCCTCACCGGTCCACTTTGAGTTCCTTCCTCACCGGCACCTAGCAAGACTCTGCATTTAAAGACTGCTTGCTGTATGCACTCCTCCCCAATCCAAGTCCGTATGTCCCCTGTCCAGCAACTCTCCTTCTGGGGCCTGAGACCAAATATCAGGAAAAACACCTTTTCTGGGGTATTCGGGTTAAGGTCAACAGTGACACTATTCAGTGTCAAGATTCTGAATCACGTGACAATCCCAACAATAACAAGGAGCTGGGGCGGGGGAACAGTCCTCTAAAATGAAGAATAGGGAAGGGGGGAGTTTCCTATTGGTATTCGGTTACTATATTGAAAACCCAAGCGCCCCCCTCCCCACATAAACCTCCTCCCAAAGCCCCTAATTCTTCCTCCTTGCAGTAAAAAATTACACCCTCTACAAGTAGCTATTTGATTCCTTTCCCTTTTGCAAATCAGTCACCCTGCCCCCATGGACTGAAAAATAACAGTTCTCCATTTTTATGATGTCTTTGAAATCAGCAATTGCTTCACTCCTACCTACGGGTTTGTTTTCATATCTGAACAGGGACAGGGAAGTAAACAATTGGCTAGCCCCATTTTATAGATGAAGAAACTAACAGATGAACTGGTTTGCCCTGGGCTGTTTAGGAAGTAAATGCATTTGAGACTGCCCCACACCACAGGCCAACCTCTAGATTCTGCTGCTTTAGCAGGGAGACGGCCCCTGACGCTCCAGCAACAACAAATATTATTGAACCTCTAAGCAGGACTCAGGTGCCACTCCGGAAGCCACCCTTGTAGGAAATCCTATACGAAAATCCAGATTTCTCAAAGCAATAAAATTGAAGATGCTTAACACAGCACCTCCGAAGGAGGCTTCTCCAGGATCCCTTTGGCTACCAATTGCACTGGTATTTCAACATGATCCAGCTGACAGAACCCCCCATTTCTAGGCAAATCTTCCACACATTGCTCCTAAAAAAAAAAAAAAAAAAAAAAGCAAGGCAAGTGCCCTACAGACACATGGCAGGGCTCGGAACCACACACTGCAGGGCAGCCCACCCTGCCACTCAAGCACGGAAAGTGTGTGGCCTGCAAAGACGCCAGAGCACCCTGGGGGCTACCAGTTTTCCTCGAGGAAGATCCTGAGCAAGAGCCTTCCACCACACTGTCCAAGCCGTAGCCCAAACCTAGAGGGAGAAATCACGCGTAATTCTGATCACTGTTGAGCCGTCAAAATAAAGAAAAGGAAAATGAAAAGTCAGCCTCCCCGTCACTGTACCAGCCAATACTTCAGCCAACCACAGGTCACCTGTCTTTCAAGCAAAACATGAACAACTACCCGCCCCTCCCAACATACACACCCCTGGTCTCCAAAAATCCTAAAATGTACATCCCTTTAAATGAACTGCAGAGACCTAGGATGGGGCCCCTCAAACACACACACAAAATTAGCGTTTCATCTTTCTTTCTGTAAAGGAATCCGGTAACATAAATACTAATCAAACACGAGAATCTGCCAGTTCGTTTTGGACCATTATGAGTGCTGGATTGTGATCTTTACCCGTATTTACAGATATTCAAAGGCAGATTCTATCTTGTTAGAACTGTTATAAATGGACGTCTGAGAAATCAGCGAGCAAGTTCAGACAGATATGAAAACCTTCCTGTCCAGGACTGGCAGTAGCTTTGAGCTCCCAAGTGTTGAATTTGTTACCTTTTCCGGAGGCCTTTCAAAAAATAAATTGACAAATGCCTTCAGATTCCTCCACCAGAAAAGCTGGCTGCTCAAAGTTCGGGTTAGCTAAATCTGAGATTTTAAAATCAACTCTTACTCAAAACGCCATGATGGTGCCGTTTACACAATACTGTAGCCTTGAGAGCACAGCAAGTGTAATATACTGTTTCATATTATAAGTATATATGTATACGCATATTTTTAAAACTACCTTGACTCTTATTATAGCAAATCTATTCTGCCTGTTTCAGATTTATTTCTGAAAAATGGAAAATAGAGATGTGGCTCCAATCCTAGCCTGGAAAAGCTGTCACAGTGAAGGTAAACTTCTAATCGGCTACAGGCGAACAGCAGACAATTTTATTTCCAGAGTAACAACTTTGGGAAAATGTTCGAACATTTTCTCAAGAGCTTTGTGGTGGACAGGCTGGGCGTCCAACCACTGCTTCTCTGGACCTTTAAGGGCCTGACGAAGTGCTTTAAACAATTGGAGGCCAATTTTTAAGACACAAAACTAGAGACTCCTAGCAAGGTGACGATTTGCATACAAATTCTTGCTGGAAGGGGTTACCCTAAGAGAAGTCAGGCTAGAAGGAGGACTGACATTAAATCCCTGTGATTCCAGGAGCTTCGGTGTCCCACTCTAGTGGAGGGTTCCATTCCCACACAATTGGGAAAACACTTTTGTCCTTGAGAAAAGCGGGTTTACTCTCCTCCCACTCGGGAAGAAAATAAGGTCCCCACGAAGTCCCCACTTTGAGATGGGGCTGTTGCCCCTGGATGATCACATTTTTGTGCAAGGGAACTCCCGGAGGCTCCTTCCGTCCCGGCCTCACCTGGATCCCGGGAACCGCCCGCTCTGTCCCGCCAAGGTGGGCTGAGGAAGACGGCACCACTCATCAGGGCAATGGCGGCGGGCGGAAGAGAGATCCCCGTGCGCCCCCAGCACCCGGGAAGAATGCCACCCGGCGAGGCGACCTGACTGGCGCGGAGCGGTTTCGGGGAGGGGACCACTTCCACATTCCCCATGCCCGGGAAGGTCACCCACCCGGGAGAGCGCCCAAGGGCCAGAGAGGAGGCGACTGGTGGAGGAGGGGCGGCCCCGTGCGCACAAAGGGGCCCGGGGCCGGCTGGCTCCCCGCCCTTGACCTTGGGTCTCCGCCTCCATCCATCTCCGCCGGCTGCAAGGAAAGGGGGCTGGCCCGAGGCCAGGGGCGTGCTCGCAGGGCTGCTGCTGGGCTGGGGACCGACAGGGGGCCGACAGGGGGCGGGGGGGAAGGGGCCAGGAAAAAAGACTCCAGGGCTGCAGAGTGCTCCGAAGAAACCTGCATTCCACCTCCTTCGAGAGCCGGTCTCGAGGCGGCTCCGATTCACTGCGTGCCCCCGCCCCCCAAAGCAAAAGTTGCACGGATGCACGAGGGAAACCCCTTCCCAAAGCTAGCCCTTCGACTCGCCCACCCCCCGCCTTCCTCGGACCCAGGCCGAGTGGGGGAGGGGAGTGTCAGGGGAGGAAGAAAGGAGCGCGCCTTCCCAGGGAGGCCAGACGCTGGCTGGGTCAGCTGCGCCTCCGCCCGCCCCTCGCCGCCCGGCTCAGGCAGCTGCTCCATTAAGCCCCCGAATTATGCATGGACCTTGAGCCCTCTCGGCCCTCCCGCCCCACCAAGGCACAATCAACTTGCGCAGCGGGCCCGGGTCAGAGAGAGAGGGAAGGAGGTGGACGATGGGCACAAGGCCGTGGGCGAATCAGAGGCCGGCGGCCAGGCGGGGGCCAGGCGCGCCCGAAGGCCTCAGAGCAGTGCCGAGGAGCCTCCCGACCGGGCCAGGGCCAGCCGGGAAAGGGGCACCGCTCACAGGGGAGGCCCCCGCGCAGTTTTGAAGTTGCCAAAGTGTCCGCGCCGTGCCGGGTGCGGGGACCCGGGAGATGCAGCTGCCCCCGCGGAGCTCTGCGCCCCTGGCCTCGGGGAAGGCCATTGTGTTCTCCGGTGTGGCAATGAAAGGGGCTATAGACCCCAACCACTGAACCCTCGGAGGGCCTGAGTCCCCTGCGGGCCGGGCAGGGGGAGGCCGTCTCACGGGCGGCGGAGGGGATGGGTATGATTTGCTCAGGATAGGCACCGTCGCGGGGAGGGGAGGAGGCCAAGCTTGAGAAGGGGCTGCTGAAGATGGAAGGAAGCGAAAGGAGACTTGCAAGTTGCAATCGTCGAGGAAACCGGAAAATTGCAGTAGTGGGGAGGCAGGTGGCGCCCAGAGGTTCCGAAGCAGAATTAGGAGGACTTCGATGTCCACCCCGCAGACAGTGACCCAGGCCCCAGAGGACTTCGCAGCCTGGGGCCTCGCGTCCCGCCTCTCCGCAACACGCTGTTTTCAGCGTTCCAGACCACCGCGCTGCAGTCTACGCTGCCCTGACGCTGGAGTGTGGACCTTGTTTTGCTCCTCGGGGCCGTCTGTTTCTGGAAATTACTTCTCTCTCTCTTTCCCCGTCTCCTCAAAGCAAAGGCCAGGTCAGGAAAATTACATACTTCGTTTTCCCAACAAATAAAGTCGCCTAGTTTGCAGGGAAAGTTTTACAAGCCAGTGATGCAGAGAGAAGACCACACTGTTTAGCTTTCTTAATTGGCTGGCTTTGAACTTGAGGTGGGAGGAGAAAAGAACCAGCTCCAGCCCCAGGAAAACTTAGTTTTGCTGGGTTTACCAACGTCAACAGTTTTTAGCCAGCTGCTGAAGGTGGGAAGGAGTCGCTGAAGGTTTGTCCCATTTTCTCCTGAACAGAGAAGAATTCAGACAGTTGCTGTCTCTCTGAGCCCGGGACAGCCAGTCTCTGCCCTCAAACCCCAAGGGAGGAGCCTGGAATCCCTGGTTGGCTGGCTACACTCTCCAGAAGATGTGCTCTGCCCTGAAAAAGACTTTGAAATAAAGCCACCTTCTCCACTCCTTTCCAGGATGCCTTTGGCACCTGCCTTCGTCAGGAGGTAGACTCGTGTTTTCTGGACACTCTTGTGGTTTCGACAGATGGCTTCGTCTGTGCCATATCACTAGAAGCAAAGCCTAGGCACTGGGGCTACCAGCCCCTAGGGCTCTGTGCCTCTGGATTCATCTTGAGTAGACTCTGACCCACGCACCTGTATGCCTGCACCTTTGAGATTGTGTCTACTCCCGCAACCTGAAGGCCATGGAAGCTGCCCAGGCTCTCAGCCCCCAGGGCAGGGGATGGGGGAAAACAGCCCTGATCAAATATTGCCTTGGCTTAGAGACCAAGCAGGCTGTCCTGGGCTGGGGGGCTCACCCTGCCCTTGGCTGGTGCATCTGAATAGCTGCCTTCTCTCCACACCAGGAGTGGGGGAGTCTGACTTTTCACCTCCAACAAAAAGGCTATTTTGTTACTATTTTTCCGCCCAGAGAAGTCTGTGGTCCCAGCTTCCCAGCTGTCTGAGCAGCCAGAGGCAGATGCTTTCCCAGACCTGGGGTTCATCAAGGGGTCCCACCTCCCTCCCTTCCTGCTCTCCTCTCTCAACCCTCAGCACAGATTCCTCCTTTTGAGACACCCCAGGGCCCTACAGACCAAATCGAGCAGACCAGCAAGAAGGCATCAAGAAAACTTAAAGAAATAAATAAAATGAAGCCTAGGGTGCCTTGCCTTCTCCAGCAAGGCCTCTTCTTCCCTGGGTCCAGTTCAAGGCTCACAAGTCCTGATCACACCCTGCCCTCAGGAGGCTCCCACTCCCTGTGTGCCCAGAGGTCACTGGCCACCCCCAGCAGGCTCTGGGCCACGGTGGGTCCAGATCTTGCAGGGCCCAAGGTTTATACAATTCAGGGTACACTCATCACAAAGAAAAGAATGCCAAACCACACAGGGACATTAGGGACTGGGCCTGGTCACATGAGGGGCTCTGAGCTTGAACTGTTAACCTCACAGTGAGTGGACCAAATTCTCCCAGACGGATCTTCACAGCCTGGGGCAGAAAGACCTAAGCTTTCAATCTAACAGTTTTCATATTCACCACCAATTTCTTCAGAGAAAACTGACTCCTAAGTCTCATTAATGTGAAAAATGAGGAAAGTTGGGGAAACGACTAGGTGGGAAAGGAATCGAGGTGGGCAATCCATGACCTTCTGCCTGGCTCTTGCAGCTGTTAGAAACCACTGGTGGCTCCATCTCACATTTCAGCCCAGCAGGCTCAGCCCCAGAGACGGGGAAGATCTGTCTGCTCAAGGTCACACAGCATGCCAGCCACAGTAGGATGCCATTCTAGGTCTCAGGCCAGAGTCCACTGTGTCTGCCTCTCCCCACTCTGGACTCAACAGGGCCACTTGCCTATAACTCATGACGAGGAGGGGGCCAGCTCCTCCCAAAATGCAGTCAACACGCAACTACCGATATGTACAGGACAGGTAGGTGCCCACTGTCTTGGTTCTTTCACCCCACTCTGGAACCCAAGTCCCATCACCAAGATTCGACCTCAGAGTGGAAATCACTCATTGCCCAGCCAGGAGCAGAAAGGGCCTGCACCAGCCCCAGTTCAAGAACACAGGATCCCATGAGGCCTGGGCTCCTGGGACATGACCCAGTGAAGACCCAGGGCCTCCCTGGGAAGTCAGGAGCCCATCTTCTTTTCTTTATTTTAATTTTAAGTTCTGGGGTACATGCGCAGGATGTGCAGGTTTGTTACATAGGTAAACATGTGCCATGGTGGTTTGCTGCACCTATCAACCCATCACCTAGGTATTAAGCCCAGCATGCATTCGCTATTTTTCTTAATGCTCTCCCTCCCAGGAGCCTGGTCTCTAGGCATAACTGAGCCGGTGACTCACAGGACAACTGTGCAAGGCACCTCTCTATGACTCAGTTGCCTCCTCTGCAAAATGAAAGTAATATCTGATTTACCACCCTCGTGGGACAGAGACAGTGGATGGGAATGTAGGCACACTTATGACCACAGTGAAGAACATAACTGCCAGAGTTGACACCCTGGGACCCTACTCACCGCTATGTGACTTTGGGTAAATAACTTAACATCTCTGGGCTTCAGTTTCCTCTTCTATAAAGTGGGGCTGATATTAGTATGTCATAAGGTCATAGGGAGGATTACACCAGTTAGTATCTGCAGAGTCTTTAGAGTAGTGTCTGGCACAAAGTAAGATCTAGTAAGTATGAGTTAAATTCAACATCAGGCTGGGTGCGGTGGCTCGTGCCTGTAATCCCAACAGTCTGGGAGGTCGAGGCAGGCGGATCACCTGAGGACAGGAGTTTGAGACCAGCCTGGCCAACATGGCAAAACTCCATCTCACTAAAAATACAAAAATTGGCCAAGCAGGCGCCTGTAATCCCAACTACTCAGGAGGCTGAGGCAGGAGAATCTTTTTTTTTTTTTTTTTTTTTTGAGATGGAGTCTCCCTCTTTCGCCCAGGCTGGGGTGCAGCGGCATGATCTCGGCTCACTGCAAGCTCCACCTCTCGGGTTCACACCATTCTCCTGCCTCAGCCTCCCGAGGAGCTGGGACTACAGTCACCCGCCACCTCGCCTGGCTAATGTTTTGTATTTGTAGTAGAGACAGGGTTTCACCGTGCTAGCCAGAATGATCTCAATCACCTGACCTCGTGATCCCCCCCGCCTCAGCCTCTCAAAGTGCTGGGATTACAGATGTGAGCCACCGCAGCCGGCAGGAGAATCTCTTGAACCTGGGAGTCAGAAGTTTCAGTGAGCTGAGATCGCGCCATTGCACTCCAGCCTAGGCAACAGAGCGAGACTCTGTCTCAAAAATAAATACATAAATTTTACATGAAATTATGAAAAACTCAATCTCTTTGTTTCCTCAGTGAAAAGATGACCCCAAAGAGATGGGGTGACAGCCAGCCAGCCTTATTTCTATAGATTATCAGCAGAACCCACTCCTAACAGATTCTAGACCTGGTGGTTAATGCATTAGCCAAGCATGAAAATGAGCAACAACCGCCCAAAAAAGCTGTCAAATGCCTGATTAAAAAAACTTTAGTCAATTACTAACTATTTACTGTCAAATAGACAAACTAAGAATAATAGTATTAACTCAGGCTGAATGTTGGTTAAGTTCACCCCTTGGGAGCCCAGCTGCCTTTCTCTCTTTTTCTTACCTTATCTCTCTCTCCTGTTTCCTGAATTACTGCTGGAAGTATGGAACCACATACATTATAAATAAGGCCTCAAACCTTAAGAGGAAAAAAAAAAAAAACCACCCATTTATGTGACCAGTATGGTCTCTTTTTTTTAATCCAAAAAACTTTCAACTACAATTGGTGCTGATGTCACCTATTTTAGCTGCACACACTCTTGACGCTGGTTTGCACAGTTCACATGGCAGGTGGGTCTGCCGTCTCCCTGGAAGGCCAGCGGGACAGGAAGGGCTCCCCCCTTTCTCAGCTGAGAAAAATGGGACTCCACCAGGGGAGATGGCCTCAAGCTACAGGGCTGGGCACCCTGGGATGGCAAAAAGTCACCTGTCCTGACTCAAGGTAATTGGGGTCTGGACTCAGCTCTGCCAGTAACTAGTTACGTAAGCTCAGGCAAGTTAAAAGCAGGTGAAAAGGGAAGAGTTGGCAGCAAGGTCCTTCCGGGAGGCTAGGAAGCCTGACCCTTCCTCTGGATCCCACGGGTAGGATGTGCATTATTAACAACAGCTAAAACCCACAGGAACCTGTTCTATGTATACCTTGTCTGACTCAAACCTTATAACAAGCCCAAAACACAAGGAGTGTATCTCCAGTTATAGGGACCAAGACCTGGTGAGGCGAACAGTTGGCTGACAGTCACATAGCAAGTCCCTGGCAAAACCACAATTCCACAAAATAAAACAAATAATTTGTATGTATGGGGGAAAAGTCTATACAACAGTCAATATAAAATAAAAGAAATAATTGAATATATGGAAAAAAATCTAAAATTCCGGCCCAGGTGCACCTGAATTTACATTGGACTGCGTTCTTTGTCATCACTGATCTCTCCAATGCCCTCATTAGGAAGTACAGGACAGTATACACAAAAGCCACAGACTGCAGGTCACAGTCCCTGGGGGTCTGAGGACTCCTGGCTGTGTCCACAGGTTCCTATCTGGGATGGACTCCAAAAACCATTTTGGATGGGGTTAGAGGTAGTGCCTGCCATCAAGGCCCTACCAGCCAGACAGACAGAGTTAGAATACCCATCCCCAAAATCCTCCACACCCCTTGCTATCCAAGGAAACCAGACAGACCCAGGTGTGACTCTGCTTTGCTGTGTGACCTTCAGCAACTCCCTTAACCTCTCTGAGCCCCAATTCAAAGTGGGGTTAGACATATATATTTCAAGGTTGGAGAATTAAGTGAGATAACCCAAGAAAAGGATCTAGCACAATGAGGGATACTAGGTAGCGCCCCCTCTTCCCCACCACCCACCAGCCCAGCCCGAACTCTGCCCTGTTCAGTCATCCCAACACCCAGACCCCAGCCTGAGCCCAGGGCCATGTCCCTCAGACAGAACACCGCACTATTCCTCAGTGCAGACAGAACTAATAATTAGCTGTCACGATTTAATAATAAAAAAAGATAATCCATGCCACCACACACATGGATTTAACTCATCTTAATTTGAAGGGAAAATAACAACTCTAAATAGATCAAGCACAAGTTTTCTAAGGCGACCTGCAAGTGGGGTTTATCTCCAGTTTCCAGCACAAGCAAGTGATTTAGTTTCTCTCACTGGCCAAGCTACAATTTTTTTTTCACGTTTATTTTATTTATTTTTAAAAGTCTGGAGAGAACATTCTCAAAGCAGCATGTAAATCCCTGGGCTCGTCAGAAGTCCTTTCCTCTCACACGTTTTGCTTAGCAATGGGTCACTGGGACCCCAAACCAAACCCTGTCTATGCCCCACCTGCTAAGAGAATCTCCCAGGTACATCCCGGGTCCTCCCTGGGTTACAGATGAGGACATATCAAGTGGGCAGGGGCATTGCAGCCAGGGCTGCCTGCCACCTCCAAGCCCAGGGGGACCTGCCACCTCCTGTCACCTGCTGCCTATCTCCACACTTCTCCAGAAAACTGACATTTGGGACTTGCAGGGTTAGGGAGGCAGGCTTATGAGTGACAGCTGATAGTTAATTCCTCCCTCTGTAGCTTCATTTGGTTATGGAAGGGCTGATAACAGACAAAACCAAATTCCTGGTGATCAAGCACCTCCCCTTCAGCGACTATCAAGTGGGAATTATACAGAGGAACCTGTAGGAAATCACCGTGAGAGCAATCCCAGGTTAAGTGACCAAGGAAAGCACGCACTCGGCATGCTGCCAAGCAGGGTCCACGCTTTCCTGTGCTTGGCTTTCCAGAAGCATCCACTTCTCGATCATCTGCCTCAGGCCCAACCTGTGCCAGGTGGGTGCTTCCTCATTTCATCCTCAGCATAACCCAAAAGGAGGTGCAGACGAGGAAACGTGGGCCCAGAAAAGTGAAGTGACTCACACAGGTGGCCAGCAGTGAGTGATGGGGCTGGGATTCGACCCGGGAGACGCCAAAGCCTGTGCTCCCTCACCCTGAAACCCCCCGCCAGCTCCCCAGAGTGCACCGCCAGCAAAGAGATCCTCAAGGGACAGTCACCTAACAAAAGGCAGATCGGACGGAAGAGTCTCCCCCATGCTGACACTGCCTGTGATGGTGGATTTAGTCCCACAACCCAGTGGAGGTTTGTCCCAACCCTGACAGGAACTCAGTGCCAAGAAGACCGGTACAAGCTGCTCTAACGCCCGAAAACGCCGCGGAGGAGGGAAAGCTGAGCGCCAGGAAAAGCTCCTATTTGCAGCACACCTACCCCCACCGTGTGCCAGGCACTCATCATAAATGTCACAATGACAGATGAGGAAACCGCGGCTCAGAAGGTCACGTCGCTGCCGGAGGCTGGCAGGGAGCAGGGTGGGGCTCTGACTGGGGCTGTGTTCTTTCCCACACAGCAGCAGCAGCCTTTAAACCCCAAACACCCTGAAAGCCCCTTTCTCCTCACCCGTCCTCAAAACACCCCCCCCCAGATAACGGCTTGGCAGCGCCACGTGCCCTTTGCAAACCCTGGAACACCTCTCAGCTCCCCCAACGGACGGGTCCTGTGCTCCCCCGAACCCCCACAGAGGCAGGGAGGATGCCACAGGCAGGAACCTTAAGAAACATAAAGAATGTAAACCTATAGGCAGCAATGTATCAGAGGCACCATAGCTGCCCTGAGTCAGACCACCGGCTAAAGACCCTGCCTCTGATCAGCTTCGCCCCATCCCCAGACAGGCCTGAAACAAGCTTCCAAGGACCTCCCTCTGTCCACAGCGAATGCTCAGCAGGGAGCCGGGTCCTGGACCCAGAATGCACACGTCAAGAGCTGGGCTGCCGCCAGCTCACGCTCTGCCCATTATCCCCATGTCAGACGTCTGCTCCCTCCTCTGGGGGCTCTTTACCTGGGGATCCAGGTGGGGACACCCAGGGCGGAGGAAGGGTCCCAGGTGCTCAGTTGCTGAATGAATGAATGAATGCCCTCCAGAAAACAAAGCTTCAGAAACTTCCTCCCTCTACCTTCCCACTTCTCTATCATTTACCAAAAATAAAAATTAATAGTAATTACTCTCCAGATTGACTGTCCTGAGGAAACAGCTGATATGGGGTCCACGACCTAGTGTGATGATTGACAGAATCCGCCTGCAGTTCTCACCCTGGGATCTCCCTTAAGGGTGGGAGGAACCCCCTTCGGGTCTGTCTCTGGAGTCCCCACTTCTAGAAGCACCTCGTAGCAAGGAAGAGCGGGGACCTGCCTGGGTATTGGGAATGTTGCTGGTCCTGGGAAAGGCAGGACCCTCAGGGCCACCAGGACCCTCGAGGTCACCTCACCCTGGACTCCTCTGCGCCTGGACAGCCAAAGCCAGAGGTAGAGTCCAAGAATTAACAGCCACCCACTCACCAGCTACTGGCCAGGGCCAGCAAGGCCCTGGGGACAATAGCAGGTCATGGAGGGATTGGAGGACTCATTGGAGTCCCGGCCGGGAGGCAGAAGCATGGAGGGACAGCCGGCCCGGGGGCCAGGAGCGTGGGCAGCAGCTGGCCGGGTTTCCGGAAGCCTGGGCGGAGAAGTGCCCGTGATTCCTAGTCCCCCTCTTAAAATATAAAGACTCAATTATCTCTGAGCAGCTTGCTTTACACATGAATTGACACATTTATTTTACAATAAATAACTGAAAGTTATCTGTGTTTCCTTTACTGTTAATCTACACAGAGAAATAATAAACAGGGCTTGTCTACAAAAATGCAACTACTGCAGTCCTCAGAATTCAATTAAGCTAAAATAATTAATGCTCCCACCATATTAAATTACTTTATACATTTGAGCCACTGAAGTTTTATTCTTTAATCTTTCCTTTTTATTAAATAAGAAAAGAAAAGAAAAGTTGGTGCCCAAGTAGGCAGGGAAATAGGAGGAATGGGAACTAGAAAGGCAGGCGCATGGTGTGCTGTTAAAATGGGATGGTCGTCTTCAGCTGACACAGCATGTAGACTGTTTTGTGCCTTTGATTAAAATAACATTTTAAATGCTTTGAACAAACATATCTCTTTAGACTTCTAAGGGATTATTTTACATATTTCTTCTAGAATGAAGAAATCCATTCGTCCTGTTGCTGAACAGAAAGGCCAAGAATATCTTTCGTCACACATAAAATAAAAATACTGTAGCCTGCTGCAGTATCACAACCCAGAAAAAAAAAAAAAAAAAACAGGGGAGCCAGAGGGTGGAAGGATGAGGACAAAGCTGCCTTGGAGATTAACTTTGCCTTTTATGAAATCACATTTAGTCACTTTCTTAAACAAACCTGCCACAGTGATCTGCAGCCTCTCACTGGGAAATGCCTTCAATGTGAAATGAGGATTTGGATGCTTTTGGCAAAAGCAGCCAATCTTTCCATTGAAACATAAATAGGTGGCCCAAGTCTCCCTGGCAAGGCCACCCCTGAAAGATCTATGTGCACTGAGGCCAGGCATTGACACTACAGGTGAAACTGTCCCCAGAACATCAATCAACAAAGACAAAAGGCACCCAGCACCTCTCTGGCCTGGTGGCTCAGCCCGGTGAAGAGACGCTGCTCGGGTGTTCATAGCACTCTGAGAAGCCAGTGTTTACATGCCTGTGGCCTGGACATGTCTCAAAGCCCCTTGCATCTTGGAAAGCTTATGAGACACTTCATGCTAGGGCACCCATCACAAGGCAAGGCCCAGAGGCCAATCTGGTTCACTGATGCCTCCCCAGTGCCTGGCAGGAGGCTGCAGGAATCTACATACCACCAGTCTCCCCACAAAAGAGAGGGCTCACTAAGTCCCTTGTACAGGTGAGCAAAGTGAGGCTCAGTGTCACAAAGCTTTGGAGACTTGGGGGAGACAGGCTTGCAGCATTACCCTGACTGCGTCCTGGGTGATGGGTGTTGATGAGTGCCCAAGCCCATCTGTCTCACCCTCCTAGAAGCATCCAAAGCCTGAGTCCCTCCAGAGCCCATGCTACCTTCCATGATGGAAGCATGGTAATGATCAATGCACTCGTTTCCCCAGCCAGCCACCTACTTGCATGCCGCAGAGCCAGAGGAGGCCCCTGAGAGAGAAGTGCCACAGGCAAAAAACTGATTAAGAGCCCCTGCTCATCTAATCCTCACACCAGGCCTGCTGGTATTACCATTTCTGTTGACAGATGGGGAAACTGAGGCTCAGACCCATGAAGTGGCTAACCCAAAGTCAACCATCAGGATTTGAAGACTCGTCTGCATAAACTCTGATGCCCGTCATGCTCCAGGACGGGCTGCTGCTTTTTAGGGAACCCAGGCTGGCCAGGCCCTCCTTTCTCCCCCAGGCCTCCTGGGCTCAGAAGTATAAACCAGAAACAAACACTCTGGTTTGCACAGAAAGCAGTGGCTCCCCGGAAGAGGTTCCAGCATGCCATGGTGCTGGCCAAGAGGGAGGGACTTCATGCTAACTCACTGTGGTGAGCAGACCCATGCCTGGGGACAGAGGGGCCCTAGACCTGTTCTCAAGGTGGTAAAACCAGCTGTCCCAGTGGTCGAATGAGTGAGCATGTCAAAGGGCATGTCCAACCTCCCCCAACGGGCACAGTGCTCCAACAAGTTCCCACACCCCTGCCTGGGACCGGCCCCTGGGGTCAGGCAACATCAGAAGCAACGTCTGAGATCAGGGGGCCTAACTCCTCTTTTCACACATGGGAAACTGAGTCCAGAGAGAAAGGAGAGGGGAGAGAATAAGCACTCCCATTCCTAAGTGCCTACCAGGTCATGCCGCATGCAACAGCTCATTAATCCTCACAGCAACCCTAATAGGTGGGTTTCCTTAGCTCCATTTCATAGACGGGCAAACTGACATGTCCAAGTTGTGAAGACAAATTCTAACCCAAGACTGTGTAGCTTCAAAATCAGGGACTAAGCCGAGATCAGTAGCAAAGAGAGGGCCAACCAGACTTCCAAATTTTCATTCTGTGCTTCTGACCACCTCTGGATTAGCCCCTGAGACAGAGTCCCCTCACCAAAAGCAAGCAGCCATCAGTCATTTGGGCCTCCCCGAGCCCCAGGCCTGTCTCCTCCTGAAGGTCACCTGGATGGTGGACTCTCAGAAAGGGGGAGCCCTGGCTGGTGGCCCAGAGGCCATCCTGGAAGCCCCTGGGCCTTCCCCTGCACCAGTACACTCAGACAGAGGGCGTGGGACCCCGGCGGTGGCTTCTGCAGCAACCAGGCAAGCACAGCATCCCATACCTGCAATGTTCTCCTGCTTGGGACAGATGCCTTTCGTGGGCGAGAGCAGGTGGTCATCTTCATCGGGGGTGACTTGGATCCCGATCTCCACCGGCTCGGACACTTTCCTGAGCTCGGAGCGTGAGGAGGGCGGCGGGCTGTCCTTGTCCAGGGCCTTGTCATAGCAGGCACCCAAGCTGCCGCCACACTGCTTCCTTTTGTGCTCTATAAAAACCAGGATGTCCCCCAAGGGGAAGTTCATTTGACACTGGCCACAGGTGAGCAGGTCAGGGTCGGGGCCACCCACCATCAGCCCCAGGCCACTTGGCTCCTCTATCTCCAGACCCTCGTCTTCTTCGAGGATGGCAGCCTCCACATGGTCAGCCTCTGCTGGAGACAGAAAGAAGAAAGGGAAGGGGCAGAGAAGATAGAGATGGGCTTAGGCGGTCACAGCACCCGACTTCCGGTCCACCCCATCCCCACCAAGAAGCAGACCCCACTGCTGCTGGCTGCTAGAGCTCACCAGGTCCTCCCTGGGGTTGGGGGCTGGTGAGCATCCCCCACGGGACAGACGGGCACACACTGAGGCTCTGGGAGCAACGTCATGCCCCCTGGGCATTGCCACATAAGTAGTGCTGATCTTACTGCATTCTAGTTTATTTTCTGCCAGTTTCTCACCAACGTAGTATAAGAACACACACGAACACACGCGCAAACACACACACCGTGGCTGCTGACAGCATGAGATCGTGACATGTCTCTGAAAGTTTCCAGTATCTGAGAATCACCTGGAGGCTTTGAAAAATCCCAAGGTCCAGGCAGCATCCCCCTGACCAATTACCCTGGGAACAAACATCGGAATATTCTTTCAGACTCCCCAGGTGATTCCAATGGGCAGCCAGGGCTGAGAACCAGTGAGCTGGAACCCTTTCCCCCTGCTGGGCTGGAGCCCCACCCCTCCCATCCCTTACACCTTCATTCATGCCCTCCCCATTCATGCGAATCCCACTGACATTCCTCTACCTGGGACCTGGAAACACACCAAACTAGAAAACAGAAACCCAGATGGGCGTCTCGGGGTCCGTCCTTAGGAGAGAAGGAAGCCCACATGCTCAGAAAGCAACAAGTGAGTGTCAGGTTCCAAAAAAATATCTTAGGAGAAAGCACTGCAGCAGAAGGGAGGCTGGAACCGGCTTGCAGAGTTGGGAAGCCGGCTCTCCCTGCCAAGCACCCGGGGCCCGGTCAGACTTCCCTTTCTCTGTAGATTTCCCCATACTCATCAACTCCCCACTGTCCTTTTCTGTTTGTTGATTTTATTTTCACTCCCAGAAAAATGAAAGAAAGAAAATTCTCCAGACTCCAAAAGCATTTCTTAGAAGATATCAAACCACACTTTCAACGGACTGTGTGTGTTTATTTTTCTTTAGCAGCCGATAGATTTCTCTTGGGTTTTTTTTTGTGGGGGTCGGGGGGAGTAGGGAACCTAGGACCCAAATATTTGGAAGCTAATAAATGCCTCAACAAGCAGCAACCTCCTCAAGGGAAAATTGGAAGATTCAGCAGCAGAAAGTGTCATAAATAAAGAGAAGTGGACAGTGTGGAGGTTTCACATTCCCCTCGGGGTCTGAGCAACTTCGGGCTGGATTTTTCGAGAGCAAATGTCAGTAGTCGTAGAGAAGGCACGAGTGGCGGGGTCTTCAGAGAAGCCAGAGGGCAGCCAAAGGTCTGAAACCCGAGGAGGCAGGTAAATTTGAAGTTGTATGGTATTTAGGAAAGGATAATGAAAACCACAGAGGAACGGGGAGAAGGAATGGGAGGGAGGAAAATACATTCCGTGGCAGTGAAGTTATTGAAGTGCCAGAGCCAAAGAACAGATAATTTAAGGAAAAAATTCTGTGGCATCTCCCATCCTACACATAAATCACTGTTCTCTATTTTCTGAACACGAGCCTATGCAGGGCCTAGGAGAGTCCATGTGTGAAACTGAATATGGAATATACAACGACACGTGACGTACAACGCACACGTATGAACTGTGTGTGGACAGGTAGCGATGTAGGTATCGCTAAGAAGAGAAACTACCGTTTGAGATCCCATCTGTGGTTACAGAAAAGCAGACAGAGCCCTCGATGAATTAAATGTAGAATGCATCAGAAATGTGGCAGTACAAAAACGCCCCGCAGACGAGGAAATCCTAAATCTGTTGTCTGCATCTCTCTAACAAAAAGAACCTACAAGGTAAAGAAACAGTCCTCACAAAGCCAGTCCCAGAAACCATTAATTACACTTTAAAAAGAAATAGGAGTTTACTTAAAAAGGGGTTTGAAGACAATGCCACGTAATTAATTTACCAATTTATTTTATGAAAAGATGCTTTGCTATGGTTAAAATGTAATCACAACCTTCCCACCGAACAGAGGTTCTAGGGGAGACTGGATTCCTGTGAACGGTTTGTCAGAATGTAAAAGGTAATTATTTGGTGCCTCTTTTTCCCTTTAATGATCTAACATTGAGCAATACTGTTTATATTGAAAAGCTCGCACCTTTAATTACCAATTACATATACATAATTTCAGAGCCAAAGGAGAGGGCTGTAAAAACAGTTCTTTAGAAATATAAGGATGTATTGTGCGCCATTTTTACAGAAGGTGCTCCAATAAATGGGAGGAGGATGTCAAAATATTGTTTTGTTAAAAAATAGAGAGAGAAGCACAAAAGAAACGAGCTGAAAAGCAAAAAAGGACATAATGAAATTGAGAATTCAAATGAAAAAGGGGCGAGGTGCGGTACCTGGTACTATTTTAAATGCCACCCTGTCCAGGCCTGGGAAACTCCTGCATCGAGGGAAGATTTGATCAAAACAAACAACAACAAATCCACAGGGCCAACTTGACCGTCCTTTCTGAGGGCGAAGAGGTTTTCTTGGTTTTTTAAATTTAATCTTCGGTTTACTTTTTTGTTTGTTTTTTTTTTATTAACTTTTTCAGCCTCGTCCGCCCTCCTGAGTAGTTCTAGCAAGCCTAAGTATCTCCTCTCTGCTGGGAGGTTTTCAACTACACAATTTCATATTCATTTTCTAATTCAAAAGAAACACAGATGAATTTAAAAATTAGCAGAGGTCACACATGCCTGTTCGCAAGCACCTCTCCTTCTCAGCTTCCTCTTTTGCCAAGACTATGTACCAGCACTTTTTCCTTTCTCTCCTTTTTTTTTTTTTTTATTTTTATTTTTGGTAACATCTGGTATTCTTTCCTTTTTTTGGCAGTCTCTGCTTTTTCACTTTCCTCATGCAGCAGCCCTGCGAGCCCCTGTAATTGGGTTTGAAGGTGTCCAAAGCCGTTTGCTGTGCTGCAGCTCTGATTTCTGCGTCAAGTCCTAGCAGCCAACCAACCTGGGAGCCAGGCCCTGCTGGCGTCCCCGAGACAGCCCCGGGATTATCCAGGGCTCCAGGGCTCAGCTCTGAGCTGGGATCTCCACCTCCCAGACCAGAGATCCAACTCCCTGCCTCTAAGGGAGTCTGGGAGGAAAAGAAACAGACAAAAACAATCTCCTTCCCCTCCCACTTTCAGCGTTGAAAGTCAAACCCCCTGAGATGACAGGGTGTTCACCCGATTCCAAAGAACAGGGTTTCCTCTCCCCACCACCCAGGCTGTGGGGCTGTGCCTTGGCCTGCTGTGTGCGACACTTCCCAGGAAGGGAGCAAGGTCACCCCCAACATCAGGCAGCAGAGTCACCCCCAGCCCCAAATTTCTGGGTCAGAGTAAGTGGACCAAGTGGGCCTGAGAGCTCACGTTCAAGGCCTTTGTAGACACCCCCAAAGACTGTGGTTTCATTTCCGCTGGCAAGCTGATACCGAGCTGGGCGTGTAGGGTGCCTGCATAAGTGTGCATGTGTCCCTCCTTAGAACTGTATCGATAATGGAAGAAATAAAAGGAGAAAAACATTTGGCCAAGCCCTGGGAAGGGCAAAGGGGCACCCCGCTTTCTCTGCCCTATGGACACCTGAGTCTCCCGGCTCTGCACAGCCTCAGAGAACCAGACCTCTGTTCTAACAGGCAGAGTGGTCCAACCTGCCACCCAGAGACGAAAAAGCACCAGGAAAAAGACCAATGAAAACAGCCTTTCAAATTCCCAGACCCTACAGACCAGCCTCTCATGCAGTCTTGTCCAGCAAACTCGGGCCTTAAAAAAAATAAAGGCAAGACGAGGTTTTCTTCTGAGATGATCTCTGCTTCCATGAAAAGCTCCCCAAGTGTCGGGCAGCCCTGCAGAATATTGCTGCTCTCAATGTATTATGAGCCGAATAAAGTAGAGCAATTGCTCAAATGTTTGACTCATTAAGAGGAAAAATGAATGGATGCAGCAGGCAACTTGTTCGAAAGGCAGCTATCAGAAGGCTGAGGTGGATTCTGAAATGCTCAATCCTAAAGTGAAGGGACAAATCTGTATTTACACACACACACACACACAAACACACGAGTTAGATTTTCTTTTACAACAAAACCACATTTTATTTACAAGGCCAGGCCTCCTCCCAGCTGGTAAATGCATTTAGAAGCAATGAAATCAGGCTTCACAAATAATAATGGACATCGTTGTTAAGTGAAAAGGGAAGCACTTGATCCCAAGACAAACTTCCCCATGCTGGGCTTTGCTGGGAAGGAATTTGAGGCAGAAGACAGAAATGGAAAGACATCGTTAACACAGGCCCAGCCAAGCAGCCAACAAGCCCCCAGCAGCTGCAAGCTTTCAGCAGGGCCTTACCTGGCCAGTGACTCCCCCACACAGAGGGTGCCAAGGGCCCCGCCCTCCCTGTTCCATCTCTAACAACTGCCCATGCACCTGCCCTTAGGGGAACTCCAGCCGAGAGGTCTGCTGCCTGCTGTCCCCAGAGCACCGGGCATGTGCGTGGCTGCCTGCACACACACATGTACATTGCTACATACATAGCACATGGGCTGCTGCTCCTCCTTACCCTGCATTAATTCAAATCCAACTCTCTTATCTTTAATGGCTAAGCTACAGTCCAGGAGAAACATATACAGGATTATTGTTTCAGTGATGACGGGGGTGGGAAGGGGAAGGATGTGGGGGGATGGGTCCCAGGCTCTTAAAATCGTGTGCCACCAACGTCACAACCGCCATCATGATGTGTACGCATGTTTACAAGAAATGTTCAGCATCCATCCGCCTGAGCTTGCATCCGACTGGAGACTTTACACCTGCTTCCTACGAAGAGGGAGCTCTTGCCAGCAAGCCCATGCTTACCCATAATCTACGAAGAGATCTTTTCATCTCCTCTCCGTGAACACTCGGGGAGGGGCTGGGACTCCAGGCGACACGGAAACGCCACCACACGCACACTCGACGGAACACAACACTTTCTGAGCTGCCATCCATTTTTAATTTATTGGATCCAAGAGAAAATAACAACCGTAGGGAGGGGGGACGAGAAGGGTGGAGGGGGAGAGAGCAGGAATCAATTCTTGGTGGAGAAAATAATCTATGACTAGATGACGCTTAAAGGCACGACAAGAGATTTTATGAAGTTCCCCTAACGGAGGGAATAATGAAGTGCCCAGCAGAGAAGGAAATGGAGATAAGAGGGAGGCAGGTGCCAGGAGGATGTCCACGAGGGGTCTTGAAGGGTTATTGGGGCACAAGGTGGGGGTGGGGACCCTGGGAGGGCACAACCAGGCGGAGTCTGAAGCAGGAAGCATGACCCAGATCACCCTTCTCTGTCCTGACCCTCGACCCTCTCAGTAGACAGTCAGAGGAGTCCAGCCTGCTCCAGGTCAGCTCTGCAGCCCCCTGACACCCTCCAAAGGCTGCCTCCCTGGAGGGACAGATGCATACCACAGCCACCACCCCAGGAGGTCCTGTCTGCCCCTCCTCAACTGAGGCACACACCTCGATAGCCATTTCTGACTTGTGGGAGGGAGAGCAAGGGAAGGCGGCCAGTGCAAAACACGCTTCCCAGTGTGGGTTTCCCAGGAAAATGATCAGGGTCCCGCTGACTCTGTCAGCGGGGGAAACTTTGGGGCTGGCCTGCAGACCAGAAGGTGGGAATTCCAGATCCCGAAGAGGGTTTAGATACAGGAAGAGCGTCCCTCCCATACCTCTGGTCTACAGACTCCAGGCGGGAAAGTCGAATGTTTGGGGAGGACCTCCCAATGTACAGACTGTTTGCAGGACCCCAGCCTGATTTTAGAATGCTGAAGCAGCTCCCTGAAACATTTTCTCAGTTGTTTTACGGAGCCCAACCTCCTTCTCTCCCCCACTGCACACACCTCTCCAGAACCCCAAAAACTGAGCCCAGGAGTCTGGGTCTCCCCAACACAAGAGCAGAAAAAAGAACAAGTGAATAAGGAAAACAGTACTCAGGTATATCCACAGGTCTCGGCCATCACTAAAAGGTT
Organism: Papio anubis; assembly: GCF_008728515.1. NCBI lineage: Eukaryota > Metazoa > Chordata > Mammalia > Primates > Cercopithecidae > Papio > Papio anubis. Next base: position 7,297,399 of record NC_044982.1, on the reverse strand, counting down.
ACAAATTAAAGGCTTGACTAATAAAACAGGCGCTTTAGAGAAGAAGAAAAGGAAAAGATTTACCACAATAGCAGTCCTTCTCAACACATTTAGCAGGTTCTATAAAACTGCAAATGCCTTCCATCTTCAGAGCCACAACAGGCTCCTAATGATGTGATATAAAAGCACTCTTTGTGGCCAAATGAAGAGATTTGTTTTTATTTAATGTTATGCTTTTTTCAAAGGTGTGGAAGAAAAGAGGGGCCTCCACACAGGACACTGGACCTCAAGGCTTTAGTTGGAGGAGTTTGGATCTTCTGAGGCCAACAGCAAACAGCAAGGGCAGGAGTACTTTCAACATCTCTTTTCCAAGGTAGGAATTTAAACATGACCCCCAAACACACACTTCTTTTTTTAATTCTTAGCAGCGAATCCATTTCTGAGGCACATGTTAATCACAACAATATTGGCATTCAACTTTTCTCGGTCATTTCTGCGTGTTGTTTTAGTAGAAAACTCACTAGAACATTTCACAAATGTATTTGTATTTCAGCAGTTCAGTGGGAGGGGGGCATAAAAAAGAAGTTATGTAAAAGAGAGGATTTTTTTTCTTTTTTTACTTTGAAGTGACTTAATTTTGTGTGGTCTGGGATTTCATTACAGTAAAATAGTTCAGGCTGGCTAATTCAACACCCAAGTAAATTATCAGCTGCCACATGAAAAAGAAAAAAGACTGAATTTCTTGAATTTCAGCAACTGCACAAAAGCATTTTGCATATGTCAAAATGCTGGACCAACGTCCCGTGAATGTGGCACCATTCATCGAGCCTCCATCTAGTGTCACTTTTGCCAGTAAAAAACGAGGCTGCTTTGCTCACCCTCCTCACTGGCTGTGCAGAAGCAGCAAGAAATGTGTCCTTCTCTTTCCACGCATCTCCAAATAGCCTGCTCTCGGTACTTTTTACCCACGTCCTGGGAAACCTACTGCTCAAGGGAGGCAGTCAGCACACGGCGTTTCTTGGGGAGGGATGGAGAAACGGGGGGGGGGGGGGGGACTGAGCCTGAGCACATCTCCCTGACATTTGGCTCCCTGGGACCGGAAGGAAGTTGAGAAGGATCAGGGAGTAGGGACAGGACAGAGCGCACAGGACCTCAGACCGAATGGCGTGAGTCAAAAGAGTGTCGCAAAGTGACAAAGCATACTCACGGCAGCTGGATGACACAGACATTCATTTCTAGTGTCTTCGGTGCCCCTCCCCATTAATAAATACAAAAGTGTGTCTACAGCTAACACCGTCTTCAGAGAAGTATGCTCTGCGGGTATCAATAACTCAAGCATGTGGTTCAGGGTACAGCCCCCAAAGAGCATTTACTTTCTCCTTGTCCTCCCCAGATGTGAAGCCAGCATTAACTTAGAGGCCAAAGTCCTTGGAGAGTTTCAGCTGAAGGTGAGGCCTAACCAGGCAGCCAGAGGGTCCATCCTTAAGCTGCGGGAGATGAAGGAGAGTCTCCAAGGGACAAGAACTTGACCCCCTCCCATTCCCTCCCCCATATATTTTTTTCCTGCATTGTCTTATCTATGATCTGTGTTTAGTTACAGCTTGTGAAACTCCCCTGAGTTCTAAGGCAAAGGATTGGAGATTACTAAACTGATTTTTTAACGGTTGTCTGCAGCTCAGAGACCACCGCCCAGCCCAAGACTTCGAGGTGACAGTGCCTCTTCATCTCTGAGTGGTCCAGTAAGCTCGCTGCCACTACATGCTTACAACTGGCTCGATTCAAACATTAAATGAAGTAGAGAAATAATCAGATAAATTGCTGGCCCTCTGTTCTGGAGAGTGAAGGCTCTTTCTCCAGCTGATGACAGCACTAGGCTTTTGTCTGACCTAATTTATTTCTCTTTTAGGTTAGAATAAAGCACTCTTTCCTGTCTCAGGGTAACCTCTTCTGCTCATATATTGAACTCTAGCATAAGACTCAGGGTGCAGTCTGCAGATTTCTTGAACTTGGGAAAGAAGACATTATAAATCTAGAAATCCTATGATCAAAAGCACATATATTCCCCATCACTAAATTACATGTTTAGGGGAGAAATCGTCTCATTGAAAACCATCCATAAAGGACAACTGTTTGGGGTGAAAGATGTGATCAACATTGGTTCTAGCAATCACATACTCTTTCCAAACAAAGTTTTACATGTAATTTGAGTTGGCATTTTAAATCTTTGGGGAACGGCACTATTTCCCTTAGTACAGTGGGAACATTACCTAATAAATGGAATTGAGAATCCAAGTGTTATAAAATTTGAGCTAAAAGGATTTCCATTCATCAAGCTGTTTTAGGTACACGACTCCCAAAAGCAGCAACTCTCGACTGTTCCCTGGGTCTGTGACATACAAGACAGAAATGAGCAGTACACCTTCCCCAAAATGATGTGCACTCTTCCCAGACCTCCCCAGCCCGATCACCAGCGCCTTAATAACGGAGCAGTATTTTCAGAACGTCAAAACCATGGACAAATCAGGGAAAACACACCCATTCAAAACTCACAATTTTAATTGTTAAAAAAGAAAGAAAGAAAGAAAATCAAAGAAAAAGAAAATGCCCCCATCTGCCAAGTGAGGGCTTGTAAATCAATGGCGATAGCTTGAAAATAGATTTCTCAAACTTATATTCTCATTTTGTCCTGCACGAATCTCTGCTGGAAAATCAATATTACAACTTCACACTTAAGACATTTTGCAGCAACGTAAACTGCCGCCGCTGCTGATGGAAGCCCGTTCCTAGCCCATTGTAGCGAAGGCGCCAAGCCATGACACGGGCACCGAGCTCCCCCTAGCTGCCAAGTGGCGCTAGGCGCGGCTCGGCGTTTCAGCTTGCCATCAACCAAAAGCCAATTCAACTGAAAGTTTATTTTGGAAAGTATTTTATCACAACAAGCAACAGAGAATGCAAAGCAATCGAGATAGGAGATGAAAAGGGGATAAGTAAAGGCTGGTGCAAGCCGTGTTCTAAGCTATAAGACAGTGCCAAGAACTCGATTCTGAGAAGGCGCTGGAAACTGGTATCTGTAAACCACTGTTTTCTGTGCTTTGGTCTCACCTGAGACATAATTCTAATTATTCTCAAATGCACCCAAAGTTGGCCTTCCCTTGGGTTGAGTAGGACCCATTTAGCCCTCCGCACTGGTCACTGATGCAACACACACAACCAGTTAACCCCAGCCTCGATGTCTCTAAGGCCGGCTTCACAAAAGCAACTGCATACACCCCAGTACTTCAGAAATGACTAGTTTTCTGTTACGAAATATTTCGAAGGCCAGACAAAAAATCGCCAAGGCCAGGCACAGGCAGATAGCAACTTCCCCATCAAAAAAAAAAAAAAAAAAAAAAAAAGAAAAAAAATATGCATATATACATCATATCATTCAGGTAGGAAAAAAAAAAAAGACCCTTTAAAAATATTAGGGGTTGTTAAAATATGCTCACTGCTGTTTTCTCTCAGGTGTGAATTACAAATGAATAAAATCAGCCTGGCATAACACCTTTGATGAACACATTTTTATTCTCCCGTTGAATCAGAGCAGCTGACTTATATCACACTTCTAATGATATGGGGTTCCCTTCTGTGCAGAAGGGAGAGGAACTTCACTCCCCCCACCAACTAACCAGAAAAAAAAAAAGAGAGTTATGTCTTATGAAATTTATCGGAGGCCCAATTTTGAAAGACATGTGGACCATGGGAGATATACTGTACCCTGGGGAGTCAAGATAATTGTGAACACCGCCGCCTTCAAAACATACAGCTACAGCAAAATCTAATTTAAAAGGCAACCATGGAATTAACAGTTAGCCTAACTTTTGCATTGAATATTGGGTCTCTAGTTGTTTTACAAAATGGTGAATTCATACGGAAAATTACTAATCTTCCTAGGAAACCTGTTGGTGGGTTATTGAGAAAATCATCTTGATTGGGGTTACGCAGTTGACCGTGGACATCTTATTTTGCTTGGTCTCTTCAGAAAGCATCAAGCTCCTTCTCCGGCTTAAGCACTCTTGCCTTCACCCTCGCCCTGTCTGGCACAGCAGGCTCTGGCCCTTTCCTCTGCCTGGTCAGTCGATCCCCCTTAACCTCCCCTCGGCACGATTGCCACTGTGTTGTTTTGTTGTTTGTTTTTTTATTAATAGCTGTGTCTGTCCTCTGCTTTTAAAAGCCATATCCATCTGGGTCAAACATTTTGAAGCAAACCAGAAGCCCAGGTTTCCATCACCAGCTGTCTCTCACTCTTTTTTACCTCACTCCTCTTGTCCCTGGTCCTGTCTGTAAATTTAACTAGCTCATTATGGAGCCCTTCTCAGACGCTCCCTCCCCCCTCTCTCCCCGCCCCCCCCGCCCGCCTGCCACCCACCCACAAAGACCATGCGTGCTATTTGTGTGCCCTCCTGTTTCCCAGGCCATCAGTTATTTGCAGTTGCATCATCCCTGAAGGACCTGAGGCTGCTGCCCCACAGGCCTGGGAGCTGCCACCCCACTGATAAAGATGGACCATGTTTTAAGGGGTATCTTTTGAATTTAAAATCTAAAATGTGAACCCCAAGTGGAGGCTGCGACAGCGCCCGCTTTGCCAACCAGGGCTCCAAAGCACCCTGAGTCCACGGCTCCTGCATCATTTGTGGAGAGGCACCTCCAGAGGCCACAGAGGCTAAAGTGCACCCCATTCCTGCCTTTCCCCTGCTTGCACTCCCACCTCCCTCCGGGGTGACACAGGACAGACGAAAAGCCAGCTGCTTTTGGATAATAAACAGCCTTGTCTGAAAACTGGTTGGACCACTCTCCTAGCTTAAACCCGTACACATAGCCTGGGCTCCATGTACCCCTCGAAGGCAGGCGGGCTTTCCTTTGCCCTCTGGTCTCCTTCCCCTTTCTCTCCTCACCTCTCTTCTCCTTTGCCTCTCTCTTTTCCCTCCCTGCCACTGCTCCAGTGTCAGCTGGCTTTCCCCAGTGCAGCTCTGAGCAAGGCTGAGTGAGACAGGGAACAAATGAAGGATGGGAAAGTGCTGCACCAGGCACCCCTCACCCTCATGCCCAGCTGCCACCAGTGGTCTGGCCAGGGCTCTCGCCTGATGTCCCAGGAATGCCAGGAGAGGGAGAGCCAAAGCAAAGAGAACCTACCTGCTTCTTCCCTTACACACAACTGCAACCACTCCTGGCTCGCCGCTGCTGCCAGCTTGGCAGTGCACCCCCATTCACTCCCCCTTCCCCCCCCCCCCCCCCAATTCCCCCTCCTCAAAAACAACCCTTGCAATTATACAGAGGCTACGTGGGGCAAATTGCCTCCTGGAGAAATTAAGCCTCTGCAAGTATAGACGTTTTAACAACCACCCCATCTAAAGGGGGAAGGGTGTAGAATAAGCGATTGCTGTGGCTTGGTAAAGGATCGAAATGTCAACTGGCAAAAAAGACCTTGATCAAACCAAGCTCAAATCTGGCTGCAAAACATTTTGTTTTAAATGCAGCCGGCGAGTCTTCTTTGATGTTACAATGGCGAAAAATAAAAGAGAAGTCCTCTTCCCTCCCTCCAAAGAGGCATCCCTCTCCCAAGGCGAATCCCACTTTAATTTCTATTCCCCCCCAAAAAATAATCATAATAAATCCACAAATTCTTACTAATGTATCTGCTGTAACAAAGGAGAGATGGCAACAGCAATTGCTCCGAGCAGATGGCTCCTATGCTGGATTTTCAGGGGAGGGGAGAACCCCTTTATATATTTATTTATTTATTTAAATTTTTTAAAATATAACATAAATATTCGGCTCTCGGCCGCCCCGCAGCCAGTCCTCTGCGGCGGCTGGGCGCGCAGCCCTCTCTAGCTCCGCGCGGGCAGCCCGGCCCCAGCCCGGCCCCAGCCCGGCGAGGTGCGCGGCGGATTGCAGACATACAACCTGCCCGCGGTCTCGATGGCACCCAGAGGATGTTTTATTTTTAATGCAATAAAAAAAAAAAAAAAAAAAAAAAAGGAACGGCGACCCAGGCACCGCGAGAGAAAGAACGGCGGGGAAATGTTCGCGCGCAGCGAAGAAGCGGCCCCGCGGGCTGCGGCGGGCGGGCAGCGCGGCGATGCCACCTTCCCGGTGCAAGTGTGCGGGGACCCGGAGCGGGCTCCCCTGCAAACACCGTACCTGGCCCGCTCGCGCTCGCTTTTCCCCTCTGCTAAATAAACCCAACAGGGACGGTGGAAGCTGCTGCTTGTCTTGCCCCGCTGCCTGACTTTGCCCGCCCAGCCACATGCTTGAAATCTACACGATTTCAGCCGGTGGATTTCCACTGCGACCTGCCTTGTTTATTTAGATAGGAAAGATGAAAGATACTGAGATAGAAAGATGGATACGAGATTGATGGGTCTCCTTTTATTTCTTTCTTTTTTTTTTTTTCCTTTTACTATTTTACGAGCGCATCACTCTCTTCCCACTCCTAACTGACAACCTTTTTTTTTTTTTTTTTTTCCTCGTGGCGGGGATTTTTCACCAACCCCAATCCCCCCACCTTTTTGAAGTGGGGGAAAGAAGACAAGATCATCCCAAGAGACAGACGGAGGTGGGGAAATGGGGGGTGGGGAGGGGGGCTTGAGCCCTGCAAACAGCCGCGCAGCTGGATTATTTTGCAAATAGCAGGAGGAGGGGAGAGAAAGGCGGCTGCGGAATCCTAGGACCGGCGTGGCCGGCACCCTGCTGGGCCGGGCGCAGGGACCGGGAACCCGGAGCCGGCGGCCGCCCCTGGCCCTACGGCTCCCCCAGCCGGAGCGCACCCCGCTCTCCTCCGCCCGCGCCGTCAGCGCGGACCCACGCGCTCGCCAACTTTTCCCCACTTCCCGGCTCCCCCCTCCCCCTCCGCTCCCCCAGCCCCCTCCCCCTCCTCTCCAAACCCCGCCACCAGCGCCGCCGCCGCCACACACGCCGCTCGGAGGGGCGAGCGTCCAGCCGGGCTCGGCGCGCACACACACACTCCTCTAGCCTGCACGCCCCCTCCCCGGCCCGGAGCCGGCTCCGCAGGCCCCCGAGCCCGAGGCGCGTCCGGCTGCTCGGCGCCCCAACTCCCCCGGCTGCAAAGAAACTTTCCTATGGCCCCCGCCCCCCGCCATGCTCCAGGCCGACGCCGTTGACTCTGCCAGCCAGCGGGCGGCCCCGGCGCCTGGCCCAGCTCGGCTGTTCCGGGCTCCGTGTCCCCAGCCCCAGGCGCCCGGAGCCCCATCTCCGGCCCCTCGCGCGCACTCCGCAGACACTTACGGGTGATGAGCTCCCTCTGGGACAAGTGCTGCGGGTTGCCCTGTTTGCGGCGGGACATTGCCCCGGCATCTATTCTGGCATCGCCCGGAGAGCTGCACTGATGGGGGGAGCCGGGGGAGGGGGTCCGAGTAGCTGCCGCTGCCGCCGCGCCGCTGCCGCCGCCGCCGCCGCCGCCGCGCCTCCTCCTCTGCCCGGGTTGGTGTTTTTTTTCCCTTCCTCTCTTGCCCTCTCTTCCTCCTCTTCTTCTTCTTTATTTTGCTCTTTCTTCTATGCTGTTTTTTGTTTTGTTTGCAAAAAGAAAAAAAAGGGAAGAAAAGCAAGAAAAACCTTTCGATCTAAAATAAGAAAAAGAGGCAAAAAAAAAAAAAAAAAAAAAAAAACTGCTGTTGCTTTCCGCGGACTGGCTGGTTTCTTTAAAAATATATTCTTTCGAAGGAAAAAAAATCTCTTACACTTCTTCAAACTGCTTGGCCTCTTGCACTTGCAAATGTCTTCTTGAACTTAAACTGGATTTTGCACCGGCTCCTGACACTTTCTTTCAGGGTCTGGTAGGTGGAAAGCGCACTTCTACCAGGAGGGGAAAAGAAAAAAAAATGCAAACAAATAAAAAAAAAAAAAAAAGAATAAGAAAAAGCAAAGGAAAAAAAAAAAAGCAAAGAAAACTTGGGGACTTGTCTCGTACCCCCTCACCCCGCCCCCTCAAAAAACCCAAAGCAATGTAAAACTGCCCCGGTTCGGTTGTTTCTGGGTTTTTCTGCGGGCTGCCTGTTTTTGTTTTTTGTTTTTTTTTCTCGGAGACTGACCCTTCCGAGGTTCTGGGGGGACACCAAGAGAGGCTCCTTCCCAGTTCACCTGGCAGGCTGGCGCCGGCCGGAGGGGCTGCCGAGTCCCCGCGAGCGCTCCCCAGCGCTCCCCTGGCGCCGCGGGCCCGGGGGGAGCGGGGCGGAGGGGCGGCTCGCCCAGTGCGCCTGGGTCGGTGCGGGCGCAGACTGGGAGCTATAGATTGCAACGTGAAGATGGCGGAGTCCGGGTTCTCTGGGAGCTCTCGGTCTCTCTATGGCTGGGGCTGCCTCTGTACAATGGGATAAAATTCAAGTTCAAGTGCGGACGTGACGTTTAATCTGCACTAGAGACAAAAAGACCCAGAGAGTCGGAGCACTGGGGGCGACTAGCGGTGGCTTTTTAACATTGTACCCTGTAAGAGAACAAGAAAGCACACACAGAGACACACTCGCGCGCGCGCGCACACTCACATACACACACACAGTCGCCGGTTGCGCACACCCGCAGCCCAAGCCGGACACACGTGCAAACCGCGTTTTTGTGCGCTCCTCATCTCCCCCCAGCCCCGGCTGCGCAAAAGCAGGAGGGGGTTGGCGGGGGGGACACTGGGCAGCGTATTTTAAAATAAAAGAAAAATCGTCCTTATATCGCCTCCCTCCTGGGAGCAGGACCCCCTGAGAAGGGGGCCGGGATACTGTGTGAGTGAACTAAATTGAATCAATGCAAGTCTCCACCCGCCCAAAAGCTCTTTCGGACTTGGACTTTGGGGGTGGGGGCGTGGACTGTGGAAAAGGGTTGGGGTCGACATGGGAGTTGGGGGACAGTAAGAATTGCTTCGTTTCCGTGGAAAAGTCGCTTGGAAGTTTTTACTTTTGTTTTATGGTCGCGGGCGGGGGCGGGGTGGTGGATGTTGGAGTTCAACTTCCAAAAAGTGTCTCCATATAAATCCTGGTATTACAGACTCTGGGAGGGTGAGGAAGACAAAATAAACGACACCAAAAGAACAGAATCAAGAACACGTGAGGGGCTGAGAAGTGTTTGAGACCTTGTTTGAGTCCCATTTGGAAAAGGATTTTCACTCAAATCTCTGTCCCCTCCCCTCACCTTACCCCCATTAACTCCTAGGGGTCAAACACGGCCCCACCCCCTAAACCGGGTCTATGGCAAGCGAGAGGGTAAAGGGGCCGGGGCGCTGCACGTGGGAGAGGGACTTGGACTTGCCGGCCCAGGAGTAGGTGTGGCCAGATCTCCGCAGATACTCGGGTGGGTGACTCCAGGAGGCGCCCCTGACAATCACAGCAACCTGAAAGTCACACCCCGCCCCCCGCGCTCCTCAGCCCAGGGTAGGACTTGAAAATGCCTGTCAGACTGGGAAGGACGCAGCTGCCTTGTCAGCCGTTTGATCTCCAGCCGGCGAGGACAAGAGGAGTTGTGGGGCCTGTCCGTGGCCCGGGGATAAGGCCGGACCACGGCCCCCGTGGACACCCCCTATTCCCCAGGCTGCGGCCAACTTTGTGAATTTGATGACCTGGCCTCCAGGGCTGGGCGCGCCACGCGGCTGGCCTCCTCTCCATTCTCAGGGTTTCTCCGGAGGCGGCCAGGGCGGGTCGGGGCCTGGCTCCCGCTGGGCTTCGCGGGCGAGTCCAGCTGCACCCACCCCACTCCGCCCCCAGGCCTGGCTCCGGCGGCTTCACCCGGACGCATAGCGAGGCCGTGACGCCTCCAGGGGCGCCGCCTCCCTCGGGGCCTTTTCCTCGGGGGGCACACGGGGGTTTTTGTTTTCGTCCCGAAGGTCTTGGGTGGGGCGATGGCACCAACAATTTAACAGCGCCCAGCGTCCCTGAGCGAGAATGGAAAGAGATCCTTTCCAGTCCCATACCCTAAAAAATATAACAATAAAATGTGCCCTGGCTTGCAGTTCTGTAAACTGTGGGCTCCAGGGTGGGCGGACGCGAGGCCGAGCGGACGGAGACCGGGGGCGGGGCGCGGACTTGTACCTCCTCGCCCTGGCCAGGCAGGCTGCACCCGGCTGCCCACTCCCAATACCCCACCTCCACGTGGTCCAAAGTCTACAAGGGCCTCCCTCTTCTGCCATCCCTCTCACTGCAAAAATCTTTCCAGGAAAGTGGCTTAAGTAAGAAAAATATGCCCTCACCCACCTTTAATAAACTTATTAAGACATTCATAAACTGGCCATCCCTACTCGCGCAGACTCTAAATTTGAAAGATCAGCTCGCGCTCTCTTTCTGAGAACTGGCGATGTGAAGCCCAGAGAGGGTGAGCACTTTGCCCTAGGACACACAGCGCATCAGGGACAGGTCTGGACCCAAAACATCGCAGCGTGCCTGCAGCCCAGCGCCGCGGGCGATCCGGGACTTGAAATCCCGACACGCGACCTTCAGGTTGATTACAAGGAAGGGAGACCCCGCCAGTGGCAAGGAGGGATGGGGAGGACCCCTCAGGAAAAGGGGGCCCCTCCACAGGCGGGCTCTCGGAGTCCCAGTTGCAGCCACCACCCCGCGTGCGGTCAGGGGCCGTGCCTGGGGAGGGGGCACCCCCTCCCCACCCCCAGCAGGAAGTAGCGGGCGTGGGCCAGCGAGGGCCCCACCGACCCGAAGAGCACTTCCTCATTGGCCCCGCGCTGCCCCGACGGCGGGAAGAGGGACGCGCGGGCGGGAGGGCGCAGGGCCGGACACGCCGCCGCCCGCCGGCGCGCTCCACCTCGCGGCAGCCGGGGAGAGGCTGCCCTGCCCCTGCCCAGCCTTGAGCTGGCCCCTTCGCTCTCCTCCTCCCCTGCTTCCTCCACATCTTCCTCCCCCTCCTCCTCCTTCTCCCCCTCCTTCCCCTCCTCCTCCTCCTCCTCTTCTCCCAAGAGGCGGCCGGGCGCAGGCAGGGAGCGATCCCAGCTGCCACTCCAGTCTCCTCTTTTTCCCTCTGCCCGTCTGGCACGGGCCTCATCAGCGCGCAAAGCTGTTAATGTCTGGTCTCACAGCTCCCCCTTTAGTCTTGCTGCGCTCCCTGTCTCGCGTTCCAAGCCGGATCAATAGCCGCCTCTCGGCCGACCTTGACCTCTCCCTCGACCCTGCCTGGCTTCCGCAGCTGGCCCCGTACTAATGTTTCCCCACTCTCTAGATGCCCAGACAGCAGGCGGGGCGAGAGGAGGGTGGCCGACCTCGGCCCACAGCCCCGTCCCCACCCCTGCCTTAGCACCCCAGGCAGGCGAGAGGAGATCCAGGACTCTCCTGAGAAGGTGACTGCACGACCCCACCGCACCCCACCCCACCTCTTCTTCACCAAGCCTTTGTTTAAAATACAAGTCACTCCTGCCCCCTCCCCACCCCAAAACAGAGGGTGCAGGTGGCTCACATATGAAAATGTAAAAGGAAAAAGTGTGGGTCCAAATGTGGTCCTGAACTGATATAAAACCAGATTCATTCCTGCAGCACCTGCTGCAGACCTACTGTGTGCTGGGCCCAAAGCTGGGGCTTTGTGCATGCTGGAATCAGATGGAAATAAATGCCACCTTTTCTGCACTATCTTTACACACACACACACACACACACACAGAGCAGATGTCAAAAAGCTTTTTGAACTCACAAATATTTCCCTGCTATTCTTTTTCTAGCTTCACAGTGCATTCCAGCAGATAATCCTCCATATTCTCAGTCACTTTAAATTTCTTTATAGAGGAATAGTTCAGAAATCAGAAATCATTTCATCAAATCAGAGTGCATTTTTATTAACCTTATGTGGGGCTTTAATTCCCTGTGTGTGCTGCATGTAACACGCCATGCAGTGGGGGCAGATTAAACAGACACGTGACCCCCAAGCCAGGCTTTTTGTTTAAAATTCTTTGAACGATTCTCAATACTTAACTCAGCTGAGGTTGGACTCTATTCGAGATTCTACAATGTTATCTTTGCCTTCTGAGCTGTTATATTTTATCTCTTACTTCTTTACAAAAATTTGGAAAGAATCAAGATAAGAAGTGTCAGTAGAAACGGGAAGTCCTAATGTTTCTGCAGAAAGAAAACTGACATTTCATTTGTTTTTGTTGTTTTCTTTATAACACAGATCCACCCTCTAAAACGCAGTCAACTTTGTAGCAATACAACAGCACATCTTACCAAATTACTTTAGGCTTCATTTTTGGTGCTTTAAAACAAAGAAGAAGAAATCCATGCAAAGAGAAGCTAAATCATTTCATATTCACAGGTACAGGGCAGACTCAGAAGCAACGCCTGTCTGTTCATTTCTGTTCCTCCGGGTCTATAAGTGTTCTTGACTGTGAAGATGAACATGAATACGATGTTCTGATCTGATCAGTGGATGGACTTATTCTAACTTGTGAGGAAACCACAGTGGAGGCACCAAGCAAATCGTATTTATGTACATATTAATAAGGCTCCCAAGGTGGTCCTTATCTCTTTCCTTACGCTTCTAGAATCTTTAGCAGCTATCAAATACAGAGGCATAAAAAGACAAAAGAGGCCTTTTGGGTTTCCTGCCATATCTTCTAGAATTATTTTATGTCATTTCTGAAAATTACAGCAAATTTCTGGGCGCCATAAGCACTCAGTTAAAGCTTTGCTGGATTTAGAGGAGTTTTTCACATTGTCACCTGATAGCAGAGTCAGGACCACAAAACTTGCCTTTCAACAGTTGTTTGGTGGATTCTTTTGGTGTACTGAATTTAACAACATTGCTTTTGTTAAAACATGACATCATTTGCACCTTATTTTTTTCTGCAAGTAATATCTGGCCTTGAAACAGTAGTATATTTCCGACTGTTGCTTAACTGTATGAAGCATAGATAAGCTGTAGGAAAACTGAGGCATCATTGCCTGCTGCCTTTGTATCTGCAGCCTACAAGGGGTTAAATCAAATTCACTGTTCCTGATTCATGTATTATTTTCCTTAAAAAATACTTACCCAGCTCCCCGTATATGAAAAGGACTCACACCCACATTGAATGTTCCTAGCTCTGTCCCTGTCATCAGAAATGATATTGAATGGCTCAGTACTAGAGGATCTGGAACTATTTCTACAGCTTTCTCACCTCATTTGGAATTTTCTTGTCTTGCTAATTTTAATTCTTTAGTTGAGTCATCAATTCAAATTTGGTAGGGACTGGCATCACCCAGTTGGTCGACTTGGGAGAAATATTGTTCATGAAGATGATCAGACTGCACCAAATTCCACCCCCACCCTTCACATATACAGAGATCTGAGCGTCTGTAGTGTGAGTGCACGTGTGTGTGTGTGTGTGTGTGTGTGTGTGTGTGTGTTATGCAAAAGGGTCTCTCTGCTGCTTTCTCTTTTGTCACTAAGTCTCCAAATTGTGTAACTGAAACTGCAAGGAAGACCGTTTTCCTGAAGATGCTGAGAGCTCTGTTTTGAAGACACACACATCCATGAGTTTGAATTCAGGGGTCTAGTGACCATCCATCTGCCCAGTGTAGCGCACAGACAAGGAAAAAAGAGAGAGTTAAAGTGGTTCAAACGAGGGACTCAGAAGGGAATTTTCAGTTCCGACTCTGGCTGTCAGCTGCTATCGTTGAGACCGAGCAACAGTGAGGTGTCTGGTGATAGGAAATAGGGAGGACTAGGGATGGAGGCAGTAATGATCACCTTCCTAACAAGGGGTTGATGATGCTGTGAGGATTAGTTAGTTTGTATCCTTAAGCAGTTTGAGAAAGATGAAGTTTCAGTAAATGCTAAGCTGGAGTTGTAGACATCTGACTCAGAAGAGAGGTCTCCCCCACCCGCAATCCCAGGCTCTGAAAACTCCTATCTGTGCTGTGATGCACTACAAAGGAAGTGAGGGGGAAGCACTCACTTATGGAAGAACAGAGAAGGAGAGAGAGACATGAGTCAGGCTAGCATCCCTCCAACAGGCTCAGCTAATGAGGATGCTGCAATGGGGGAGCTTACCAATAAACAAAACTAAAAATCAGCCAACACCTTGTTTCAGATATGCCTTCCAGAGCTAGGAAAGAAAGAGAGCTCTGGGAGATCTCAACTGTTGTTTTGTAGTTTTAGAAACAGCCACGGATGCTTTCGAGTGAATTCAACAAAGGTAGTTTGTATCCTAGAAAACACGTAAGTGGTTTCTCTCTGTTTAATAGAGAAGGGCTAAGGTTGCAAGCTGACAAACGAGGCTCTGCGCCACAAAGTTTTAACTGCAGGCACATGATTGAAGATGAAATCATATTTCTATAGTATGTGGAAGTTATGAAAGTTGTTCCATTATGTACATATTAAAACATTGCCTCTGCTTGAAGATGCACTTTCAGCTCAATTTACAAGGCAGACAATTTGCTACAACAAAAGATAATTAATGCTGCCCAGGGAAAACCGAGACACTAGATTACTGTGCATTCTTGTATTAGTTTAATCTGGATCCTTTTACAAAAATGATTTCACTGTGATTTGAAGCCTTTGGAATCATTGAAACAAGAATGGCTTCTATAATATGGATGTGGCAAAAACATTTCCCATTTGAACTTGTGACAAAGCCCCTCTGCCTGCCTCTCTCTCTCTCTCTCTCCCTCTCTCTCCCTCTTCCCCCGCCCCGGCCCCATCACACACACACATGTATCATGAAATTAACACTAGACAGAAGCAAAAAAGATCATCTCTGACCTGTTCCCAGACCACTCTGATGATCTGGATTCTAAATAAGGCAGATTTATGGTCAATTATTTTAAATCTGTATTTGGACCTCTGGATTCAAATGGGTAGATTCATCAGCTGTTGGGATTTAGCACAGGCATCTGCAGTTTCATTATTTGTATCTGCTTAACAGGAACAATTAGAGACTGAAGAGTGAGGACGCCTGTTTGGGGACCAGTTTGGTATTGTACCCAGACCACACATTCCGGCTGGGAAGGAACACAGTAATGTATAAAGCATTAGTGGATTTAACACTCTGCATTGTGCTTGGGGAATCGAATTGTTGATGTTTCTGGCAAGAACTCATACTCCAGTTGAAATCTATCAAACACCTTAATTAGCTCCGGGTACCTAAATGCACCCAACCCAGAGGCAAGTTGGAAAGCAGCAGAAGGAAAGGGCAGGAGCTGGCACAGAGGCGGCACGGGCCTCCCTGGGTACCCCCAGCACCCTGTGGCCTCACTTTCCAGACCAGAGTACATGGGCCATGGTGGAAAGTCAAACAAGTTGCAGCTCTCACTGCAGCAGCCATAGGGATGTGATTGAAGGTGTTTGGATGGTTTGACCGGTGTTGGCGAAGGGGATGAGAAGAGGCCGCAGTGACACAAAGCTGTTGCCGATAATAACTGGAGCCTTTTTCTGAGCCAACCATTCCACCTGGACCTCAGTACAAATTATTGTTTTCAATTACCACCTGTGTATTCCTTCCCATGCAACTTATTGATGTAAAATTACAGCTACACCGGTATAAATAAGTTATGCTGCAGTTGTAAAATGGAAGAAATTTTGTTGTAGCAATTATGTTCAGCAAGATGACAAAATAAATTTCCAGAGCTGTGCCTGCAGTAACCTGGGGAATTTAAACCTCATAATTTCCATTCATTTCAGATAATTTGGAGTAATTTCTATATGTAATAACTTTGTAATGAAAAACACAGCGGTGCTGAAGTGATTTCGCTCTGTTTTTTTTTTTCTCCTATGGTATACATGGCACAAAATAAATGATAAAAATAATATTTCCTTTTTATATGTGTGTGTGTTGAGTAATTCCTTCAGTAAAAATCATAAACTAATACCCAGACTAAATCTCTGTCCACAAAATGAAAAATAAATTGAGTTAAAGAAAGTGAAAAAGTATGAAGGGCTTTGGATGCTTTATTGTGACTTTATTGAATTGTTTTGTTCCCATGCTCCCTCTGATCCCTAAGGGTTACAGTTCCCAAGTAATGGGCAAATGCAGGGGAGCCCCAGATGGCCCAGAGGAGGTGGCAAGGGGACCCCCAAAGGCCAGGAAACCCTTGCCAGATGGTGATTTCTCCCCAGAAGCATAAGAGACTTGTTCTCCTCCTGAGATGAGCATCTTTAACGGCTGATTTCACTGAGATTGGAAAGGACCTGGTAGGCTGGTCAGTGGTCGTGTCGGTTCTGACACATTTCCTCCACTAATTAAAGACAAGGCAAGGTGGAGCACCAGTGCCCTGCCCGACCTCTGACGGTGACACCTGCCACTAATGTACACAGCCCCTGAATGCCACGAGTTATTCATCGGAAGCTCCCACTGAGCTGTGAGAAGGTGACAGGAATTACAGCGGCTGCATTAGCGCCCAGCTCCGCGCAATTAGCCTCTGCCACTGCCACGGTGCACATCAAGGGTTTCCTCTAAGTGAAAAATGGAGGCGTCATTCCCTAAAACCTGGCTGCTAGTAGTAATGGCCAGTGACTGTCAGCCCCCTCCCCACCAGCCATGAGGGCTGCCTGCTGCCTTGAACTAGAATGGCTCTCCTGCCCTGAAAACCCTGGCCTGCTACATGCTGCCAGGGGTGCCCATCTGGAGGCTCAAGCTTTGGCTGAGTCGGCTGGGAAAAGGGCATTCATTTCTCAGGCTCTGTGGTTTCCCTGTCAGATGGGCTTCACTGCTTTGTATAAGCAGAGATGAGTGGGTCTTAGCAAAGCGCCTGGCCCGGTCTCTCGCCATGCAGCAGTTGCATCATAAGCATGGTTGTGATATGTTCCTTCAACAACACACACGGATGGGACGCCTGCTGTATGCCAAGCACACCACAGGGGACAGGGCCCAAAGATGGCAATATTGTGAGGTGGCGGTACCGAGGTTCCAAGTTCAGGCAAGTCTGAATCTGACACACCACCCCAGCTCCAAGGAACAGAGCAAGGGAAAACAAAACTTGATGACATAGTCGATTAGAGTAGTGAGAGTTCGGCGATTAGAGTCGTGAGAGTACAGCCCATCACATGGACTCATGGTCGTGTGTCCCAAGTGCCATGGAAGCAAAGCAGCAGGGCTCAGGGGTCCTGAGCACAGATTGCAGAATTCTTCCAAGACCCCCAAGGCCTGCTCATTCAAAGAGACACTCTGTCTAATTACATTGTTAGGCCATTTATCTTATCTAATCCTCAGAAGAGAAAGACTTTCATCCGCCTTAGACAGGAAGCCCGAAGTCAGCCACCACGAGGTAGAGTCCAAATTGCTCCAGGTCTGTCTCTGTGTATAACCACTACACTGTCCTATACCCGGGTTGGATTTCCAGCCATCCTGCAAGCCAATAACAGGCCGCTGAAAACATTACCAGATGTGGAACTAGAACAGCAAAGACAAAGTCAATGCTGGATCAAGACATGGAGGAAGGAAGAGAATTAGAAAGAAACAAAGTTTGCAATAAGGAAACAGTATACTCAGTTAGTAGAAGAGATTTTGTTTGTTTGTTTGTTTGAGACAGCAAAATCCAACAAGACACACCACAGTTACGAAACTAGATAATTGAGGCAGAGAGAAATGGGGTGGAGAGAGTGGGGTAAGACAGAAGTTTCTGCTGGTGAAATTTGAAACAGACAAACAACTCACGGGGGGACAGAGTTTTATTGTTCAAAGTCCTTTTGCTTCCCGGACTTGAGTTTGTCCTCCCAGCAGCCTGTGAGAAAAGCAGGACAGGGCACACACAGCTTGAAGTACGCCTCTGAAATCACCAGGGTCAAGTGTCCGCCACGCTCGCTGCTAGCTACAAGCCTTCATGCGGTTTCTCTTCTTGGCATCCCAGGTCCTCCTCTATTACATCCAATGCCTCTGGGGGCATCTCATCAGATGACCTCTCAGAAAGCCCCCAGCACAGGCCTGGCACAGAAGAGGCATTGAATAAATGACAGATGTTATTACGGAGGCGCTATACTCATGAAACAGGAGATTCACATTCAACTCAATCCGGTGCACACGTCAACCTTTCGGGAATGAAATGGGAACGTCCCCCCAGATTTCACTGGTGTACATAATCGACTAATATTGATGAAGCACCTTGTCTTAGCGCTGCTGTAATAGACATTGCCGGGTACAGTGGTTCATGCCTGTAATCCCAGCACTTTGGGAGGCCAAGGCAGGCAGATCACCTGAGGTCAGGAGTTCAAGATCAGCCTGGCCAACATGGTGAAGCCCCATCTCTACAAAAATGCAAAAATTAGCCAGGCATGATGGCAGGTGCCTGTAATTCCAGCTACCCGGGAGGCTGAAGCAGGAGAATCACTTGAGCCTGGGAGGCGGAGGTTACAGTGAGCCAAGATCACACCATTTCACTCCAGCCTGGGTGACAGAGCGAGACTCTATCTCAAAAAAAAAAAAAGAATAGACATTGATTTCTCACATTTCTAGAGGTTGGCAAGTCCAAGATCAAGGCGTCAGAAGGTTCAGTGTCTGGTGAGGTCCCCAGTCTTTGCTGCCAAGTTGGTGCCTTGTTGCCACATCCTCCAGAGGTAACAGACACTATAGCCTCACATGGCACAAACAGGCCTAAGCTTGTTCCCTCCAGCCCTTTCCCTCCTAATCCACTCATGGGGCAGAGCCCCTGTGACTCAGTCATCTCCCCAAAGGCCCTACCTCTGAATACCACCACAATGAGGACTGAGTTGCAATGCGAATTTTGGAGAGGACACATTCAAATCATAGCACACCTACTTTGTGCCAGGGACCAGGCTGACCTTTGCCAATACCCAGAGGAAAACATTATAGGTGTTATCTGCTAGTAGCAGGTCACTGGGCTCTGAACTTCTCAAAGCAGGCAGTCCAGATCCTACCTTGTCTTCTGTGCCTGTGACAGGCACATAGGAGGGTATCAGCGACTGAGCCAGCTGGACCTCACTACAAGACCTAATACATAGGCAAACTAGAAAACCCACGGCCAGCTGGGCGTGGTGGCTCACACCTGTAATCCCAGCACTTTGGGAGGCCGAAGCGGCTTGACCATCTGAGGTCAGGAGTTCCAGATCGGCCTGGCCAACATGGTGAAACCCCGTCTCTACTAAAAATACAAAAATTAGCTGGGCATTGCAGCAGGCACCTGTAATCCCAGCTACTCAGGAGGCTGAAGCAGGAGAATCACTTGAACCCAGGAAGCGGAGGTTGCAGCGAGCCGAGATCCGGCCACTGAACTCCAGCCTGGGGGACAAGAGCAAAACTCCATCTCAAAAAAAAAAAAAGAAAGAAAGAAGAAAGAAAAGAAAAAGAAAAACTACGGCCATGGGACAAAAACTGGAAAGAAAGCTCTCAGGTTCAGAGATGAGCATATGGGAGTTTGCGGGTGGTGGAATCATTGTTCATTTTCTTCTCTCAGTCTCCATATTTTCTATAATCTGCATTTATGGTTTTTATTATCAGCCGCCAAAAATTAAAAATTAAAGGTATAGCAGCTGAACCTTTTGGCTAATTACTCAGGGCGAAAATAATGGACTACATATGAAAAAAAGACTGGAAGGAGATTCAGAAATAACAGCAGCTATTGTGTGAGAATTATGAGATTGGGGGGGGTTTAAAAGAACTTTGTCTCCCGCCGGGCGTGGTGGCTCACACCTGTAATCTCAGCACTTTGGGAGGCCGAGGTGGGTGAATCACAAGGTCAGGAGTTCAAGATCAGCCTGGCCAACATGGTGAAACACCATCTCTACTAAAAATACAAAAAATTAGCTGGCCGTAGTGGCGGGCTGATCCCAGCTACTCGGGAGGCTGAGGCAGGAGAATCGCTTGAACCCGGGAGGTGGAGGTTGCAGTGAACCAAGATCGCACCACTGCACTCCAGCCCAGGCGACAGAGTGAGGCTCCATCTCTAAAAGAGAAAAAAGAACTTTGTTTCCCAAACCTCCTAGAATGTCACTAAAGACTGCCGTACTTTTTTTTTTTTTTTTTTTTTTGAGATGGATTCTGGCTTTGTCACCCAGGCTGGAGTACAGGGGCACAATATCTCAGCTCACTGCAACCTCTGTCTCCCAGGTTCAAGCAATTCTCCCTCAGCATCCCAAGTAGCTGGAGCTACAGGTGCCCGCCACCATGTCTGGCTCATTTTTGTATTTTTGTATATTTAGTAGAGACAGGGTTTCCCCATATAGGCAAGGCTACTCTCGAACTCCTGACCTCAAGTGATCCGCCTGCCTCTGCCTCCCAAAGTGCTGAGATTACAAGCATAAGCCACCGCGCCCAGCCTTGTACGTTGTAATAAATCGTTTTGTAAAACTATTCTTTGTGAAAGAATCAAGGAGATGGTTGCCATGCTGTGATGTGAGACCATCCTGGGTCGGGGAGGTCTGTGGGACGTGGTTGGATGAGACCTTCTTTAAGAAGCTGCCATGCTTTTTCCTTCCTTTCCTTCTGTCTGCGGCCCTCCGTCACCTGAGACTGCACGCTAAGGCAAAGCTCTCTCACAGCGGCCAAACAGGCTGATTTTAAAGCCACCTCTGCTCGCCCTGCTGGGGTGAGCCAACCAGCTACACAGAACCTGCTGGAACCTGGCCCTCCGTGGGCACGGGAAGCAGCCGGTTGGGCTCTCTGCTGGGTGCTCGTGAAGCGTGGAGCACTTTCCGACACTCATAGTGAGAAATGTCCTCTGGAAGCCTCCCCGCTCCCCACCTTCTGTCATCGGGGAGATAATTCATTTATGCAGCATTCACAGAAGACTGACATTTTCGACTTTTTTAGCAGAATAAATTTATAAGGTAAATTAGGGGGTGGGAGCCCTAGTGTCCTAGGCAGATTCAAACTGGTAATTACAGAGGGCCTAATTATGTATTCACCACGGAGCCTTCTGGAACAGCGAAGGCTACAGGATGGCTCTTATTCTTCCTGCAGAGGACCATCTCCCCTGGAAGCTTCACAACCAACCTTTGAGAGCTTGTGCTTCCAGCCCTGGGCCATGGCAGCAAAGCACCCTTGTCATGGGCACCCACGTCCTGATATCTACAGAGAACATCCTGACCCTAGGCAGGGAGCCCCAGTGTCCCCCAATAGTCATGAGGTCAAATATTCTTCATACCAGGAGTCCTGACTTGGATAAAATAAAAGTCAAAAATACAAAACAGGGTTTTGCTTTTGTTTTTGTTTTTCATTTTTTGTTTTGAGACAGAGTCTCGCTCTGTCACCTAGGCTGTAGTGCAGTGGCACAGTCTCGGCTCACTGCAGTCTCCACCTCCTGGGTTCAAGCGATTCTCCTGCCTCAGCCTCCCAAGTAGCTGGGATTACAGGCGCCCCCCACTACACCTGGCTAAGGACAGGGTTTTTTAAAATCTGGCTCTGCCTGTTTTCCCCCAATCCCCCCAGAGTTCCAGATGACATCGGCAGGCTGTGGTATCAGAAGGATCATTTCCACAGCCTTCTCTCCTGCTTGGCTGGGAGCTCCTTGGGGGCAGAAACTGTGTCCTTTGCTTCTCCGTCTCATCAGAACTCAACTTAGGATCTGGCCTCAGTGCAGTTGCTCAATGAAGGGGAGAATCAATAGTCAACAAAAATGCACAATGGCCCTAGGAAGACAAAAACCCTGGGCTTCGGCAAAGTGGTAAACTGACTAAAAGACTCCCTTTCTCACCCAACACAGTGCCACGCAATATTTGAATACATAGACACATTTTAGATGCAAATCCCTCCTTTCTGTGACCCGTTCGCCCTTGTTTACCAATGCCCTCCCTGCTCCCAAAGCACCTCATGGTCACTTGGTAACTATGCATTGTGTTCTGTTGTGGGTCAAATCATGCCCCCCACCCCACCATAATATGTTGGAGTCCTAAGCCCTGTACCTGTGAATTTGCCTGAGGATCTTTGCAAATGTAATTAGTTAAGATGAGGTCATCCTGGGTCAGGGTGGGCCCTCCATGCAATGACTGGTATCCTCCTAAAAACACAGCCATGTGAACACAGAGACACACAGGGAGGACGTCTGGTGACAACGGAGGTAGACACTGGACCCAGACAGCTGCCAGGAACACCGAAGAATGCTGGCAACCACCAGAAGCTAGGAAGAGGCAAGGAAGGATCTTCCCCCGGACCGCGAGCGTGGCATGGAGACATCATGATTTCAGACTTCTAGCCTCCCCAATTGTCAGACAATCAGCGCCTCTTTTTTAAGCCACCCAGTTAGCAATACTTTGTTACACCAACCCCAGGAAATGAATGCGTGCTCCTGCCCTGTGCTGGACAATGAGCCAGGGCCAGGCCAGCAGAGCCAAGCTATCTGGACACAGACCCTGCCCTCGGAGGCTCAGGGGTCACAGGCCTTTTCTACGAAGTGGCAAAAGTGGAAAGTATCCCCAAGGCCGGGGTGCAGTGCCTCACACCTGTAGTCCCAGCACTGTAGGGGACTGAGGCAGGAGGACCTTATGAGGCCAGGAGTTCAAGACCAGCCTGAGCAACATTGTGAGACCCCATCTCTACAAAAATTTGAAAAGAAAATTAGCCAAGTGTAGTGGCACAGGCCTGTAGTCTTAGCGACTTGGGAGGCTGAGGCAGGAGGATTACTTGAGCCCAGGAGTTCTAGGCTGCAGTGAGCTCTAATGGTACCATTGCACTCCAGCCTAGGTGACAGACTCTGTCTTTAAAAATACATAAGTAAAGATTTCCCTGCACTTCATATTTGCAAAGAGAATGTTGACAAGAACTGGTGGCCCTCCTTGTCAACCTCAGAAAAGAGCAATAATGACTGGACTGTGAATATCTTGAGGCCCAAACCGTGGCAGGTTTGCCCTGAACTCCCACTCAGACATCCCCTGCCACCCTCTCATCCTAGCTTGGGACTTTGCACATAGTTCAAGCTCCAGTTATAAAGCCAGGGTTTAGGGGAAAACAATGCTTCAGTAGAGGAAATATTTAAGGGCTGAATATTTGTAGTGGCCCTTAAATCACACCCTCCAAGTAACCACATACAAAGTTGACCCTAAAATAAGACTGCACCCCTGTGAAAGTCTTCAGCCACTGAAGTGTTAGCTTGGTGTGTAGCTGGTTTCATTTTCATTTTTGTGTTTAATAAATAAAAAATTAAAAACAAGAGAAACAACTAACTAGGAGTAAATTACCGGACAGGAAAATGGAATTACATAAAAGGCACATTTCTCTGGTGCTTTACTGAAAACCCTCCTGGACATAATAGAGTGAAGAAACCCTGTTTTCACTCCTCCACTGAGTGCCCCACAAAATGAAATTATCTAGGCACATAGATCCGCCTCTGCTCCTGCACACGGAAGATGAGGAAGAAACTGCTTTACCTTTCTGCCCCACGAGCCTCTTAAGAAAGCTCAGGCCTGGGGCAGGATGGGTTCCTGCTTGGCTCTGCTGCCTTCTCTCCTGTGTGTGTGACTGTCGGGGAGGTAAATTAAGAATTCACACTTCTGCAAAGTGCTGGGTTCACGCCCAACCACAGGCTTCTGCAACTTTGACCAAAGACACATATGGTGGGGTGGATGCGACCTCGCTGTTTATGGAACGGTCTCCCCCAGTTGACTGAGCCTTCAGCAGGAGTGAAGTCGTGGGGCAGGGTTCACAGAGGGCTGACTCAGACCCAGGCTGTGCCCCTCTTATGCACCAGGCAGCAGCTGGACATTTGACATCCACTCTTCCTACACACCACACCCCCCCACCGCCGGGTTAGACATCCGTCTCATTTTACAGGAGGGAAGCCTGTAAAGCTATGCAACCAGCTCAAGACTGCACAGGCAGTAGCAGCAGACCCAGGGTTCAAAGTCGGGTTTTTCAATGACACGGGTCCTGTTGTGTCTACCTCCTCATGTTAGGGTACCTCAGGCTGTGCTGCTACACAACTTAATCTCTTTATCTAAGAAGTTTACACAAGAAAGGTTCACATGTCCTCTTTTGCCCTAGGCTGTTGGCGGTCCTCCTATCCCTGTAGCCACCCCTCATGGCCTCCAGGGTCTCCATGGCAGGAGAAGAGGGAGACGGAGGAGTCCCACTGGCTTTTAACTGCCTCAGCCCCGAAGTGACACTCATCACCTTTACTCACAGACCATTGGCCAGAGCCAGTCACATGACCCAACCCGAACCTCCAGAGAAGCTGGGAAATGCAGACCAGCACCCGAGTGTGGTTGGCAGTGCCCACTGGTGCCATGTCCAGGAAGAGAGTGTGCACAGTTACTCTGTGTTGACTGAAGGGGCCTTGACTAGAAATTTCTTCACCAGTCAATTTCGGAATCAGGACCATGGGTCAACGGAAGTGCCCGCACACCTGGGTTTGTTACATAACACATGCAGGATCTTATTCTGAGCTGACTGGGGTTTTTCCCTCCATCCTCTGAAGTTCACTGCTGGCACTCTTCCTTTATCCATCACTCACTGTGCTTGCTGCCATCACCCTGAAGAAGCATGGGGCTTTCAAGGTAATACAGAGGCAATAATCTAGGAGACTTTATTCCTCGTTGTGCAATGTGCCCTCAGGAGCAAACAAATCTGCAGGATTTGGAAGTGAGCAGCTAGCTCCTTGGAAACAGAGACTCAGAGTCAGGCCCCTCCAGTCCAGAAATGTGTCCACTTGACATGCCAATCAAAAGAGACGTTGGAACTTTGGAAGGTGTGAGGTAGGTGTGTGGGATAAGGTAAAAACACCCCGGCTTCACTTCAAAGCCCTCAAAATAGGGTTTGATGGATGGATTTAGAACACAGAATTTTTAAGCTGGAAGGAACCAAGAGATAATGCAGTCCACCTACTTCAGGAGGGAGTCTGAGGCCAGGGGGAGGCAGGGGAGTCACAGGCCTGGGGTAGTGCCTGAGCCATGGGGTGGCCCTGATGCCTCTGACTCCCAGGCCCAGGACTCCTTCCTCAACTCATGGCTCCCCAAATCCTTTTTCCATCCGTCAATCAACAAAGGAGAAATAAGCATTGGGAAACCATAGAACTTTGTCTCCAATAGGCCTGACAAAGGCTTAGAAAAGGCTCACCAATTCCAGTCATTTAGGAGGGACCCTGACTTACAGGAAAAGGGCGGGAATCCTCATGGATCAGAGAAGAGAAGCAGAGCACTTCAGGGCTTCACTCCTTCTGTCTCAGTCGGGCCTGCTATAACAGAATACCGTAAACTGGGTGACTCAAACAACGGACATTTAAACAGACATTTATTTCTCACAGTTCTGGAGGTTGGGAAGTCCAAGTTCGAGGTGCAGGCAGAGCCAGCGTCTGGTGAGGGCTCTCTTCCAGGTTTGCAGACTGCCTCCTTGCTGTGTCCTCACTGGAGAGAGTGGTCATCCTTCCAGTGTGCCTTCTCACATGGGAGCTGATCCCATCTAAAAGGATTCCACTCCCATGACCTAATCAACTCCCAAAGGCCCCACCTCCTAATACCATCACATTGGAGGCTAGGATTTTAATTTTTAGGATTATAAATTTGGCAGGGGCTGCAGGGGACACGTTCACACCATAGGATGTTCCATGTGCTCTGTTCCTAGTTTCCACTCACTGTGCCCTGGGAGAGGCTTGAGAGATTGGCCCTCAACCCAGACAAGTTTTCTCCACAGGAGGCTGCTGTATTCTTAAAGAAACCAGGGCTCATTCATGAGAAAGTGGGTGTACAAGCAGTCAAAAGAACCATGCCATTCCACAAGAGCACTGCACTGAGATGTATCAGGACCCAAGCCGGGAGAGGGGCCTCCCAACAGGCCCTGCTGCCACCATGCCAACATCTCTCAGTGGCTGAGCTGTGCCCTCATGGACCACAAGATTTGATCTGATGCTAAGTGTGGGAAAATCAAAACATTGCAAACTGCCAGGGATCCAGCAACTGTTTCTAAGGAAGCTCATTGTCAAATGGGTCAGGATGGATATGATTCCAGAGTACACTTCCAGAGCCCAGGTAATCCTGGGGATTGTCAGGTCACAAATGGAGAAACTACAGCCAGGGAGGACAAAAGGCCACCAATCAGCCTGTGCCACCCCCACTGTAAGGCACCCTGTGCTCCCCACTGCCTCTATTCAGAGTCTTGGGGAGGAGGAGAGCCCTTGGTGTCTGGCTCTGGCTTCTTAGCCTCATCCCCAGCTGAGCCACCCTCTGATCCCTGAAAACCAAGCACTGTGCTCACCTTGATCACTGGACTATTTCTCTCCACCTGGCGGGCTCTGGCCAGGTTTCAGCAGCGAGTAAAACACTGCAGCTGGTTGTTCAGAGCCCGGACAGCCAAGGGTTGCCTCCTCCAGGAAGTCTGCCATCCTCACAGTCTCCTTTCCAGCAGACACTCACTCTGTCTGCTCAGCCCACGCATCACTTAGTCCTGCTCCTGCTCCAGCTCCACAGCACCCCCTGGGTCCCAGGTTTTGCTGGGCTTTCTTTCTGTCCCTCCCCTGTACCTTGAGTAACTTTAGGCAGAGACTACAGCTCATTCAGCTGCATGTCCCCAGCTCCCACCCCAAGGAGACTCCCAGGAAATGTGGATGAATGCATGGACCCTCAACTCAATGGATACATGGATGAGGGATTGAACCAGTCAGCAAATGCGTGAATGGGTGAGGGAACGATGCAGGGTGAAACAGTGAGTGGCCGCGTGCCTGCTGCCTCCCCACCAGGAGAGGCCAGCAAACAAAAAGATTTGCAGGCACTATAATTTCAATGACATGTGTAATATCTTCGAGGTCAGAGATCGAGATTATCCTGAAAGAATATAGAGTCCCCTGCTCTCTATTGTAATGGAAACAGTGTAACTTAGCCGGGAGGGAGGAGCGCCAGTCCAGCTTACCTCGGAGGCTGAGGGCGGAGAATGGCGGAACCCGGGAGGTGGCGGAGCTTGCAGTGAGCCGCAGATCGCTACACGTACCCAGCTCATGACAGAGCGAGACTCGCCTCCCAAAAAGATCTTCTCCTAAAGCAAGTGCAGGGCACATGCTGTTTATTATATGGTTGTCTGCCTTTGCTGGAAACCTGAAAATCTTTCCTTTTTTTTTGGAGACTTTGTTTTTTCTTTTTGTTTTACTGTTTGTTCTGTTTGTTTTGAGATGGAGTCTCGGCTCTGTCGCCTGGCTGGAGTGCAGTGGCTTGATCTCAGCTCACTGCCCCAGCACCTCCCGGGCTATGCCACCTCCTGCCTCAGCTCCCGGAGAAGCTGGGACTACAGGCTCTACCATCTCGGGCTTGGCTAGTTTTTGTATTTTTTAGTAGAGACGTGGGTTTCACCGTATAGCCAGTATGGTCTCCATCTCCTGACATCGTGATCCGCCCGCCTAGGCCTCCCAAAGTGCTGGGATTACAGGCGTGAGCCACCGCGCCCGGCCGAGACTTTGGTTTTTAAGAGCAGTTTAGGTTCACACCAAAACTGAGCGGATGGTACGACGTATAGTCATATTGTTCCTCTATACCCCTTTCCCCCACAGGCAATCAACATCCCCTACCAGGGCGGTGCCTTCATGACAACTGAGGAACCAGCACTGATGCGCTGATATCACCGAATCTGCCGTGTGCATCAGGGGTTCACTCTTGATCTGCACATTCTCTGGATTTGGACAAATGCGTAATGACATGCATCCACCACTAAGTATAATACAGAGTAGTTTTACTAATTTTTCGATAGCTTTTATTTAAAAAAATAAATAAATAAAAGGAGAAGAAAAATAAAAGGCACGGAGGAAAAGAGAAAGAAGAAAGGGAGGGAAGAAAGGGAAAAAGGCAGGAAGAAGGAAAGAAAGGAAGAAAGAAAAAAGAAGGACAAAGAAGGAGGAAGGGAGAAGACAAGGGGGCAGAGGGAGGGAGGGGGGACAGGCAGCCAGAAGGAGCGGTGCTAGGCTGGCGAACTTGATGCTGAAGGGTTTAGGCCAAGGCGAGACTTGGTAGGGCTAGGGTCGGGAAGGCCCCTCTGGAGTCAGCCTGTAGATATTGTTAGAGGATGGGGTGAAAGGCCAGCGAGAGGCCATGCCTTCATCTAGACATAAGAAGGCGAGGCCCACCTGAACCAAGGTGGGCCCTAGGGTGGCAGAAGGGCTTCGATGGGGCCTTCCCCTCTACCTCCAGCCTCCTTCATTCTGGAGCAGAGCCAGGGATCCCGAGCTCACTCCGAAGCCCAGGAACCAGGTGTAAGCCACACAGCTCCCTTGAAGCAGGTCCCAAGGATGAGCGAACGGGGTTTCCCTCTGAGCTGTGTCTGTGGAGTCAGCCAGGAGACCCTCCCCTCCTCTGGCCTCTGCAAGATCAGACCTCCCTGTTAGTGTCAAGTCAAAAACCGTTTCCTGAGCCCCTGCTGTGTGCTAAGGCTGCTGGATAGGGATCAGAAAGAGTTCAAATCGAGCTCAGCTGCTTCCTGGCCGTGTGACCTCCGGCAAGGCCCTTCAACCCCCCCAGAGCCTTAGTTTCCTCCTCTGTGAGATGGAATCCTAGCGGGATCTCCCTCACAACGCAGTTCCAAGGAGGAACTGAGAGAGCTCAGGTGGAAGTTCCGAGCTCAGCATCTGGGCAAGAGCTCAGCATCTTGCTTCACCTGTGTGAATGCAAGCCCCATAGATGGCCAATACCAAGAAGAACGCAGCGAGTTCTATGGAGACAAAGATGAGGGGTGTTGTGCAAATGCACCAAGGAAGGCTTCCTGGGGGAGGAGGCCTCTTCACCTCCCATTCAAGGCTCAGCCAAACATCACTTCCTCCAGGAAGGCTTCCCTCTGCAGGCTCCGACCAAGCTCTGGGCCTCATCCATCACAGCACATCAGTCCCTGGGCTGTAACCCTGCAGGCCCCAAGCTGCTACTGAACTCGGTGGGTACAGGAATGGTGTCTTCTTCACCTCTGGGACCCCACAGTGCCCCAGGACTTGACATGTAAACAGCTCTCGTTTTACCAGCTGTAATCGAAACGTGCTGTAATTTCTCCACAGCTCCCCCAGGTACCACCCTATTTCTCCAAGAAGAACACATTTGTGACAGGGCTGTCTATGCCCACTCTGTTGGGTCTCTGTCTTCCCAGTCCCTGTGGAAGCCACCCCATCTGCCTTGGCTCTCAGGAGCCACCCAAGGGCCCTTGCCAAAGTCACCACTGGCCTCTGTGCTGCTAAGTGCAATGTCACCACGCAGTCCTCCTCACCCCAGACCCGTCGGCTGCCTGTGCCACGGCAGGGCATTCCTCCTCTTCGCTGGGCTTCGAGGTGGCCACGTGCCCCTGGTTTTCCCCCCATCTCACCGGCCAGCAATCTCTTTTCTGGTTCTCCCTCATCTCTCAACCTCGGGGCATAGTTCTGTCCCAGAGCTCATCCCTCGGACCTCTTCTCAACTTACACTCGCTCCCTTGGCAATACCAACCTCTCATGTGGCTTCCAGTGCCATCTACATGACAATGTGTCCCCAGCCCCGAACAATGCTTCCGTGTATCCAGCCACCTAATGGACTTCCTCACCGGGTGCCTAACAGGCCTCTCACTGTTAACCTCTCCAAGACTGACTTCAGAGCTCCGCTCCCCAAATCTGCTCTGCCACAGTATTCTCTAATTCAGAACATGGTCATTGCTCAGGCTAAAACCCTGAGAGTCAGCCCTGACCTTTCTCTTTCTCCCACACCCAACATCCAACCGCTCATCACACCGTGTGGGCTCTGCCTTTAAAATCTTTCCAGAACATGGCCTGGTCTCACCACCCCCACTGCCACCTCCCCAGGCCAAGAACCTCCTGTCTGATCTTTCTGTTTCTGCCTTGAGGCTCATCTCAACAGTCAGTCTGACATTTTGGAGCATAAGCCAGATCACAATGCCGCTCTGATGAAAACTTTCTGTTACTCAGACTAAAAACCAAAGACCCTGTGATGGCCCAGAGGGTCCTAGGTCCCGGCCTCCTTTGCCTCTCTGACCTTAACCCCACCACTCTGACCTTAACCCCACCACTCTCTCCCTCCAGAACACCACTCGCTGGCCTGCGGATTATTCTGCAACTCGCCAGCAGGTACATGCCTCAAGCTCTTTGCATCTTCTACTTCCTCTCCCTGCAATATGCTCCCCAGGTCATGGCCTGCTTCTTCTCCTCCTTCAGGTCTCTGTTCATATATTGCCTTCTCAAGGAGGCCTTCCTGGACCAGCTGATTTATCACTGAAACACTGACAACTTGGATAAAATGAACCAATTCCTTGGAAAAACACCAATTAGCAAAACTGACATAAGCTCACACCTATAATCCCAGCACTTTAGGAGGCTGAGTTGGGAGGATCCCTTGAAGCCAGGAGTTCAAGACCAGCCTGGGCAACATATCAAGACCCCGTCTCTACAAAATTAGCCAAGCGTGGTGGTGTGGATCTGTAGTCTCAGCTACTCAGGAGACTGGGGCTGGAGGATCACTTGACCCCAGGAGGCTGGACTGCATGCACCACTGCACTCCAACCCAGGTGACAGAGTGAGACATTGTCTCAAAACACACAAACAACCAAAAAACTACCATCAGAAGAAACAGAAAATTTTCAGAGTCATGTCTGTTTAAGATTGAATCTGTAATTTAAAACCTTCTTCCCCTCTTCCTCTTTCTCTGCCTCTCCCCAACCCCCACCAAAAAAAAAAAAGAAAAGAAAAGAAAAATTAGGTCCAGATGACTTCACTGGTAAATTTTTCCTAACATTTAAGGAAGAAATACCAATTTTACACCAACTCTTCCAGAAAACAGAGGAAGGAAAAATACCTCCCAACTCATTTTATGAGGACACAGAACCCCGAAACCAAAACCTGACATGGACACTACAAGAGGCAGGTGAATCACTTGAGGCCAGGAGTTCGAGACCAGCCTGGCCAATACGGTAAAACCCCGTCTCTATGAAAATTAGCCAGGCATGGTGGTGGGTGCTTGTAATCCCAGCTACTTGGGAGGCTGAGGTGGGAGAATTGCTTGAACCCAGGAGGTGGAAGCTGCAGTGAGCCAAAATCGTCCCACTGCCCTCCAGCCTGGGTGACAGAGCAAGACTCCGTCTCAAAAACAAAGAAAGAAAATTGCAGACCTTAATCCCTCATGAGCACAGATGCAGCAATCTTAAACAAGATATTAGAAAGTTGAATACTGCAGTGCATTAAAAGGATAATACGTCATGACCAAGTAAGTTTTTTCCAGGAGTGTTTTGTTGACTTATTAAGTAATTGATGTGCTTATGTGGAGCAATTTCTCAAATATTGTATTAACTGATAAGTGCAAGAGTGTCTACAGTAGACTACATTTGGTATAAGAGAAAAGGAGAAATATGAAAATATCCACATATCTGCTCATATGAACAAAAAGAAACAGGAAAGATAAACCAAGGACCAGTGAGGTTAATTACTATATTCATTTGCTCGGGCAGCCATAAAAAAGTGGCCCAGGCTGCCCCTGGCAGGGCTGCCCATGGGGTCTGCCTGGGCGGTTGTGCATGAGGCCGCCTGTATGCTGTTTGAAGAACAGGTTTCCGTGCACTTAGAGGAGCATCAGAAAATGGACAAACCCCAGGTTCAGCCAGCAGAGACAGGAGAAGCAACTGGACATCAGAGACTATGGTTGGACATTGGAGAGAAGCGGCTTGACTTCAGAGGTACAGCTTGACCGCATGGCTTTGGAGAGGAGTCCAGCTGGGGATGGCCAGACTTCGGGGGTAGATTACCTTCCAGCTCCGCATCCCCATTTCTGCTCCCTTTCTTCCTGCTGAGAGCCACTTTCATTGGCAATAAAATCCCCCGCATTTACCATCTTAAAAAAAAAAAAAGTAGCACAGTCTGGTTGGCTTCAACAGCAGAAACAAATTTCCTCACAGTTCTGGAGGCTGGAAGTCTGAGGTCAAGGTGTTGACAGGGTTGGTTCCTTCTGAGGCCGCTGTCCTGGGCTTGCAGATGGCTGTCTTCTCCCGTGTCCTCTCATGGTCCCTCTGTCCTTGCCTACGTCCTGTCTCTTCTTCTTACAAGAAAGATAACAATCAGATTGGATTAGGGCCCACCCAGATGACCTCATTTTACCTTCATCATCTCTTTAAAGGCCCTATCTCCAAAAAATGGTCATATTCTGGGGTATTGGGGGTTAAGGATTCAACATACGAATTTGAGTAGGACGTAATTCAGGCCACAGCAGTCACATACAGGGCTTGGGTGAGAAGGAGGTGAAATGTTCAACATGATGGGGTCATAACACAGAACACTATCTGATTATATTTTATATAATCCTGACCATGTTAATGTGTCACATGCTCAAAGAAAAGAAAATGAAATCAACCAGGAGACACGAGAGGACCTGAATCAGAATACCAACACACTAGAGAGCTATATTTCAAGTAAATAGCATAACTGCTGCAGGGGAGAACTGAGTCACTTTTGAACACGGTACTTGGATTATACGCCCTCAGACACTAGACAAAAAGACCCTAAACAAATATTGAACTCTCATTAGTAGGCTTCCTTTTTGCAGAGGAATGGATTAGCAATTCGGATACTCTGTACATTCTATCACTGAACAAATATGTGACTATGTTGTTGATCATGGAAGCCAGCCTTTTCGCTATTGAGAAGGGAGTTACAAATATGCAACAGGAGAAAGATAAGAGGTACCATGAGGTGTTGTTTGGAATTGGAGATATTGGTGTGAACTTATAGGTTTCTATAGATAGAGAGATAGAGAGATAGAGAGATAGATAGATGATAGATAGATAGATAGATAGATAGACAGATATATAGCTGATACATAAATAAGCAGGTGATAAATATATGCTGGTAGACCAATGATATATATATAGATAGATAGATAGAGAGAGAGATAGATAAATAGATAGATAGATGATAGATTGATAGATACATACATAGATAAATGATAGATTGATAGATATACATACAGATATGTGTGGATATGTGATGTATGTGTGTGTGTAAAATTTCCCAGTTCTGTCTGCTAAGAGGGCCTCGTAGCAATAAGCATATGTATAGACAAGATCTTGGTTTATAAATGTCATTTTCCACACAAAGGAACTGATGACTGATTCCAGGGCTGGAGCAAGGAATGTACAAGATGAGCTTAGAACATCTTGTAGCAAAATGTAAGGAAGTGCTCCAAAAAAAAAAAAGATAGAGATATGTCAAAAAAGCATAAGAGCCAGACTAAAGAGGCTTCCACTGGCCAAATCTAGGACACTTTGAGTGTCAAAATAAATGATGGCAGTAAATGGTTATAACCTATAGTATGAAGTAAGAATCTATGAATCATACTGATATAAATAGATGAATAAATAGGAAGAAAAATTCGTTCTTATAGTAGAAAGCCAACTAATAAAAATAGAACAAATGATAAAATTAGAAAATCACCATTTGGCAACCATAATAATAATTATAATAATCGATTCAGGCAAGAGTCATTAATAGATGCTAAAACTAGGAGATAAGACTTTGAGGAATAACAGGATATTTACATAGTCTCAAAGTATAGCCTCACATCATACTTTTCAATTAC
Organism: Papio anubis; assembly: GCF_008728515.1. Classification (NCBI taxonomy): domain Eukaryota; kingdom Metazoa; phylum Chordata; class Mammalia; order Primates; family Cercopithecidae; genus Papio; species Papio anubis. Next base: position 7,264,027 of record NC_044982.1, on the reverse strand, counting down.
AAAGGATAAAATAGTGTCTACACTAGAGAGGCCTGACAGTGCCATCTCAACCAAGTGATCAAAGTTATGTCACCAGCCATGGGACTAATGGGCCACACTGAGGACACAGCATCACTGCATGGTGCTCCAGCCAAAGGCCTTACCTGAATCTACCTACGAGCAACCATCAGGAAACCCATCCTTGGATTCCAGGCCAGGCACAGTGCTCACACCTGTAATCCCAGCACTTAGGGAGGCCAAGGCGGGTGGATCACTTGAGGCCAGGAGTTCAAGATCAGCCTGGCCAACATAGTGAAACCCTGTCTCTACTAAAAATATGAAAATTACCTGACTCTGGTGGCACACACCTGTAATCCCAACTACACGTGAGGCTGAACCATGAGAATCGCTTGAACCTGGGAGGTAGAGGTTACAGTGAGCTGAGATTGTGCCACGCCAGCCTGGGCAACAGAGCGAGACTCCATCTCAAAAAAAAAAGAAAAAAGAAAAGACACCCATTCTACAAAATAACTGGGCCATGCTCTTCAAAAGTGTTTGTGTCATAAAATATGAAACTAAAGAGGCATGACAAATGAGAGCAACAGATGACCTTGGGCTTTCTTGCAGTATAAAAGATATTATTGGGACAACTGGCGAAACCTAAAGAAGGAATAGTTTAGGCTACAGTTTTGTACCAATGTTAATTTCCTGATTTTGATCATTGCACTGTGGTTATGCAAGAGAAATTCTTGCTTTTAGGAAATACACACGCTGAAATAGAGGCATCTTACTCTTAGAAAGTTCAGGGGAGAGAGAGAGAGAGAGAGAGCATATGCAGTAAAGTATTTGCATTTGGGGAGTGATATGGTTTGGTTCTGTGTCCCCACCCAAATCTTACCTTGAATTGTAGTAATCTCCACATGTTGTGGGAGGGACCCAGTGGGAGGTAATTGAATCATGGGGTCGGATTCTTCCTGTGCTGTTCTCGTGATAGTGAATACGCCTCACAAGATCCGATGGGTTTTTTTGTTTGTTTGTTTTGTTGTTGTTGTTGTGTTGTTGTTGTTTTGAGACAGAGTCTCGCTCTGTCACCCAGGCTGGAGTGCAGTGGCGCGATCTCAGCTCACTGCAAGCTCTGCCTCCCTGGTTCACACCATTCTCCTGCCTCAGCCTCCGGAGTAGCTGGGACTACAGGCGCCCGCCACCACGCCTAGCTAATTGTTTTGTATTTTCAGTAGAGACGGGATTTCACCGTGTTACCCAGGATGGTCTTGATCGCCTAACCTCGTGATCCACCCGCCTCGGCTTCCCAAAGTGCTGAGATTACAGGCATGAGCCACCTTGGCCAGCCGATCTGATGGTTTCATAAAAGGGAGTTCCACTACCCGTGCCCTCTTGCCTGCTGCAATGTAGTCCTTTTGCCTTCCACCACCATTGTGAGGCCTCCCCAGCCATGTGAAACTGTGTGGGAATCAATTAAACCTCTTTCCTTTATTTATTACCCAGTTTCCGGTATGTCTTCATTAGCAGCATGAGACTGGCAGTGTGGGTAAAGGACGATCAAGAATTATTTGGACTATTCTTGCAACTTTTCTGTAAGTCTGAAATTATACGCAAAAAGGAATCAATCAATAGAGTAAAATTGCAGTCCCATTCCTGGCACTTCCTACCTCCCGCTTGTGTTTTGATTTTCTCTGTAGCAGTTACTGCCATATCAACACCATGTATTTTATTTTAAGGTTTTGTTTTTTTGTTTTTTTGTTTTTATAAGATGGAGTCTCAATCTTTCGCCCAGGCTGAAGTGCAGTGGTGAGATCTCAGCTCACTGCGACTTCCACCTCCCGGGTTCATGCAATTCTCCTGCCTCAGCCTCCTGAATAGCTGGGATTACAGGCACCTACCACAATGCCAGGCTAACTTTTGTAGCCTGTCTTCACCCACCAGAATATAAACTCCAAAAAGGCAGAAAGTTGTATCTACTTTGTTCATTACTGTCCCCAGCCACTAGAACAATAATTGCCACAGAATTTTAACAATGTTTGTTACATCAGTGATTTGCAGAGTCGTGCCTAAAGTATATTTGTTGAATGAATGAGTGAATTCATGGGGAAACAATGTCAAGTTGGGCCTGAAAGATGGGGTCCTGTCTTGCCAAAGACATCTCTTAGATGAGGCGCAGCTCTCATGGCCTCAAGATTAATATTTGAGGGTCAGCCTTAATGGAGGTACCACAAGAGAGCATCCTCACAGCCTAACCCTGGAACTTACTTTGCTGTGCTGTGAACCCAACCTGGTTTTGATGAGTCTATTCCCACCCCCAACAGGAGCGGCACTGTTGTTGGCATGTCCCCAAGAGAAATATGCCTGAGATGCAGTTCTCCTTAGCCCTGAGGGCTGAGAGGAGACAATTCTTCAGCAGCCAGTAGGACCCACTCGAAGCTCGTCACAATGCCAGGGCTATGAGTCAAAGCTCCCCAAGTATTATCGCTGCATATACTCGGTGCTTCTTTTGGTAGGCAAGACTGGAGGGCAAAGGAAGATCCAAAACTGCCTGGTTTTTAACACAAGTTTAGGAATTACTTGGGAAGAGGCAAAGGGACTCCAGGGAACTAAGGCAGCAGAGAGAAATGCGTGATCCCTCCTCTTCCTCTCTCCACTCCCTCCCAGAAAACGTGTAACCATCTGTAATTCTTTGGCATCTAGAACCAGTGGATCATTATTGTTCCTGTCTCTTATTCTACAGCATGGTTCTCTGACTCGTAGAATCATGAAACTCGCCTGGGAAATAGATGCAGTTGATCTGGAGGGAAGCCCAGGAATCCGTATTTTTCACAAGATGAAAGATCGGATTTGAACCCAGGGTTCTTGCTCAGAGGTCATGCCCTAACCCACTCTGCTCTGCTCTTCTGACTCTCTGGCAGGGCTACAGGAGTACACAAGAAGCTACAAGGATGTCCATTGTAGCACTTTTCAATATCACAAAACCGAAAATGAACTTCATGCTTCCCAATGGAGGAGTGATTAATAAATTCTGATGCAGTGGAACTTGTACTGTCAGCTATGATAGAGTAGCTTATAGAAGACCAAAATACATGTTAAGAACAACTGAAAAATCCAGATAAAGTAAATTTTAAAAATCTTTTTTTGAAAGAATCGGGACCATAGGCTGGACCATATAGTGATTCTCAAATTTCAAAAGATTCAAATCATTCAGAGTTTGTTGTGAGATCATAGTGGTATTAAAGCCAGAAATCAATAACAAAAAGAAAATCAAAAGAGAAAGTCTCCAAATGTTTGGAAATGAACTAAAACACTTCTAAATAACCAATTGGTCAAAGAATAAATCAAAATAGAAATTACAAAATACTTTGAACAAAATGAAACTAAAATACAACATATTAAAATATAATCTAGAGCTAAAGCTGTGCTTAGTGTAAAATACATAACCTTAAAAGCAGATATTGGCTGGGTGTGGTGGCTCACGCCCATAATCCCAGCACTATGGGAGGCCAAGTTGGGCAGATCACTTGAGGTCAGGAGTTCGAGACCAGCCTGGGCAATATGGTGAAACCCCGTCTCTACTAAAAATACAAAAATTAGCCAGGCGTGGTGTCCACGCTTGTAATCCCAGCTATTAGGGAGGCTGAGGCACTAGAATGGCTTAAATCCGGGAGGCGGGGATTGCAGGGAGCTGAGATCGCACCACTGCACTCCAGCCTGGGTGACAGAGCAAGACTCTGTCTCAAAAAAAAAAAAAAAAAAGGCAGATATTGCAAAAGAAGAAAGACTGAAATGTAATGAAGACAGCAGAAATAAGTGAAGAAAACAGAAAACAAACACAGAATAGAGAAAATTAGCAAAGGCAGAAATCACTCCTTGAGAAAAGATGATTAAATTGATAAATATCCAGAAAAACCAACCAAGATAAAAAGAGAGAGGGAAAAAATGCCAATATTAGAAATGAAACGTGGACATCACTACAGTCCCTATGGGCACATTATGAACAACTACTTTCCAAAACATTCACACATTTAGACGACATATACAAAGTCCTAGAAAACACAACTTTTCAAAACGGATGCACGAAGACAGAGAACATCTAGCATACAAATATTTTTAAATTATTTTGTAATTTAAAATCTTCCCAAAAAGAAATGTTCAAGCACAGTCAGTTTCCCTGGTGAATTCACTCAAACATTTATGGAAGAAGTAATGCCAATGTTATACAACCTTCTAGAGAATAAAAAAAGAAATGCTTTCTTAATAATTTTATGATACCAGTACAACCTTGATGTCAAAATCCTGATAAACACGTTGCAAAAATGGCAAATTACAAATCACTCTCTCTCAAACATAGTTGCTAAAATTCTAAGCAAAATATAATCAAATTGAATCCAATGATCTTTTAAAAAGGGTAATACATTTTGACCACATTTGATTAATTTCAGGGACGCAGGCCTGATTTTTTAATGTTTCAAAAAATCAATTTAACTTCCTACATTCTCAGAAGATGCAGAAAAATCATATTATCGCCTCAACAGATACAGAATAAACATTTAATATAATTCAACATCCTAGCTGGGCGTAGTGGCTCACACCTGTAATCCCAACACTTTGGGAGCCCAAGGTGGGAAGATCACCTGAGGTCAGGAGTTCAAGATCAGCCTGGCCAACATGGTGAAACCCCATCTCTACTAAAAATACAAAAAGTAGCCAGGTGTGGTGGCAGGCGCCTGTAATCCCAGCTACTCGGGAGGCTGAGGCAGGATGATCGTTTAAACCTGGGAGGTGGAGGTTGCAGTGAGCCATGATTATGCCACTGCACTCCAGCCTGGGTGACAGAGCAAAACTCTGTCTAAAAAAAAAAAAAAAAAAAAAAAACCTCTAAGCAAATACTGAATAGAAATGAACTTCCATACTCCTGTAAATAATATTTATTTTAGGCCAGGCACAGTGGCTCACACCTGTAATCCCAGCAATTTGGGAGACTGAAGTAGGAAGATTGCTTGAGTTCAGGAGTTCAAGACTAGTCTGGGCAATATAGTGAGATCCTGATTCTACAAAAAAATTTAAAAATTAGCTGAGTGAGACGGTGCACAGTCCCTGCTACTTGGGAGGCTAAGGTGGGAGGATTGCTTGAGCCTGGGAGGTGGAGGTTGCAGTGAGCCATTAATGTACCACTGCACTTCAGCCTGGGCAAAAAGAGTGAGACCCTGTCTGGGGAAAAAAAAAAAATCTATTTTAAAAACCTACAGTCATTATCATCTTATGCTTTCTCCTTGATCAAGAAAAGAAGACAAGGATTCCCAATACTACTGTTTATACAAACATTGTTCTGAAGGTCCTAGATAGTGCAATAAAAATAAATAAAATATATAGAATTGTGAAAGAGTAAATGAAACTACCGTTTTTTCAGACAACATAATAGCATATGTAAAATTATCCAAAACAATCCACAAACTGTTAGAATTAATAAGTGAAGTTAGCAACACTAACTAGATTGCTAGACACTAGATCAGTATTAAAATGTCATTCTCATTTCTATATAACAGTGGCAAATATTTAGAAAATGAAATTTTGAAAATGATACCATTTAGACTTTGGGCTTATGATAATGGAATAATTGGTCAGGCAAATACTCTCAAACATAACAACTATAAAATCTGGACAAAATTTATGAAAAGAAAAAGTATTTGAAGACATAATCAAAAGAAGGCAGAAACCAAAAAGGATTTGTCACAAGGTAGCCATTGGAAAAAATTTTGAATCTGTGGTTTTTTCCTTGAGGTAACTGAGAGTGATCTCCATCCTCACAAAGCTTGTGGCTGAAAACCTCATTTTGACAGACTTGAAGATGTAGAGGAGATAGTTCAGGGCTAGGAGAATAGCTGGAAGTTAAGGGGGGCATTCCAGGAAGAACAAGAGCAATAGAAGGAACAAGCCTCAAAAATCTGCATATAAACTCTGCTAATTTGCACATGCATAAAGGAGAACACAGGGAGTCCAGGGGAAAAGGAGCAGACATCACTGAGAGAGATTTGTAAGTTTGCTGCATTTTTTTTTTACTAAGGGCATTCCCCAACATGAAGAGCTCAAGTAGCAGAAGGTTGAATCCTTACTGGCTTGAGGTATTAGAGGTCACAGCTCAAGACTGGCAGAGCAGCAGGAATTTAAGAGAGGAACCATAGGAGCAAGGAAGTCACAAGGGTAGATGCCAAAATGTGGACATAAACTCTATCCAAACCCTTGACTGACCACTAAACTATGCTGTTGCAAGGGAGACCCCAGCAAGCCAAGCCAAAAATACAGCAGCTGGAACCTGAAAAAACAGGACAGAAAAGATGATGTTTAAAGATTGAGTCTCAGCGAACTAACAACCTTCTAGAAGAAAAAAAACAACAATCCTTAGAAGAACATAACAGAATTTAGAATCACTACAATATACTGTACTCAGTATCTAGTTTGCAACAGCATCAAAATACCCAAAATGCAAGTAAATAAGAAAATGTGACACACACTCAAGGGAAACAGCAGTCAATAGAAACTGACTCTAAATGGCACAGACGTTGGATTAGGAAACAAAGACTTCAAAGGAGCTATTAAAAATGTTTCAGAAAAATAGGGCCAGGCATGATGGCTCACACCTGTAATCTTAGCACTTTGGGAGGCCAAGGTAAGAGAATTACTTGAGGCCAGAAGTTCAAGATCAGCCTGGGCAACATAGTGAGACCCTGGCTGTACAAAACATGTAAAAATTAGCCAGACATGGTGGCATATACCTGTAGTCCTAGCTACTCAGAAGGCTGAGGCTAAATGATCACTTGAGCCCAGGAGTTAAAAGTTATAGTGAGCTATGATCACACCACCACACTTCAGCCTGGGCAACAGAGTGAAACTCTGTCTCTTAAAATAAGAAGAAGAAAAAGAAAGAAAAAGAGGAGGAGGAAGAGGAAAAAGAAGAAGAAAAAATAAAGAAAAACATGATGCTTTAATAGATTAAACGAAAACATTGTCTTAATGAGTGAACATATAGAAAATTTTAACAGAGAAAATGAAACTTTAGAAAATCCAGTACATAATTTTTAATTTTCCATTTGAAATAGAAAATGAAGCATTTACTAGGTATGCTTAAAAACAGATTGGAGATGGAAGAAGGAAAAATATCAGTGAACTTGAAGATAAATTAATAAAAATCATTCAATCTAAGGCAGAGAGAAAGCCGATTGAAGGAAAATGAGCATCAAAGAACTTTGAGAAAATATCAAAAAGTGCAACGTAGGCGTAATTGGAGTTCAAGAATAAAGCAGAGAGAGAATGGGATTAAAAAATGCTTAAATAAATAATGACCAAAAAATTCCCACATTTGATGAAAAATATTAAGTTATAGACAAAGAAGCTAAACAAATCCTAAGCAGGATTAATACAAAAAAAATGCTACTTTGACACCCCATAGTCAAAAGACTGAAAACAAGATAGAGATAAATTCTTGAAAGTAGCCAAGAAAAATGAGAGAAAACAAAATAAAAGTAACCACTGAACTGGCTTCTCATCAGAAACAGTGAAGACCAGGATGTATTTAAATTACATATTTAAAGTACTCAAAGAAAAATAAAACTACCAACAAAAAATTCCATATCCAGCAAAATAATCCTTTTAAAATGCAAGCCCCACAAGAGAAAAAACATGAGATAATTAGTCGTACATTACAAGAAATGCTAAAAGGCTGGCTGAAGGGAAACAATACTGGATGGTAATTTGAATTTATAGGAAAGAATAAAGTATACCAAAACACAAAATATGTGTATAAATATTATGGTTATCTATTTTTTCTTCTTTTAATGTCTTTGAATGGCATATGATTGTTTAAAGCAACATTAAAAATATTGTGTTGTGGGTTTATAATGAATATAGATGTAATATATGCTATGATAGCTTTAAATAAAACCATTGTTGGAAAGTTCCTACATTTTATCTGAAGTATTTCAGTACAAACTTGAAGACTGTAATAAATTAAAGATATTTATTGTAATCTTTAGAACAATCATTAAAAATGTTAGTATATGCTATAAAGCCAATAAAGGATAAATAAAACACCAAAAATACAATTAACACAGAAGACAAACAAAAGAATAATTTCAAAAGAGGAAATATATAGAAAACAAATAGCAAAACGATAGACATAAATCTTAACAAACTGATAATTAGGCTAACTATGAATGGATCACACACTAAAATCAAAAGGCAAAGACTGTAAAACTAGATAAAAATACAAAACCCAGCTAAATACTGTTTACAAGAGTTACACTTTAAATACAATGACATGAATAGTTTGAAAGTACAATGGTGTCAAGAGATGTATTAAGTAAACAATGAGCATAAGAAAGGCGGGGCAGCTGTATTAATGTTAGACAAAATAAACTTCAAATAAGAAGTACTACTAAAGAGAAAAAGGACATCTTATTATGATAAAATAATCAATAGGGCAGGAAGATGTAAAAATTATAAATATATGTGTACTTAAGAAAAGAGCTTCAAAACTACCTATCAGTACTATGCTCACTACCTGAGTGATGGAATCATTCATACCCCAAACCTCAGCATCAAAATATTGGTGTAACAAATCTGCACATGTACTCTTAAGCCTAAAATAAAAGTTGAAATTTAGAAGTTAAAAATTTTTTTAAAACTTCGAAATACATGAAGCAAAAACTGATAGAACTAAAGGGAAGAAGAGGCAAATCAAAAATCACAGTTAGAAATTTTAAGACATATTTCTAAAATCATTGATAGAATGACCAGGGAAAAAAATTGATAAGGATTAAGAAGCTATAAAAATACTAACAAGTGCATTAACTAATTGATATTTATAACATAGTATACCCAACATCTGCAGAGTACATATTCTGTTTAAGTGTATATGAAATGCTCTCCAAGATAGATCCTACACTGGACCTTAAAATAAATCTCAATAATTTTCAAAACACTGAAATCTCAGAGTATATTTTCTGACTAAGTTGAAATTATGTAATTAAATTAGTTTTCAATAACAATGAGATGCCTAGAAAAGCCCCATGTATTTGGAAATCAAACAACCTATGGGTAAAAAAAAGAAACTACAATCAAAATAGAAAATATTTTTAACTGATTAATAGCCAAAACACAGCATAAGAAAAGGTGTGAGATGCAGATACAATGACGCTGAGAGGAAAAGTTATAGTTTTAAAAGCATATAGTATAAAAGAAGAAAGGCCTGCAATCTATGCTGTAAGCTTCTACATCAAGAAACATTTTTTAAATGAAGAAATTAAAAGTCAGCAAAAGAAAATTTAAGTAATAAAGAACAGAAATCAATGAAATTTAAAAATCAGATGAACAATAGAGAAACTAAGTAAAACTAAAAGCTTGTTCTTTGAAAAGAATCAATAAATTTGATAAACCTCTAGCTAAAGTAGTAAAGAAAAAGTTACCTATTTCAAGAAGGAAAGAGGGGACACAAATACAGATCCTACAGATGTTAAAAACAAAACAAAAAAACAAGCGGTGTTGTGCTGGTAAGCCAGCTCTCTGTGGCAGGAGAAAAAGGTTTGATTTGTAGTGTTTGCCAGTTTCCCTGTTGTAAATGCTCCCATCATGGCTGCTTTCAAACTATCAACGTGACGTCACTGAATGCAGAGTTAGAAAGGGATATTCACATCAACTCCCATAAGCCTTTATAATCTGACTCCACGCATCAATATCCCTCACAAAAATAGACATAAAAATGCCTACCAAAATACTATCAATAATTTTATGCCAATAAATTCAACAAGTTAAGTGAAATACACAAACTTTTTGAAAGACATGTTAGCTCAGGCTCCTATATCAAAATACCATAGATGGGGTAGCTTAAACAACAGACATTATTTCTCACAGTTCTGGAGGATGGGAATTCCAAGATCAAGATGCCAGTAGATGCAGTTCCTGGTAAGAGATCTCTTCCTTGCTTGCAGACAACTAACTTTTCCATGTGTCCTGATATGTTGGAGAGAGAGAGAGAGAGAGACAGCATGCACACTCTGGTCTCTCTTCCTCTTCATATCAGGACACTAATCCCATCCTGAGGACCCCACCCTCATACCTCATTTAAACCTAATTGCCTCCCAAAGCTCCACTGGGGTTAAGGCTTCAACATATGAATTTGGGGGTGATATGGTTTGGCTCTGTGTTCCCACCCAAATCTCATCTTGATTTGTAATCCCCACATGTCAAGGGAGGGGTCTGCGGGGAGTTGATTGGATCACGTGGGCAGTTTCCCCCATGCTGTTCTTGTGATAATGAGTTTTTACCAGATCTTATGGTTTAAAAATGCTTGGCAGTTCCCCCCTTTTTTTTTTTCTCTCTCTCTCTCCTGCAGCCATATAAGAATGTGCTTGTTTGTCCCCCACTTTCTGCCATTAATGCAAGTTTCCTGAAGCCTCCTCATGCAGAACTGTGAGTCAATTAAACCTCATTTCTTTATAAACTACCCAGTTTGAGGCATTCTTTATAGCAGTGTGAAAACAGACTAATACAGGGGGACATAAATATTCATTCCATAATAACATAATTACCAAACTAACTCAAAGTGACATGATCATAGCTCACCGCAGCCTTGGCCTCCTGGACTCAATCAATCCTCCCACCTCAGCCTCCCAAGTAGCTGGGACTACAGGAGCATGCCACCACACCTGGCTAATTTTTGTTTGTTTGTTCTTTGTAGAGATAGGGTCAAACCATGTTGCCCAGCCTGGTCTCAAACTCCTGGGCTCAAGTGATCCTCCTGCCTCAGCTGCTCAAAGTGCTGGGATTGTAGGCATCAGCCACCATGCCTGGCCCTAATAACTATAAAAGGAATTGAATTTGTACTTTAAAAACTCTTCCCCAAAAAAACAATGCCCAGGTAAATACAACTTCACTAGTGATTTCTATTAAACATTTAAGGAGTAGATAGTACCAGTCTTACACATTTTTTTTTTTTCAGGAAATACAGAAGGAAGAAATACTTTCTAACTCATTTTGTGAGGCCTTAATACCAAAATCATGGACATTACAGGAAAAAGAAAGCATAAACCAAATGCCTTAGAAAACTATACAAAATCCTAGACAAATATTAGCCACTTTGGGAGGCCAAGGCAGGCAGATCACTTGAGCCTAGGAGTTTGAGGTCAGCCTGAGCAAAATGGTGAAATCCCATTTCTACAAAATATATATATATATATATGTGTGTGTGTGTGTGTGTGTATAAATTAGCTGAGCGTGGTGACACATGCCTGTAGTCCCAGCTACTCAGGAGGCTGAGGTGGGAGGCTCGCTTGAGCCCAGGAGGCACAGGTTGCAGTAAACTGAGATAGCACCACTGCACTTCAGGTTAGGCAACTGAGCAAGATCCCATCTCAAAAATAAATAAGTAAATACATATTAGCAAACTGAATCTAGCAATACATACAAATGATAATACATCATAACCAAATAGAGTTTATCCCAGAAATGAAAAGTTGGTTTCAGATTTAAAAATCAATCAATATAGTTCACTATATTCACAGAATAAAGGAGTCAAACTATATGATCATCTCAGTAAATGCAGAAAAAGTATTGAAACATTCAACACTTATTCATGATTAAAAACTCAGCAAACTAGGAATAGAAGGGAACATCCCCATCATGATAGAGGGGATCTAGAGAAAACCATAGCTAGCATCATACTTAATGTCGAAAGACTGGGTGCTTTTCTTCTAAGGTTCAGATCAAGGCAAAAATGTTGACTACACTTGAATATACGCATAATTTGCTCCTCAGCAGAAATGTGAACATACTGGTACCAGAAGACGTATTTAAGATTGTTCATCACTGTGTTATTTATTATAGCTCCAAACTGGAAACAACTCAAATGTCTATCAATAATAGAATGGGTACATAAATTATGGCATGGTCATACAATGGAATGCTATAGATCGGTGAGAAAACGTGACCACTGCTACATGCAACAACGTGGATTAAGTTCATGAAGCCAGATACAAATACCTACATACTATCAGTTCATTTATACAAAGCTCAAAAACAAGAAAACAAGGCTGGGTGCGGGGGCTCACACCTGTAATCCCAGCACTTCGGGAGGCCAAAGCAAGAGGATCACTTGAGCCCGGGAGTTTGAGACCAGCCTGGGAAACATGGCGAGACTCTGTCTCTACAAATATAAAAAAAAATTAGCCGGCATGGTGGTGCATGCCTGTAGTCCCAACTGAGGTGGGAAGATCACTTGAGCCTGGGAAGTGAAGGCTGCAGTGAGCCATGATTGTACTGTCCTTCAGCCTGGGTGACAGAGCAAGACTCTGTCACAAAAAAAAAAAAAAAAAAAAAAAGCAAAATAGGTCATGGTGATGGAAATCAGGAAAGAGGTAACATTTGAGGGACAGCAATGACTGGATGGGGCTATGAGGGAGCTTCTGGCGTGCCAATAATTTTCTATTTGTTAATATGTGTGGTGGTTACACAAGTGGACTGGCTTTTAAGAAGCTCATTAAGTTGTACAGTATGGATTGTATATGTTTTTCTATGTTCATTACACTTCAATTTTTTAAATTACTTTAGAAATTATGGTGCATCCATACTATAAAATGCCACATAAGATTTTTTAATAAGATAACTCTGTATATGCTAATTATTAAAATCTCTTCACACCACTTTAAGGGAAATTTTTTTTATATAATATGTAAATTATAAAAATATATAATTTTTATAACATGATATTAAATAGTCTATTATACATTTAAAAGAGTGTGTCTTAGTCCATTTTCTGTTACTTATAACAGAACATCTGAAACTAGATAATTTATAAAGAAAATGACTTTATTTCTTAACAGTTATGGAGATTGGGAAGTCCAAGAACAAGGGGCTGTATCTGGTGAGGGCCTTCTTGTTGGTGCAGACTTTCTGCAGAGTCCCAAGGTGGCACAGACATTGCATGGAGAGGAGCTAAGCATGCAAGCTCAGGTCTCTCTTCCTCTCCCATTTTTTTTTTTTTTTTTTGAGACAGGGTCTTACTCTGTAGCCCAGGTTGGAGTGCAGCAGTGCAATCTCAGCTCACCACAACCTCTGCCTCTTGGGTTCAAGTGATTCTCATGCCTCAGCCTCCCACATAACTGGGACTACAGATGCATACCACCATGTCCAGCTAATTTTTTGTATTTTTAGTAGAGATGTGGTTTCACTGTGTTGGCCAGGCTGGTTTTGAACTCCTGGCCCCAAGTGATAAGCCCGCCTCAGCCTCCAAAAGTGCTGAGATGATAGGCGTGAGCCACCGCACCCAGCCACTCCTCCTCTTTTATAAAGCCACCGGTCCCATTCCCATGATAATCCAATCATTAATTCATGAGTGGACCAATCAGTTCATGAGAGCAGAGCCCCTCATGACCCAATCATCTTTTAAAGGCCCCACCTCTCAATATTGTCACATTGGGGATTAAGTTTCAACCTTAGTTTCAGAGGGGACAAATATTCAAACCACAGCAGAGAGAGAAGCAAAAGTGTATGCATACATTTTAGATGGATAGATAGAAAGATAGACACTAAGTTGATAGTTTTGAATGAATCACCGACACATAATAAGCTTGAAATTCTAAAGTGAGAGTGCTGACCAAGATGAAAATTTTCAAAGGAAGTATCTCAATCAGTGGCATATTGAGAGTGGGCTTGTGAGAGTGGTGTACCCTGTGTGCAGGAAATTGTCTATAGATAATTTTAAAACAATAATAAAACTAACTAAAAGTGGATCTGCTTTTTATTAATATCATGCATTGGCAATTCTAAATAATGCCAGTGATAAGCTATTTCTCTTGGAAAAAAATTTTTGTTGATTTAAATTCTACATAATTACTGTTATTATAGTCGAATTTTACTAATATGTATGCAAGTTTCAAATTAGTACATTTTTATTACTTATCCTTTATTAAATATTCTATCTTACATGGAAGTTAATATAAAGAACTTCCAGTTAAGTGATTTGCACCCAAGATACATGAAGTCAATTACAGTGTTTATTTAGAGGGTAATTTTATAGTGGCTGGAAATCATTCAAGTTTGCAAGCTGAGAGTTATAGTATTTTGTTTGATAAGTGCAAATTTTCATTCATAAATTTAAAAATTTACTAAATGTAAATATCTTTAACATTAAATTTATTTTTTAAATTGTTTTAGAGCTAAAACATGAAGAAAATAATGATAATTACTGATACTGAAAATAACTTTGTCATATGGAGGAGGGAAAGTGTTTAAAATGATCCGCTTCAGGTCACTACTGCCTACTTCACAAAGATGCTGTAAAGATTACATGAGAAAATGCATATAAATTTCATTGCATAGCATCTCGTGTATAGTCGATGCTCAATGCATGGTAGCCTTTGTTATTAACGTTCATAAGCAATTGGTCCCCTACCCACCTTCCCCAACCACTTGTCCCTCTATTTCCAGATTTTGTTGGGCAAGTTGAGAGTCTAATATAGTTTGGATATTTGTCCCAGCCCAAATCTCCTGTTGAATTGTAATTCCCAATGCTAGAGGTGGGGCCTGGTGGGAGGTGTTTAGATCATGGGGGTGGACTTCTCATGGCTTGAGATGCTGTCTTCATGATAGTGAGTTCTCACAAGATCTGGTCATTTAAAACTGTGTGGCACCCTGCCCCTCCAACTCTCTCTCTCTCTCACTCCTGCTCTGCCATGTGAAATGCCTACTTCCCCTTTGCCTCTTGTCATGATTGGAAGCTTCCTGAGCCCTCCCCAGAAGCAGATGCCACCATGCTTCCTGTAAAGCAGTGGTCCCCAACCTTTTTAGCACCAGGGACCAGTTTTGTAGAAGACAATTTTTCCATAGATAAGGTGTGGAGTGGATGGTTTCAAGCGCATTACATTTATTGTGCATTTTATTTCTATTATCATTACATAATCACCATAACGTAGAATCAGAGGGAACCCTGAGCTTGTTTTCCTGCAACTAGGCGGTCCCATCTGGGAGTGATGGGAGACAGCAACAGATCATCCGGCATTAGATTCTCATAAGGAGCGCTCAACCTAGATCCCTCGTATGCACAGTTCACAATAGGGTTCACATTCTATGCGAGTCTAATGCCGCTGCTAATCTGACAGCACTGGGAGCTCAGCTCACCTCCTGCTGTGTGGCCCAGTTACTCAGTCTCAGGCATTTATTTACAGCAATGCAAGAACAACCTAATACAAAGTATCAACTACATGCTAAGCCCTATGCTTAGTGCGTGATATGCATTATCTAATTTATTTCTCACAAATACCTGATAAGCACTATTTTTATACCTACCTGACATATTATAAAACTACCCTCAGAGAGCAAAAGTAACTTTCTCAAACTCATTCAGCTAATAAATGGAAGTTTTATAATCTAAACCGAAGTTTTTCTGATATGAATCCTCAGTCTTTCTATGTCATCATTCTGCAAATTGTATGCACCATCATCGTCATCATCCTCATCTATCGCTATCACTTATGAGCGCCCATTCTATATACATGCACCAGGTATTATGCATATGACTATATATGACTTTGTTCTACAGAGTTGATATAAAGCAATTTTTTGCACATACAGTTACCACTTTTCTTAGTCCTTCATTCCTTCCTGCACTTCAGGCCTTACATCTGGGATTATTTTCCATCTGCTTAAAGCATATTCTTTAAAACTCCTTTACTGAGAGTCCATTGGTGGTAAATTTTCTGTTTTCATCTCTGCAAAAATGACTGAATTTAATCTTCATTTTGCAATGTATTTTTGCCAGTAATCCTAATATCTGAAGTTCTTGAAAGTCTGACTACATAGTGTCTCGTTCTGCTTTCTCCCTTTCTCTCCCTTTCTCCCCCATTTCCTTGTGTGTCTAGTGATTTTACATAGGAATTGCTTATTTTCTATGGAACTTTAACTGTAGAAAATTTTTAAAGCCTGGGATAAAGGTGGCTTCCTCCGGAGAGAATTTGTGTTCTTTTCTGTTGGGCACCCGGGATCTTTACCTGCATGGGGTAACTTTAAGCTAAAGTCTTGGCTTGAAGTTATCAGGGTTCCCAGGCTGTGTGAATTCAGGCTACAAATCGGCCTTAGGCACAAATTCTTGGAGGTTTTATTTTCCCTTTCCCCCAGCATCAAGCTTCGAGACAGGCAGTTTTCTTTGCAGTCCCAAGAAGAAGGTATCGGCTTCCAGTTCACTCCTGCACGGAGGTCAACCCCTGTCTCACGGAGGTCTACCCCTGGCTCACGGAGGTCTACCCCTGTCTCACGGAGGTCTACCCCTGGCTCACGGAGATCTACCCCTGTCTCACGGAGGTCTACCCCTGGCTCACGGAGGTCTACCCCTGGCTCACGGAGATCTACTCCGGCTCCATGCTGGATTTTCCACTTGGGCAGGTCCTGTTATGCCGTCTTACTCCCTAGCCTCAGGAGATGTAAAATCAATACTCAGGTTGCAATGGTTCACCAAGTACCTCCAAGTCAAAAGCTGGCTTCAGTCTGCTGCCAACCTTTCTGAGTGTCTGTCTTCACCTGCTTTCTGGCCTGAGTATGCCTTACTATCTTGTCAGCTTATGGATACTTTTAAGAGTTTTTCAGTAGGATGGTTATCTACCTGGTCCACAGTGTTGCCAGCAACAGAAGTGCCTGGGCCTCAGTTTTCTCATCCTCAAAATGGGCTTCTGTCCCCTCAAGGGTATTAAGAGGACCAAATGAACTAACAGTTTTGAAAATCACACTTGGACTTGGTGCTCTAAGAGGGTAAGTGCATAGCCAGATACCCTCCAGCCCTTGCCTCCCCAGGAGACAAAGAGGAGAGTTTTGTGATGGTTTTGTTATGAGAAACAGGGGTCAAATGCCTTCAGGAAGCAGTGGAAATACACACAGAAGTCCACAATCCAGGACTTCCACGACTCCAACTCCAAGGAAAAGCAGTCACCTGTTGGCACCACAGGGAGCCTTTTCATTGTCCACTCGCCTCTGGCATCTTAGTGCAGGACACCCCCTCCCCTGCAAGCAACCAGCTTCGGAGCGCAGGCTTCAGAGCAAGGCAGATGTGAGCCGTGCCTTGAAGGGGGATTCAGATGGGGTTAGAGAGAGAGTGGGGGACAGTGTCCCAGGCAGAGGGGAAGGCAGGAATGAAAGACAGAGGCCTGCAAGGGCCGGATGTGCTCCCCGGCATGGTGCAGCAGTGACGGGCACACCTGGAAAGTTATGTTGGGCCAGGCGCGGTGGCTCGCACCTGTAATCGCACCACTTTGGGAGGCTGAGACGGGTGGATCACTTGAGGTCAGGAGTTCAAGACCAACCTGGACAATATGGTGAAACGCCGTCTCTACTAAAAATACAAAATTAGCCAGGCATGCATGGTGGCATGTACCTGTAATCCCAGCTACTCGGGAGCCTGAGGCAGGAGAACCACTTGAACCTGGGAGGTGGAGGTTGCAGTGAGCTGAAATGGCACTCTAGCCTGGGTGACAGAGCGAGCCTCTATCTCAAAAAAAAAGAAAGTTAGGTTGTTGTTGGATGACTAATGACTTGTTAGCCAGGCTCTGCAGTTCCCACTCTGTCCTCTGGCACTGGGGAGCCCCTGCAGGTTTGTGAGCAGAGGAGTAACACAATCCGGCAAACTGAGGCAGACACTGTCTGCTTCACTCATTCATTTATGTCCAACACCCAGCACATCGCAGGCACTCAATGAACACCTGGTGAATAAATAAATGAAGGAAACCCATGGGCCTGGCCTCTTTAAATCGAGGAATCCAGATAATACATCTCTGTTAGTTTAGTCTGGACATATTTGGACAGGACATTAAATAATTTTAATGAAAATTACCAGTGATTCCCTGCACCACTCATGCTGTTGTTGACTAGTCACTGGCAATCCCAGAATTTCCTTCTTGTCCTTGAAGAGCTTCTCCAGACATTCCGTGCGATTCCCTAGATATCTTGTTACTTTCCTAACAAGTCTCACTTTCATGCTGTCTTTTTCGGCCCAACACAGCTTCCCTAAGTTAATTGTCTTTGAGGAACACAGCCCACTCCTAACCATAGGGATGAGCTCAAGACCCAGACTGAGGCTTTTGATCATGGTGATTGGTCCAGATGTGGCCAGGGGATGCACGGAGCCAGCTGGACCCTTCCCCAGCGTGTTTCCTAGGTGGAGCTGGTGGAGAAGAGTCATCTTTCTACTCAAGTCATGAAGCTGAAAAGGGATGATTCTGGAGCTGCCTGGGGCTGTAAACTCCAACCATTCCCCCCCGCCACCCCCCAACCCATTCCACACAAAAAGGCAGCATGCAGAGAGGAACGGAGATTAAGAACATGGGGCGGGGGGGAGAGAGAGAGAGAGAGAGAGAAGATTCAATGTTGCCCAATGTCCCATGCCCAGGTATACCCAAAGTCAACTTTACCCCTGCCCCAGAGGGTGTTTTATCACATGAACCAATAAATGATACTCTTTTCCTCCTTAAGCCAATTTAAGTTGAAAGTCTATCATTTGTAATCAAAAGGATTTTAGCTAATTCAGGAAATTCTGCATGATGTGTTACTTTGAGGATATTTATTCACTTATTCATGTATTTATTCAACCAATTGCAGACTAAATGCAGACAGTTTTGCACAAATTTCCCCAGGCACAGTAGTAGCACAGAATTTTTTCAGACACCATCTCTACCACCCTCATTCCACCTGCCTTCCTTCCAACTGTTGGGACCTCTGGCCAGGCACTCTGACCTCCAAGGGGACCTGTGAGATGATAAGAAAGGATAATTGTGCCATGAAGCAGTGCTGAGCTTTTCCAGGCTCTGAATACATCCCCTATACACACAAACACACACACTCTCTCTGTCTCCCTCTCTCCACCTAGGCGGTGGCATCTGGTCCCCTGGAGATGCCTGGAGCTACACTAAAGGTGTGAGGCCATCCTCTCCAATCCCACCTAGCATGCATCTTCATGACAGTGGGCTTGTCACTCCTTCTTCTCACTGAAACCTGAAGACACCAAGGCTCAGAGAGATGTGCCCCAATTCACACAGCTCCCAGGCAGTGGAGCTGGAAACTGCCTAGGTTTCCCAAGCGCATTTGGGATCATCTATCGACTGTTAGGTTCGTGAGTGAGGATGAACAGAGATGACCTGGTTGCAGGCAGTGTGAGCTCTGCTGTTTCCTGCTGGGTGGTCTCAGGGAATTACTGAACCTCTCTGAGCCTCTGTTTTTACCTCTTTAGACCACAAGGTTGGTCAGTGCCTGGTGCACATTAACTATCATTATTTGTACAGAATGGAGAACAGGTTAGTGGGCTGGGGGAGGCTGAGGAAAGCAGAAGGGCCTGGCTACGAAGGGGCAGCCCCTGTGCCGTAGGGAAGAGTTGAGCATCTTGATTGTGGTGGGGGTTATATGCATCTATATGTGTGATAAAATGTCATCAAATTATACACAAAGTCATACCAGAAAAGAAATGCAAGCAAAAAGTGTGAAATTGGAGTTAAGGTCTGTAGTCTAGTTCATCGTATTGTGCCAGTCAGTATCCTGGTTTTGGTAATGTACACAATTATGCAAGCTGTCACCACGGGGGGAAGTTGGGGATGGGTAAATGGGACTTCTCTCCTATTTTTGCAACTTCCTGTGAATTGATAATCATCTTAAATAATTTTTTTAATTTTATTTTTATTTTGAGACAGAGCCTTGCTCTGTAGCCCAGGCCGGAGTGCAATGGCATGATCTCAGCTCACTGCAACCTCCGCCTCCTGAGTTCAAGTGATTCTCCTGCCTCAGCCTCCTGAGTATCTGGGATTACAGCCACTTGCCACCACACCTGGTTACTTTTTTATATTTTTGGTAGAGACGGTGTTTTACCATGTTGGCCAGGCTGGTCTCGAACTCTGACTTCAAGTGATTCACCCTCCTCGACCTCCCAAAGTGCAGGGATTACAGGCATGAGCCACTGTGCCCGGCCTATCTTAAATACATTTTTTTAAAATAAAATATAGGCCATAAAAAAAAACCAGAAATACAAGAAGCGTCTGTGGCTTTGTTGCTATAGATATCTTGCAATTTTCACTTATCACTCCTTTGAAATTGCAGTAGTCAGTAGACTTGTGGCTAGAACTTGTTATTTAATGCACTCGCAAAGATACACATGTATTATCTCAAATTTGTTTTTAAATATTTTGATCACTGTATTTCAATATAATTAGTTTCCTTTGTGATCTTCTGGTTTCATTTAATGCATTAAGAAAACATTCTGAAAAGAGGATCCTTCGATGCCCTCAGGTCCATAGGACAGGAGGGATTCAGCACCCTGTCCTGGAGTGAGATGTAAGCGAAGCACCCTGATCCAGATGAGGAAACTGAGGTTCAGGAAGGGGGTTAACAGCCTCTGGAGGACTCTGATTCCCAGACTCCCTCGGAAGAAATATATGTCTTCCAGAAGAAAAAGAAAACTCCTCCCCATTGCTGCCAGCCACCTCTGTGTGGCTGTTTACTCTGCCAGGTGGGGTCCCTCCCAGGGTCCACTCTGAGGCCGCATGGTGGCCTTTGAGACGGAGAACAATGCCACATTGTGGCCCTGGCTTCAGATAAAAGAGAAACTTGGCCCAATTGCCCAGGCGAGAGCGACTGTCCCCTTAATATTAATGCAGGGAAGGCGTGCCCTCGTCCACACCCTCGCCACTCTCGCCGTTGTGGCAGTTGTGGGGAGTGTGATCCCACTGCCTTCTAATGGGTGGTCAAAGGCCAGTGCGCCGGGCACTTTTATTGTCAGCCGCCTCAGTAATCTTTAACCTCTGCTGGCCAAAGGGCTGAAACCCAGAAAGACAAAACAAACATGGGTTGGGCACCAGAGAAGAGTGACTCAAATGAACCAAGGCTGGAGGGAGCTAGTTCACCCCTTCACCCCTGTCAGGCCTTCCAATACCCCTAAGCCCACAACGCTGGTCAGAAGGGCGGTAACTCATGCCCAAGGTCCACCCACCACAATGCCATCAGCACCCCTCCCTTGGTGGTGGTGGGGGGTAGGACCCCTGGGTTCGGGGAAAGAGGGCAGATACACTCCAGCCATACTCACCCCTGGTCTGTGGCTAAGGCCAGGCCTGCTCCAGGAGCAACCACTTCTGCGTGGGTCAGCCAAGGAGGAAAAGGGGCCCAGAGGGGTAGTGGAGTGCATGGTCTGGGGCGTCAGACAGGCCCAGGGCCAAGACTGATCCTGCTCCACCATTCACCTGATTGCCCTCCTGGAGCCTCAGTTTCCTCACCTGTGAAATGGGGATGCTAATGTCTCCTTTCAGTGTCATTGCCAGCCACTGCCATTTGCTGATCATTTGCCACCAGCAAGAACATACCTTTCTTTAATTCCCCCAACATGTGAGAAGTGGGTGTCACTGTCCTCATTTAAAGAGCAAACCAGAGAGGAGTGGACTGGCCCAATGGAGACACCGAGATCTGAACCCAAATCTCCATGATTCCAAAGCTTTCCTCTCTCCACCTGGCTGCATGTGGAGAGCCCCTTCAGCAAACAGGTACTGATCCCACTCATGGTGGCTGTGAGGTAGGGATTGTGGCTCCATTTGGCAGATGAGGACACTGAGGCTCCATCCCCATGCAAGGGAAGGGTGGATTCTGGTTGAAGCCTGATTCATTTGATCACAAGACCTGTGAAGTTTCCAGTGCATCCTACTTGCTCTCAAACTGAGGAGGGCTGTCCACATTCATAGGCAACTATTCTTGTCACCAGCATGAGAAGGTTTAAACAGAACCAGGACCTGAACCCATTTTAAGGTGCAAAGACCCAGGAATCCTTAAATGGTCCCAGGTGACTCAAGAGGTGTCTGTGCCCATCAACTGCCTCACTCTCTGATCACAGCAACTGTCACTGTACAGAAGAAGAACAGATCAGGAGGAATGGAGCCGATCCAGCCCCATGCCCACCTCCTGAGGCACTGGCCTGTGGACAGGGGGAAATGCGTTTGAGGTTGACAAGGATGGGATGAGTCTGGATCTGATTAGCCTTCCAATCCCTTTCCTCCACATCACTGGGCAGCCATGGGTCTCTGTGGCAGAATTTCCCCCTCTCTGGCCATACAGGGTTGGGGCCCCAGCCAAGCCCTCACCAGCCCTGCTGATAAAGTTACCTTCCGGGCCTGGGGCAGAAGGTCAGGAAAATCCAGCAGCAGTTTGAAGAAGGTTATGGTCTTGGGGACCTGCACAAGGGTGGGGCGTGTGGAGGGGGAAAGATAACAGTGGACAATAAAAGGCAGAAAGAGACAGTGAGGGGGAGCTGGCAGGGAAACCTGGCCCCTGTGGTGCCATTTCTTAATGACCCATACAGGGCATGAGAGCCTTATCACGTCCTCCCAATCTGTAAATGATCATCCAGAGTCCACCAGTGGCCTCTGAAACGACAGCTGTGCTGGCCACACGATGGGAACTGAGCCAGGGATGGAGAGGCAGGGAAGCTGGCTTCCTGGCCAGGAGGCCCTGAGCTGGCAGTTGCTGAGTGACGGGACCCTGGATGTTTCCTGCAAAGTGTGTTCTCTTCTAGGCCAAGGCAGCCTCTGTCCAGGTGCAGGAGAGGAGCTGTCACCTCCCGGGCAGGTGACAGTCCAACGCAATGCAGGCTGTCAGGGGTTACTCTTTGTAGCTTAAAATGTCACTGCACCACAAGGTTTCACATGCCACAGGACGGTGCTCTGTGCACCTCTGTGAATAACTCAGCTGCAGCCCAAACAGCTGTGGCACACAGGAGATGCGCGCTAAATGGTGGCTGCTGTGATCATTCATTCGCTCCTTGCTATGGGCCTGTAAGATGTGTCTCTCGGGGATACAGTGAGAATGCACCTGGCGGGCCCCTGACCTCAAGGGGCTTATTCGACCCATGGCTACCTGCCCCTGCTGTGCTCTGAAATCCATCAGCGCATTCTTGACAAGGCCAAGGCCTGGCTTCCCACAGGCCACTCCCAGCCAAGGGCCAAGCACACCTCATCTTTGTGCTCACCTTGGAGCCCTGCAGGCCTGGCTGCCTCTCCCCAGGGTCTTCCTGAAATATGTGCGAATGTTGCAGATATGGAGTGAGGTTTCTCTTGGCACCCTGGAACTGGCAGCCAGGGCCCAAAGTCACCTGCGGGGATTCTCTGTGTGCCACAACCTCCTCACTCCACAGTTCATTCTCTGCCCTTCCCTGTCCTGCCTAAGGCCCAGGGGCGGACCTCACTCATGGCCTGTACCACTCGGGGGGCTCAGCCCTCTGGCTCCTGTCGTGCCCAGAGACAGGAAGCCCAGACTGGAGATGGGCAGAGAGCGAGGTCTGGGTATTTCTCCCCTGCTCCCTCTTTGGGTCAGCACCAAGATCCTGACAGTGGCCTTTCCTGTGACTCCAGCCTGTGTCTGGCCCCCTCTGGGTCTCCCTGGACTCTCACTGCCTTCAGGCTGAGGGTCTGACAGCTTCCCACTGCAGCTGGCCCCTGGGTGTGGCAGCTTTAACCCTGCTCCCACCTCTGCAAAAAGTCCCTATGTTATACTCCCTTCTTGTGTGGGATTCTGTTCAAGGCAGGATCCGAATTGGTAGAACCACCATGATGAGGTGGCTCTGCGTGTCTCTGAACCTCAGTTTCCTCATCTGTAAGATGGGGATCATAGACTAGGCAGGGTGGCTCATGCTTGTAATCCCAGCACTTTGGGAGGCCGAGGTGGGTAAACCCCGTCTCTACTAAAAATACAAAAATTAGCTGGTGTGGTGGCGGGCACCTGTAATCCCAGTTACTCAGGAGGCTGAAGCAGGAGAATTGCTTGAACCCAGGAGGTGGAGATTGCAGTGAGCTGAGATCTCACCACTGCACTCCAGCCTGGGCAACAGAGCAAGACCCCACCTCAAAAAAAAAAAAAAAATGAGAATCATAATACCCCCTTATCCCTGTCTTGCACGGAGGATCGAAAGGCTGGGAATATCCATCTACCCACTCGGGCCGTGGGCCTCTGAGGGCACAGACGCTGCCGTATTTTCCCTGCTACCTTCTAGACAAAGCCTGGCATAGGAGGGAAGTCTTGAGAAGTGTTTTCTGAGCAAATGAATACAGGTATTCTACTTTACTTAATGTTTGACTTGTGATTTTTAAATAAAAGGTCAAAACATACAGATGAATTACATCCTGTGGAAACCCAAATTTTAAGGGTTCCCTGCAGCATGGTGTGACAACGTGGAGTCTCAGTGAACCCACAGCATTGGTATTCAGGGAAATTCCCCTCCCTGCCCATTTTAAAACCCATGCAGAAAGCACCTAACTCAATGTGGGTGTGGCCGAGGGCACTGCAAAGTCTTCCTGCTCTTGCCACCAGGGGGCGCCACTCTAGCCGCTGAACCCTGGTCCTCCTGCCCCGCTGCATGTTGCACCAGGGTCGCTCTGTGCCGAGTGGTGGGCAGCGCCCGGGCACCTGGGTGGGAGTGGAGCCTTCTGGGAGGGCCACAAGGAGTACTCGCCCCATCGGCCGAGCTGAATGGACTGAGGTGGCAGATGGGTTAGGAAGGATCAGTCCCAGGGAAGTCAGGAGGCTTCTTGGGGCACAGGGATGCCAGGGTCAGAGAGCCAGGGGCAGCTGCGGGGCGTTGCCTGCAGAGCCCTGCACGCAGGCAGTGACTGGGGGCGGGGCGGGGGTGGGGAGAAGGCGCACCCCCCCTCAGACCTTGGGGCTGGGAGGCCGAGGAGAGGTGGCCCATGGGAGTCAGCGCCTGGGCAGCTGCCTGACTGACCGACCACAGGTGAGAAAACGCCCCTGCACTGAGCGTCGGCCGAGTTCGCACCTCCGCCCACCCGTGTGGCCTCTGTGTCCACTTCCTCCCCTGACGGCCTTCAACAGTCAGGGCCCTGACCCCTCACGCTATCAGAGCCCCAGGAGGGGTCCAGTGGGGGAGGGTGAGCTCACGCTGACCAGATACGCCAGATGGCCAATGGGCAGGTCTTTCCAAGGACCCGGGCACCCCGCCCAGGCACACCTTCCCCGCAGGGCTGCTGCACCTGCTCCGCCCAACCGGGGTTCAACAGGAGGTCATGGTCCTGCTCATGTTCAAAGTGCAGGGCTCTGAGACCCCAGCCAGCCCAGAGTAGGCCTCCCTTGTTCCCCAGGACGCCAAGGTCCCAGGCCACCTCCTTAGGTGTTCCATTGATCTTCTCAGCCAGCCTGGGTGTGGATGTCACAGCCATGTGGCACTGCCACCAAATCACGCATGTGCCCATGCCGTCCTCACCCACCCTCGGCGATCAGCAGGTTCCTGGGCCCACAGCTGGCTCCTGTGCAGCACCAGCAGGCTCAGATCCTCGCTCAAACACACACCCGGCGCCACCGACCGTGCTCAGCAAGACCTGCCTTCACACATTGTTCGCCCACCCAAGGTTTAGGGTGGACACACATGCACACGGACACTCCCACTCACACCCACGCACCCACACACATGCACTCACACCCACACCCACGCACCCACGCACATGCACTCACACCCACACACCCACGCACATGCACTCACACCCACACCCACGCACCCACGCACATGCACCCACACCCACACACCTATGCACCCACGCACATGCACTCACACGCACACACCCACGCACCCACGCACACCCACACACACCCACACACCCATGCACCCACACACATGTACTCACACCCACACACCCATGCACACGTGCACTCACACACACCCATGTACATGTGCTCACACTAACATGCAAACTCACACATGTACTCACACACACGTACTCACACTCATGCACACACCCCCCTCGCCCGCAGGCACACCAAGAGCCCCGGGGAAGAAGAGTCTGAAGGGTTTCAGGCCCTGTTGCAGGATGTGTCTGCGGGTTCTCTGTCTTCCCCACTCTCTGGCCCAGCCCCTGAGAGCAAGGACATTCCCTTCCTCTCTGTCCCAAGACACCCTCCCCAGTTCAGGCCCCAGGATGAGCAAATCACACTTCTTCCCCGGCAAACCCTTTTGTCACCCTGGCCTGGTTACTGAAGCCTCTTCAGGAATCAAAGT
Source organism: Papio anubis (assembly GCF_008728515.1). Classification (NCBI taxonomy): domain Eukaryota; kingdom Metazoa; phylum Chordata; class Mammalia; order Primates; family Cercopithecidae; genus Papio; species Papio anubis. The sequence continues at coordinate 7,237,986 of NC_044982.1, read as the reverse complement.
GGCTCTATGCTTCTGGACAGAGAACCTGACTGCGGTCTGATGGCCTGGGCTCACATCCTGTCCTCACCCGTCTGTTACTAACTGTAAGCTCTTGGGCAAAACCCATCTAACATTTCTGAGCTTCAGTTTCATTCCAAACACATGGAGGAAAACACACCTTTGTCGCCTCTTCTACTCTGACCTAATTGCACTTTATTTCAACTGCCACTTCCTCCCAGAAGCTCTCCTTGATCTCCCAGGCAGAGTCAATGCCTCGCTCTCTGGCCACATCATACCCTATCACTGCCTGTTTCTGTCTCTCCCTGCTTGCTGTGACCCCCCAAAAGCAGAGGCCAATGTGACCCCGGTGCCCCTCACCAAAGCCACCCAGAGCCAGGCCGCAGAGCCCCCATCACTGTCCGTGGAAAGCACCGGATGAAACCGGAAGGAGAGGAGGGACGGCCAGGCTGCGTGGGGGAGCCTCTGTCTCCCAAGATGCATCTCCCGGCAACATGGAGGACGCTGATCTTCCACGTGTTTCGCTCTCTCCTCCCGCCCCGGCATTTGCCTGAGAAGCAAACTTTGGGCTCGACAGCGACCCCAGGACTCCGTGGTTCTCTGTTCCTTCCAAGGCTCCAGGAAGCATCTTCTTACTCCAAGAAGTCCGGATCCTGCGGGGGAGCTTCCTGGGGACTCTGTGAAGCGGACTCCCCTCCCCACCGCAGTTCTCCCTCCCAGTCAGCCCTGTTCCCTGCCTCCGGTTCCCTGGGGGAGAGGAGAGGGTTTGGAAGAAGTCTGGGAAGAGGCTGGCTGGCCTGAGACAAGGTCAGACCTGCCTCTGTCTGGCCGGTGTCCCCAGCCCTCCCCGCCCCCCGATTGGCTCCTGACCTCCTCTTCCAGGGGCTTATGCAATGCTGATGCCCCTCAAAGCTCCTGCCTGCTGCAGCTCCGACTCAGGCCCTGTCCCTGTGGATGGTGCTGGACGCTGGCCTCTGTGAGTCATGTCCTAGCCTGATCCATCCCCTCCTGACCCCAGGCGGGACATACCCAGGGCTCTGCCTGGCTGCCCTAGCCCAAAAAAGAACGTCTGGACACATTCCTCCCTACCAAGGTTGACGATGTGTCATTTGGAAAATCGTCTTGGCCAAGGCTGGTTTCCAGCCCTGTGGGAGTGAAGAGCAGAGACCACAGATCGGGACACTGAGGTTTGAGCTTGGCCTCCCTGTGACGTCACCGCGGAACATGGGATTCTGTGTCCTCATCTGCGGAATGGGGACACTACCCAACCCAGTGCAGGTGCAGAAGCCCAAAGGACACATGTGCCCAGCCCTTCCCTCCTGATAACCCAGTGGCCCCGCCTGGGGAGACACTGGCTACGAATGGGGGTCCCAATTTGTTCACCTCCACTGTACCCCACACCCATCCCAGCACTAACACATTTCCAGATATTGTGACTAAGAACACAGGCTTGGCCAGACCTTAATTTGAGTACAGCTCCCTATGAATTCGCTGTGTGACCCAGCAAAAGTTACTTAACCTCTCTGGGCCTCAGTGCTATCATCTGTCACATGGGGATTCTAATGGGGATTAAAAGAAATCATGTGCATAAAATGCTTGGCACAGAGACTAAATGTTAGCTAATTACTGTTGTTGGTATTATTGTTGTTATCTGTCTGGAAGACTGGGGGCCAGGCTGCCTGGGCTCTATTTGTCTGAGGGACAGGGAAGCCTCCTGGAAAGGAGCTTACTCTAAGGAAACACCAAGGTACAGAGTCCTTTGCCCAGGGAAGCAGGTCCTGGACACGTGAGTCTGGGCACAGGATGGTGGGTGCCTCTCACCCTTAGTCCAGGGACTCATGGCGGCACCCAAGAGGGACCAAACCAGGCCAAGGGATCAAGCCTGGCCAAGCCTTCCCCACACCTCTGTAGGAGACTGGGGGCAACAGTGGACCTCCGGGGTCCAGCGACATTGGGAACCCAGGCTCTGGCAACCATGGGAGGCAGGCAGGGTCGGAGGGGCCTCTGGAGCGGCCAGGGCCGGAGTGGAGACCGGTGGCATCGGAAACCTCTCGGATCCTGCTTGAGGCGGTCTTTGCTTTCTGCCGGAGGAGGTGACACTGAAACACCGAAATACTGCCTTGTGGCCAGAGTCATGATGCTGTTTGTACCCCCTGATTTTGTGAAATGAGGAACATGTTTGAGTTTCCCTTATCAAAAAAAAGGTTAATTGGGAAATTCGATGGTGTCTTTTGTGAAGACACTCCAGCCACCTTTCAGCTGTCTGTGGCACTATAATGCCTTTTTTCCACTATAGGCTTGCAAGGCAGAATGCTTGTTTACTCAACAAATAATCTTTTTTAATTTTTATTTTTAATTGACAATAACTGCATCTATTAATAGAGTACAATGTGATATTCTGATATGTGTAGACATCATGAAACGATTTCACTCAACAAATAGGCACCTTCCATGCACCAGCCCCTGGTGATTCTGTGTTGGGCGAGGCAGACCCAGCCTGCCCACTGGAGCTGATCAGGGCACCAGCTGCCCAGAGCTAAGGGAGCGCAGCCGCAGAGCTGCACAGGCTGGGGTTCAGACCCCAGCTCGCCACTCACTGTGCAGATCCTCTGCTCACCCATCTTGCTGGAGTCACAGCAAGCCTGACTCAACATGGTTCCAGGAACGATGAAAAGAGAAATGAAAAATGAAATTTAAAAAACAGTAAAACTAAACATCATACCTTTTCAAATACCTACATATGAAAAACTATATAGTTGTCCTTTTAGTTTAAATGCAGGATTCAGGAGTGTGGTCACCTGGGTGAGGGAGAGCACACGCCCTCAGTAGAAGCAAGTGATGGACGATGCTGTGGTTCTCGTGTTGGTGGTGGGCTCACAGGGTTTATTATACACATACGCACATAAGAAGAAACACACTGGACCAGTCGTGAGCATACGGCATAAACCAAGGGCCGTAGTGATCAGATCCTGGGTTCCTGAAGTCCTCCTAAGAATTAAAAACCAAAATGGAATGGTGTGGACAGCGAGCGTGGCTCATGCCTCCTCCCTGTCTCCCATCCTGGAATATGGCATTTCCTCACTTTGGAAAAGCAGATTTGTGCCATCCCAACAAGTTTTAAAAGAAACAAAAGGCATTTTTGCCTCCTGAGAAATCAGGGCTCCAGAAGCCCATCCGTCACCAGGCAGGCACGTGACGAACTTCGTGGGTGGCCCATGTCAGGTCCACCCTGTGCCGCCACTGCCTGGAGTGAGGCCACCTGTGCCCAACACACTGGGCTTGTGGTGCCGGCCACAGGGAACACAGCTGCAGCTGAAGGAGGTGTCGGAGTGCCTCTCACCATAGCTACCGTGTTAGGGTTCTTCAGAGAAACAGGACCAGTAGGATATGTAGATCTATAGCACATAGGTTAATATATAAAGGAATTGACTGTCACAGTTTTGGAGATGGGTGAGTCTGCAGCCTGGAAACCCAGGAAGAGCTGATGCTTCCATTCAAGTCTGAAGGCAGCAGAATGCCAATGTACCAGCTCAAAGGCCACCAGGCTAGGAGAATTCTCTCTTACCTGGGGGAGGGTCTCCAATAGCCTTTTGTTCTATTCAGACCCTCAACGGATTGGATGAGGCCCACCTGCACTGGGCAGGAGCAGTTGCTTTACTTAATCCACCAACTCAGGTGTTAGTCTCGTCCAGAAATACCCTCGCCGACATAGCCAGGGTAATGTCTGACCACATATCTGGGCACCCCATGGCCCAGTCAAGTTAACACAGTAAAATCAACCATCACAGCCACCAGGGGCCCAAGTGAGAGCCCGGCATCCAAACGTCCGCTTACCTGGCCCAGGATACTGGCTTTTGCCGGCCTGCACTTTGGCCCACGTCAAGGGGAGCATAAGATGCTGCCGGGAAGGTTGCTGGTGTCGTTGGTAGACTGAGGATGCTGGCAATGCCATCACCCCACCTCCTTTGTGAGTTTCCAGATTTAGCAAATAAAAATAAAAGAACTCCTGGTTACATTTGAATTCAGGTAAATGATGAGCAAGGCTCAAGTGCCTATCCCATGTGATCATTGCATGCGTTCCGTGCGTCTGCCTCACTCATGGCTTCATCCTGTTTTCCTGCCATTCTGTTTCCTTCCGATTCCCTTGCTTCCTTCAGATTCAGAGGGATGGACAGAGACTAGGAATGGGGCCAGCCTGTCTGCCCTGCCCTACTGTCTGCATGAGTCTCCCCCCAGTGGTCCTACTGTGTGTGCCAGGCCCCTGGGCAGCCTCCCACCTTTGGCAGGGCCCTCTTTCTCCTCTCTGTCCCCTCTCCTCTCTCCTCTGCCTGGACCGAAGTGCCTTGTTCCCTTGGTGCTCAGCTTTGAATGAGACCACGTTGCTGGAGCACGATCTATCCATGCCCATCGCATGATGCTTGTGGCCCTGGTTTTCCAACAAGTGACCTGAGCCACTCCAGGTTACCCCTCCCATGGCATCTGTGTGGCCTCCAAGGTTCCTGAAGGGCAGACATCTTGGGCCATGGGCCTGAAGAGCCCTCAGTGGATGTGCTGGTTTTGTGGCCACCCAGTGGGCAAGAGGCTTCTGTTTAGGGGGCCTACAAACCTCGAACCCCAGCAGACACGCTTGATCACCTGTGATAGACGATCGTAAGGGGCAGGTGTCCTGGACTGAGAGGCAGGACCTCGTCTGCTACATCAGGTTATTGTGTGACCTGAGCAATCTGCTTCACTTTCAGGCCGGTTTTCTCATTGCAAGGACCCTGCTTGTCCATCTGAAGTTTAGTCCTCCACCCAAAACCCAGTGATTCTGCTTATGGATAGAGCAGATGATCTGGCCAGTGTCAAGATTAGCAGAATGGAGAGGCTCAGCTAACAGCCAGTCTTCTCCAGAATAAATATGCATCCATTTGCTCAACAAACAGCAAAGATTTGCTCTTGATGGAGCCTAGAACAAAATCATCCACACACTTGAGATGCTCACAAAGTCTGACTTTCAGGGATGCCAGCTGAGCGGACATTATGTTAGAAGAGTGATTTGGTCTTCCAAGGTTAGACATTGAGCAGGCCTCTCTGGTTAATGCCAAAAAGGAGCCAGTTGAACTTGACATTGGCTGGAGTTCAAGTGTTGCCATTTTATTTGTGCTGTGCTTCGAGGGGCCATCAGAGAATGAGGGCCAGAGGAAGGAAGAGGTGGAGACAGGACTGCCTGACCAGCCGCTGTCTCCTGACTGTGCTGTACAGGACAGAGGGGACTTTGCTGGACGTGAGAGAATGAGCAAGAGAATGAGCACATGATCCACTGCTCCTCCTGCTGTGAGACTCAACATCATCTCAGTGCCAAGCTTTCCCCAAATGACAGGTTGTGACCAAGTGATCCATAAGGTCTTCACACCTGCACAATAGCAATAAAATTCATCCAAGCCCCAGGCTTCAAATCTAAGACATCACCTAAGCCTGAAACTCAGTACATAGGAAAACTGAGGCTCAGAGAGGAAGGGAACGTGATTTGCCAGGATTACACGGGGAGACAGTCCTGTTCTAGCCACTGAACCCACTGAAGAATTCCATGTGGCCCCATCACGGGACCCCTGCCCCACAAAACCTCCAAGATGCCAGTTTCAGCTTCCACAGGGTGTGAAATGGAGCAGCCCATGCAGGGAGGAGGGAAAAAGCAACAGCAAAGTCTGCACGGCCGGCAAGGCTGCATGTCCCCGCTTTGGGCCATGGGGAAGGCTTTACCTCTGCAGGATGGTGACTCGGCACACTAGTAACTATTAATTCCGTGGCTGTAGAAAGCCAGACATCAATTTCAAAGGGACTCCCCCTCCAGTTTCGAGACAAGGACAGTTGGATGATGGAAAGATTCTACACTGAGACCAAACATACATCAAGCCGGTTTTGGCAGCGTCTGGAATCCAGGCTGCACTTGAGGCCAGCTCAGCCCCTCCGCCAGGCTCTAACATGTTGCCAGTCTCTCCCCAGTCCCTGTGCTTGACGAAGGGACAGCCCGAGTAGACAGAGGAGATGAATTCCAGGAATTTGATCTTTCAACACCCAAGGCTCTGGAGCCTGGGGGAGAGAAATTCTTTCCTGTGTCTTTAAGCAGCTTCCATGTTTCTCAGCGCCAAGCAGGACAGCCCTAGATTTTCTGATCTCTTCTCATTCACTCATCTACCAACAAAAAGGCAGGGAGCACCAACTGTGTGACAGGCCACTGCAGCCCAGAACCCTCCTGTCCTGGGGCCTCCGCACCTCCCATCTCAGGGCACACACTGCCCCATCTTGCACCTGCCTCTGTTGTGTCTCATTCTCCACCCAGACCATCAGTGTTCATGGGCAGAGACACAATAGGGTCCTTGGAGATGATCAGGTTAAGATGAGGTCGCCTGGTACGGTGGTTCACGCCTGTAATCTCAGCACTTTGGGAGGCCGAGGCGGGTGCATCAAGAGGTCAGGAGTTCAAGACCAGCCTGGCCAACATGGTGAAACCCTGTCTGTACTAAAAATACAAAAATTAGCCAGTGTGGTGGTGGGTGCCTGTAATCCCAGCTACTCGGGAAGTTGAGGCAGAAGAATTGCTTGAACCCAGGAGGCAGAGGTTGCAGTGAGCTGAGATCATGCCATTAACTCCAAAGGTTAGTGGGGTTACTGGTTAGTGCCCACTCCAGACTGGGCAACAGAGCAAGACTCTGTCTCAGAAAAAAAAAAAAAAAAGAGGTTATGAGGTGGGTCCTGATCAGACACTGTTGTGTCCTTATGAAAGGCCGGGTCTGGACACAGACAGCCTCCTGGGAGAGCCCTACACGACGATAAAGGCAGAAATCAGAATGATGCCTCTACCAGCCGACCGAAGTCACAGATCACCAGAAGCCAGGAGACTGGCCTCGGACAGAGCAGGACAGAGCCAGCCCTGCCGAACCCTCTATCTCAGAGCCCCAGCCTCCAGAACTGCAGGACAACAACCATCTATTATTACACTGCCCAGTGTGCGCTGCTTTGCGATGGCAGCTGATATGGTTTGGCCGTGTCCCCACCCAAATCTCATCTTGAATTGTAGTTCCCATAATCCCCATATGTCATGGGAGGGACCCAGCGGGAGGTGACTGAATCACACAGGGGTTTTCCTTATGCTATTCTCGTGATAGTGAGTGGATTCTCACAAGATCTGATGGTTTTATAAAGGGCTCTTCTCCCTTTGCTTGGCACTTTTTCCCTGGCCCTGTGAAGAAGGTGCCTTGCTTTCCCTTCCCCTTCCGCCATGATTGTAAGTTTCCTGGGGCTTCCCAGCCAGACAGAACTGTGAGTCAATTAAACCTCTTTCCTTGGCCGGGCGCGGTGGGTCATGCCTCTAATTTTAGCACTTTGGGAGGCCAAGGTGGGCAGATCACCTGAGGTCAGGAGTTCGAGACCAGCCTGGCTAACGTGGCGAAACCCCGTCTCTACTAAAAACACAAAAATTAGCTGGGCATGGTGGTGCACACCTGTAATCCCAGCTGTTTGGGAAGCTGAGGCAGGAAAATCACTTGAACCCAGGAGGTAGAGGTTGCAGTGAGCTGAGATCAATCAAGCCACTGCACTCCAGCCTGGGCAACAGAGAGAGACTCCATCTCAAAAAAAAAAGGAAAGAAAAAAAAAAAGAAAACATCTTTGCTTTATAAATTACACAGTCTCAGGTATTTCTTCATAGCAGCGTGAGAATGGACTAATACAGCAGCCTTAGCAAGTGAGTAGAGATTTGGGTGGAAATTTGGTGGGAACGAGTGCTAGTTGAACGTGTACAATGAGATAAGCCAACATCTTGCCTTTGAGGTAGGAGTCAGGTGAGGCTGATGGCCACTCGTGCTGAGCATTTTGTACATAGCAGACAGACATCCTCTCACGCTTCCGTGTCTGCTCACCTGCCCCTGCTCAGCAGTCACTAGCACTGCCCTCTACTTTGACACGAGAAGAAGGGACATGGCTGGGTGGTTTGCTGGGGCTGGCTGTGGGACGTGAGCCCAGGTGGCCTGACTCCAGAGCCCAAATTCCTAAATGACAAGTTCTCCTATACTGCCAGGAGGTGTGTGCCCCCCAGCTCTGCCTTTCACTGGCTGTGCTGTTTAAACACAACTCTGTGAGACTCGGTTTTCCCATCTACGAAATGGAGTCTTCCTCGAAGAAGAGGTAAGGAAAGGAGCCAGGTCGGGGGCGTGCCCAGGACTGAACCTGCAGAGGTGACTTCCTTGGGGGACAAATAGGACAAGGACATGTGTACTGATGGTTCTCAGACAGGTGGACCATGCTGAGGGCCACCTGAGTCAGACAGAGAGAGGGCAGAGGAGTGTGCGTGCCACCTGCATGGGTGCCATCACACTGTCACCCCTGGCAGGGGAGAGCTGGGATGTGGACACTGTCACCACATCCTGAGTCTGAAATCCAGCGGGTGTCCAAGCGAGCCCCAGGGAAAGGGTCACCCATCGCCATGCTCAGGAGAAGTCAGTGCTTGGGCTTGTCCCCTGGACCTTGGGGTGCTGGGTGCTGCAGGTCCCTGCCCTGCCACAGACTTTGGAGGGAAGAGTGAGAGCCCCTCCAGCTGGTCACCCTGGTCCCACTCACGTGGCCAGAGACAGTGCAGGAGGGTGGGAGCAGTGATGGGGAACAAGCTTGTATAAAGGCCTACCCTTCGGCCGCCTATCCGCACAGTTCCCCAGCTCACCACACACACTAGGCGTTTCACCGGCTCCTGTCCCACCATGTCATCATGGCCTTGGTCCCCACTGAACAGAGCCACCTGGAGAGAGCAGACTCCCCTGTTCCCCACTTTCGCCCCGGCTGTGCTTCTCCCTGCCCTGAGCAATCCGCCCCCTCCACTGACATGGGGTGTCCGTCCCGTGCACATCCGTTAGGGCACATACCCCAGCCTGGAAAGGACAGAGGCCCTCAGGAGCGAGGCCAGGAGCCCCACGGCATTTGAGGCTCTCCGCACTGGGCCTGCCTGGCCTCCCAGCTTCCACCGCCTCCATTGCTGGCGGGGACCTTCCCGTCACGCCACGCACAACCCCCACGCGCGGCCAGGCTCCCCCCAGGCCTTTGTGCACAGTTTCTTCTGCCAGAAATGCTCTTCCCACCCTTCCCCACCCACAGAAGCCCAGCTCTCGGTTCAAGCGTTCTTCAACATACCCCGCTGCTGTGGCTCCCCCAGGGCCCCAGGGCCCGGCCTCTGTCTCACCCTCCTGCACCAGAGCTCTACTCTGGACGTGGAAGTCAGATGAATTCCCTAAAATATGCCAAAGAGCTTGCTTCTGTCCTGCGCGAAAACCAGCCGTGGCTCCCATGCGTGCAGGAAACCCCATCTCCTCACCTGGCCTCCACGCCCTGTGCCTCTGTGCCTGCCACCGTCCCCTCTCACACCCTCGTCTTGTTCTCCTCCTTCTTTGGGGCTGGACACACCTGGGTTTACATTTCTGTTCCCATGTGACCATGGACATGCCACCCACACTCACTGAACTGGGCCTTTCTTTTTTTTTTTCCTTTTTTTTTTGAGACAGGGTCTCACTCTGTCATCCAGGCTGGAGTGCAGTGGCACAGTCACAGCTCACTGCAGCCTTGACTTCCCAGGTTCAAGCAATCCTCCCACCTCAGCCTCCTGAGTGCTGGGGCTACAGGCATACGCCACCATGCCCAGCTAAGTTTTTGGATTTTTTGTAGAGATGGGGTTTCACTATGTTGTGAATTGGGACTTTTTAAGTTTCCTCGCAGCTCTGAGGTTCTCATGCAGGAGGAGACGCCAAGTTGGGAACATCTGTTCAAGGGGTCACCAGGCCACTTGGAAAAGGAGTCTCCCCGAGTCGGCCCCCCATGAACATCTGCAGAGGACTCATGTGCGACCCTGCAGTTTGATCTACATAAACCGCTAACCTTTGGAGTCTTAGAGAGGATTAAAATAGGAAACCATCTCTGCCTCCCACACGGGGTAGACAGTTTTCACAGTTCACACAGCTCTTTGGCTCAGAGATCCGGGACTGCCGTTCCAGCATTTTCAGACATGACGATCAATACTTTAAAAATGGATTAAAAGGAAAGGTGAACAGCGATGACAGCAGGATGTCTGGTTACCAAGGCCTTCACCTGCCTGCCGGTATATCTCCTTTTGCTTCTGAAAAAGCCCAGAGTGGGACCTGCACAGACACACACAAGCACACACACATGCCCACACATGCCAGCATACACAAACACACATGCTCACACATGCCAGCACACACACACAAACACACATGCTCACACATGCCAGCACACACACACACACAAGCACACACACACACAAGCACACACACATGCCTGCACATGCCAGCACACACACACACACAAGCACACACACATGCCAGCACACACACACACACATGCCCACACATGCCAGCACACACACACACGCCCACACATGCCAACACACACACACACACACACATGCCCACACATGCCAGCACACACACACACACAAGCACACACACATGCCCGCACATGCCAGCACACACACACACATGCTCACACACGCCCACACATGCCAGCACACAGACACGCACGCATGGACGCTACTCACCGGGTGAGTTTTCTGCGAGGCCAGCAGAACTTGAGCTCTGGGGCTCCTCACTTGCAGGGCCTCTTCTAAGGTCTAGAAGGAGAAGAGGGTTGTGGACATAGAGAAACAGCCAAAGTCAAGGCTGGTAAGTTAGGAAAAGTCAAATCCAAGAGGAGACCAGGGCCAGGGCGAGGCTTTCTATGACAACACCTGCGAGGAGAAGGGACAATTCAGGTGGCTCCACATTTGGGCACAGAGTTGGTCCCGAGAGATACCCTTGAGGTCACCCATCCCCACCTTTGTACAGATGAGGAAATCCAGGCCCAGCGAAGCAGCAGCCCGCTGTCCTTACCCCTGTGGCCTTTTCTTCGGGCTACCAGCTGGCGTAGGAAGGACATGAAGGCTTGGCCTCTGGTTCACCCAGAACAATGAGCTCCAGGAAGCGGCATTTGTTCATTGGACGAATATTGATTGAGCTCCTCTGTGCCAGAACCCCAGCTAGGTCCTTCGGGTTTGCAAGGTGCAGTCTCTGTCCCTAGTGAGCTCCTGGCAGTGCTGAGCGGACAGCAGGGCAGGAGGCCATTCAGGAAGGGGATGCTGGAGGTGAGGGGTGAGAGCTTCCAGGAGCCACAAGTGGCTTGGCAAGGCTAGAGCCCCGGGGGTGGGGGAGCCAGCCGCTCAGCACTCGCTGACACTTGCCTGAGAGTCGGGGTGGGCTCCTGGCATCAAAGCCGCCTCTCCTGGAGCTCCTGGCTCTGAGAACCCAGACGAGGAACCTCCCTCAGTTCCTATCTAACAGTTTGCTTTCTGGGCAACCTTTCCCGTCTCCGAGTTACATGCTCGGAGGAGACTTCAGAGTGTCGCGCTGACATTTCAACTTCTCCAAGCTGCTTGTCACCTCCGTGTTTTATTTCTATGCAGCATGTAAGAGGGCGGTATCTGGCCAGCGTGGAGCCCAGTGAACGGGTCTGGCCTTTTCCCATGGAACATTTGAAAGGTTCTTGGCAGGATCCTGAATACCTATCAGAGGGGGCTGCTGAGCCCACTGGAAAAGCTCCAGGGAGAGGGAAGAGAGTTCCAGAAACCAAGGAGACTTTCTGAACCTCCAATCTAAGGAAAGCACCTGCTGGCGGGTTCCACCGACCAGGGGTTACAGGAAGGCAGGCTTGTAAACCTATGAAAGGCAACCTGCCCATCAGAAGCGGTGTGATTTAGGGGATAGCGGTGGGACCTGGAGCCAGAGGACCTGTGTTCCAGTCCCAGCTCCCAGTTCTCCCTCTTTCTGGCTGTGTGAGGCTGGTCTGCTTGCTGACCATGTCTGGGCTCCAATCTTGTTCTCTACATATGCGGGATAATAATAAATAGCTCATGGGGGTCCCTGGCCTTTGTAAAATGTCCATGCTTTTTAAAATAAAAAAACACCATCTGTACAGGAGGGATTACTGCTGTCGTTAATAACAGACATGATGAAAGGAAGATCCTGAATCCCTGAGTCACCAGCAGGAGCAGAACTGCCCGCTAAGCTCAACGGCTCACTCAGGACCAACGCAGATAATGCCACTCTGCGTCTTCATTAAGCCACTACATTTGGGGAGCATCTTTGTAAGCAAAGCTCAGCCTTCCCAGTACGCACACATGTTCCTTTGTTATTCACCTTCCCAGGGTAGGGCTGCAGCCCCCGAGTGTGCCATTGTGTGCGTGATGCCAACGATAATAGCAAGTCAGCTGTGCAGCAAGCAGGTCGCCAGTGATTCTGGAGGAAGTATCACTGGCGTGAAAGTAAAGACTTTCACGTTGAGCTGTGTGGAAAAGGATGGGGGCTCATAGGAGTATCATATGGGGTCAACGGAGAGTTTTCAGAAAGTTCTTATGTTTATTACAATATTAATGAGAGGCCGGGCACGGTAGCTCACACCTGTAATCTCAGCACTTTGAGAGGCAGAGAAGGAAGGATTGCTTGAGCCCTGGAGTTGGAGACCAGCCTGGGCAACATAGTGAAACCCTGTCTCTACAAAGAATTAAAATTTAAAAATTAGCTGGGCCTGGTGGTGCATCCCTGTGTTCCATGGGAGGCTGAAGTGGGAGGATCTCCTGACCCAGGAGGTCGCGGCTGCCGTGAGCTGTGATTGTGCCACTGCGCTCCAGCCTGGGCAACAGAGCGAGACCTTGTCTAAATAAATAAATAGATAAATAAGAATATGAGTGGGAAGGAGCCAGATGTTGTGGGGAGAAGAAGACAAACATGTAGGAAGGGAGGCCTTGATGGAATATAAGGTCCCTAGCAAGGGCGAGAGACAGGACTTAGTATGCAGATAGAGGGATCGATCACTTGTAGGAGAGTGGACGCCTCTCAAGTAATTGCTGTGAATATTTAATAACATAAACCGTGTCAAGTACTTAGCACAGCGGCCAGCGCTTAGGAAAAAGTATCTGATGTTAAATGATATCATTTGAGACTTAGAATAAATGTTCATTTTGATTAAATGCCTTTAGGCATCTTTGAGATAATCAAGTATGTTTTTTCTTATGTAATTTATGGATGTGATTTCTTATACTAATAGATTTTCTTTAACATTAAACCGATCTTACATTCCTGAGACAAAGGTTACTGGACTTTGATGAATAATTAACATGCTATTGAATTTGACTGGTAAGTGTTTTATTTAGAAATTTTATATCTATGTTCATAGGTGAGATGGGTCCATCATTATATTCAAGGGTTAGCTTTGGTAGATTTTTTGGTGATGAGCTTATTTTAACTTTGCAAGATTATTTGGGTCGTTGATCTTTCCTTTTTTTTTTTTTTTTTTTTTTTTTTTGACAGTCTGTCTCTGTTGCCCAGGCTGGAGTGCAGCGGCGCCATCGGGCTCACTACAAGCTCCGCCTCCCAGGTTCAAGCAATTCTCCTGCCTCAGCCTCCCGTGTAGCTGGGACTACAGGTGCCCGCCACCACGCCCAGCTAATTTTTTTGTATTTTCAGTAGAGACAGGGTTTCACTGTGTTAGCCAGGATGGTCTCGATCTCCTGACCTTGTGATCTGCCCGCCTCGGCCTCCCAAAGTGCTGGGATTATAGGCGTGAGCCACCGCGTCTGGCCCTGGGTCATTGATCTTTTCTACGCTGTGGAAGAGTTATTTATATTTATATTTATATATATATACACACACATACACACACATACATATATATACACACACACACACTCTGTTCCTTGAATATTCTAAAAAACCTATATTTAAAACTACTTGAGAGTCAGAGGAGACAAGAAGAAACAAACTATCTGGTCTGCAACCTTCTTTTGAAAACATTTTCATGAAAATTTTAGTGAGTTATATAATTATTACAGTTTTTTGTATCTTCTCAAGTTTGTTGTTGTTGTTGTTGTTGTTGTTGTTTTTGAGACAGCATCTTGCTCTGTTGCCAGACTGGAGTGCAGCAGCACGATCTCGGCTCACTGCAACCTCCACCTCCTATGTTCAAGCGATTCTCCTGCCTCAACCTCCCGAGTTGAGGACTACAGGCACCCACCACCACACCCGGCTAATTTTTGTATTTTTAGGAGAGACGGAGTTTCGCCATGTTGGCAGGCTGGTCTGGAACTCCTGACCTCAGGTGATCTGCCCGCCTCAGCCTCCCAAAGTTCTGGGATTGCAGGCGTGGGCCACCGCGACCAGCCTAAATCATACACGTTTTAGCTTTCTCTTTGGTAAACAACGCATTTAATACTATGACTCTGTCTTGAGTAATGGCTTTATCCTTATTTTATTTTCATTACTTTCCAAATATTCTGTAGATTGTATTTTGTTCCTCTGTGTTTCAGTAGTTAAGAAGGCTTTTTTAAAAAAATTAGTTATTATGGTTTAATTTTATTTTGATCAGAAAATGTGATCTGTGCAATATAAGTTTTTTGGAACACAATAGGATGTTCATGACAAGTGTATCCTCGGTTCTGGTCAGTGTCCCATGGATGCTTCAAAATAAGGTGAAAATGAGGTGCATTATTTACTTGTGTATTCAAAAGAAGACACGTTATTGATTACACCATAAAATCTCCATTACCTTATTTTTTTATCAGTTGATTTCTCATTGCTTAAAAATGATGTGTCGGCTGAGCACGGTGGCTCATGCCTATAATCCCAGCACTTTGGGAGGCTGAGGTGGACGGATCACCTGAAGTCAGGAGTTGAAGACGAGCCTGACCAACATCGAGAAACCCCATCTCTACTAAAAGAATTACAAAATTAGCTGGGCGTGGTGGTGCAGGCCTGTAGTCCCCACTACTCGGGAGGCTGAGGCAGGAGAATCTCGAACCCGGGAGGCGGAGGTTGTGGTGAGCTGAGATCGCACCACTATACTCCAGTCTGGGCAACAAGAGTGAAACTCCATCTCAAAAAAAAACCGATGTGTCCAAGCTCTCCCTACAAGGAATTTCTATCACTTACTCCAAATATTTCTAACAGTTTTGCCTTACAAAGTCTGAGGTTAAGTATTATACCCACATGGTAGATTAGACTTTTATTTCATTCACCAGACCTTTTTTGCCTTGTGGTTGGAATCTACTTAATCTGTTAGTAACATTGAAAATCTTGGGGTTTTTTATTTAAATTTGGATTAGGCTGACATATACTTGCCTTGTGTGGGGGCAGGGTGCGTGCATGCATGCATGTGTGTGTGCAAGCACATGCGTGCATGCATGTGTGTGTGCATGTATGTGCATGCATGTGTGTGCGTGTGGTTTTTAGATATATATACCTGAGCCCCTTGTCTTTGTACTTCATGTGCTGTTTCCTCTTCCCAGAATGTTCCTACCTTCCACGATGATCTTCTCACCATCATCTCCTCTCATCACCTACTGTCTCCAGAGAGCATTACTCCATCTCAGTTCAGTGTTATTTCGATACTTGATCAAAGATCACCTCCTCCAAGAAGCCCTCTGACTTGCTCCTTCCTCTGAACCCAGAACTTTCTCCATCCTTCTCTGAAACACCAGCTACTTTGTAGGATAATGACTTTTAAAGGTTTTTTTTCCTATGACCAATATATTTCCAAATTAAAACTTAGTGTGTGGGATCTGTCCATAACAAGTGTGCTTTGGGAGGGGAAAAAACCAACTTGATGAGCTTGGAATTTTTCTGGAAAATCTTAGATATTTGGTTGCTAGACTATTCTTTCTCCACTAAGATAAAGCAAAACAAAATAGAGCTGGGCAGACCTGCTGAACTATTTACTACCTGGACAAGCCTACCACCTCCCGAGCCTCAAATTTACCATCTGTAAAATTAGGATAACAATGTTGTCATCGGAAGTACTTGGTAAGAGAAAGAGAGGCAGGAGTTAATGTGGTTATAATGAATGAGAATGGGCTTTGAAAATTACAAACTCTGTCAGCAGTAGATAATAAATCCCTTAGAAGTAGGTTCCACGAGTGTCTCCTCTTTGTGTACACTTAGTCCCCAATGTCCCTGTCATGGGGACTTGGAAAACCCCTCTATCTAGCCTAGCATTTCTGTCACCACCATATAACTCTTTTTCCTTCTTATGGAAAACAGATGGGATTAACAGATTGTAACTATTGTCTCTTGTTCTTAAGCAAGGTACACAAGGATCTGTGTGTCCCCTTACAGAAGACGGGCTCCATGGCTGCCACAGGGACAGGAACATACGAGGTCTGCAAATACCCTCAGACTTCCTCTCTGTTTAGAAATCAAGCTTGCCTGGTGTGTCAGTTAGAATCATGTTCAACCACATGTGACTGAAAACCCAAAATAACAGTGAGTCAAATACAAGAGAAACTTATTTCTTTTTCACATTGAAGAGATCCAGAAGTATGAAATACAGGACTGATACAAGAGGCCTTCAGGAACCTGGGCTCTTTCTAGCTTGCTGCACCATCACCGAGGAGTGACCCTCATGATCTAAGGTGGCTGCTAGAGTTCCAGCCATCACATCCATGGTCCAGGTAGCAGGAGAGAGGAAGGATCAAAGAAGGCCAAGCTCCTCCTTTTCAGAGATGACTTCCTGGAAGTTCCACAGGACACTTCTGCTTATACTTCCTTGGACAGAAGTTATTTACTTAGCTGCAAGGAAAACTAGGAGATCGATTTCTTCTTTTGATAGTTAAAGTGAGAGCTGAAAATCAAGGTGCTGAGATGGCCATCTAAGATCAGCTGGCAGGAGAAGATTCCAGGGACTTCCTAGCGGGAAAAGTATCGTAGAGCAAGAGATCTTGCCAGGTTAATCTTGATAGGTTTCTCAAGGCTGGGCTTGTTTCTGGAATAGTCCGATTTAACCACCCTACCACACACACACACAAAGGATAATCTAAAAAGCTGGTTCGCAGCGCATCCTGCTGTGGGACCGTCCTTCTCTAGTAACCGTTTTGAAGACCTCCAGCTTCAAGGGGGAGTGCCTGAGTGACATTTAGTGGGAACATGGGGGCCAGTGCCTAGGCTCCATCTGCACCCGGAGTTCTTGGATTGTGCCCAGAGATGAGGGGCCCTGAAGCTGATTAGTTTAACTACTAAAAGAGATGTGTGTCCATTTTGTATCCTGAGCTGCTGGAAGAGAAAGCATCAGCTGTCTAAGGAAGTACTGAACTTGGTATGAATGTTCCTAGGGTCTGAGTTCCTTGTTTTCTGGGGAATCCTCACCGAAGGGCATGATGGGGCAAACTAGGACCCATTTGCAGATGTGAATCCTTCACACCAGCATGACACTCATCCTAGATGTGAAAACATCCCATGCCCTAAACCACAAAACCCGGATGGGCACTTAAAGGTCACACGTGTGCACACACGTGCACGCGCACACACACACACACACAGATGAAGACTGAGGCCAGAGAGGGAAGGACTTGGCCAAGGTGGCAGAGCAATGGAATTGATCATTAGGAGCCCAAGAGGGAGATAATAATGAGAGCATCTCAGAGCTACAAATGTGGGAAATGAACTCCTGCAGCCATTCGACCAGGAAGATGGTGGGAGATCGTTCTTCCCAAAGACAGATAAGCCAGTCCCCAAGGAAGCAGGGCCCATCAAGGATATCCTGATGACTGTCACGCCAAGAGCCTTGCTCCAACCCCTGGAGCCCCCCTCCTAATTCAGCAAACGAGGAAAATGGCAGAAAAGCAAATGCGGCCACCAGAGCAGAAGGCATGAGGAGGTGGAACCAGGTGCTCCCATGATTGATGGGCAAATCAATTTGTCCTGGGAAAAAAAGTGCCAAACCAAGTGTCCCGAAGTCCTCCGTGTCTGTTCTGAGGGAACAGAGATGGAGCTGAACATGCAGGCTGATGGAAGGAAGAGTGACTGGCACCCAAGGACTGGACCCTAGAAACCTGAGGAATCTTGGCCAGGTCAATGATTATCCCTTCGAGTCTGTGCCCCCATCTGTGACATAAAGCCTCTGGACTATCTGATCTTAAAGTGCCATCCAGCTCTGAGTGTCATCCTCTCTGCAGAGAAGTCAGCAGGGATGGGCATGAGCCAAACGGGAAGGACGAGGAAGAAGGCATCCGGGATGGCTGTGCATCTGAACCTCAGGCTCCATCTCCAAGGAGCCGGATCTTCTCTCCATGCCTCTGTTTCCTCATCAGCAAAATGAAAAGGAAAGTCCCCACCCTGATTACCTCACAGAATTACCTTAGGATCTGAGCATAATGCTTTACCAACTGTCAGACGCTAAGCACAGGCACAGGTGGGCTTTTCTTAAAATTGCGCTTTCAGTTAATTGGATAGAGAATCAAGAGATGCAGACTCCAGTCTTGTGATCATAGAGGAGTCACTTTTCTCTGGCCTCGGCGTCTCCTTGTTCCTATGGGAGGCTGGACCACCGGATGATCCCGAAGACTCCTTGAAGCTCGTGTGTTGTCATTTCCATGAACCAGATAGGCTCTCACCTGAGCCTCAAATGCTGTGGAAGGCTGGTAGGGCTGGTGCTGGAGTCCCAGGTGCTCTGATCGCAGAGTGGCCATGGTGAGGCGCTGATGCTTCCAGCTCCCTTTCTCAGACTCCACAGTGGTAGTGGGGGAAGATAGGAGAGGGTTTGCTGTGTCGTAGTATTTAGGATTGCCCACTAAGCCTTTGCATTTGTGTTTTATTTGACTCTAAGTGCCATGTGATGAATAAATGTTCCCAGAGGAGGCATCTGTCTTACTCATTCTGGCTGTAGCTCATGTATGTGTCCATCTTGGCCCGCTTGAATTGTAAATCATTTTAGGTAGGTGGAAAGAAGTGGATCCTAAGCCATCTGTCCATTTTAACTCCAGCACCCTCTTTAATCATGGTATTTTCAATGTTTATGTTTAAATTAAATTTAATTTATTTAATTGACAAATAACAATTGTACATACTCGTGGGGTACATAGGGATGTTCTGATGCATATGATGTGGAGTGATCACATCAGGATAATTAACACAGCCATCACCTCAAGCGTTTATCATTTCCTTGTGTTGGTAACGTTCAATATCCTCCTTCTAGCTATTTGAAACTACACAATGTATTACTGGGTTTTTGTGTTGTGTTGTTTTGTTTTGTTTGAGACAAGGTCTCACTCTATCACCCAGGCTGGTGTGCAGTGGCATAATCATGGCTCACTGCAGCCTCAACCTCCTGAGCTCAAGAGATCCTCCCACCTCAGCCTCCTGAGTAGGTGAGGCTACAGGCATGTGCCACCATGCCTGGCTAATCTTTATATTTTTGTAGAAATGGGGTTTCAACATGTTGCCCAGGCTGGTCTCAAACTCCTAAGCTTAAGAGATCTGCCTACCTCAGCCTCCCAAAGTGCTGGGACTACAGGCGTGAGCCGCCACACCTGGCCAAAGTATTATGGTTAACTGTAGTCATCCCCCATTGCTCTAGGATGCTAGAACTTGTTCCTCCTAACTAGCTGTGATTTTGTATCCTTTAACAAATCTCCCCCATCCCTCCCTTTCCCCTAACCATTGTATTCTTTTAACTCATGAAGACTGTCCTCTAGGGGGATGATGCAAAACAAGACTTCGTAGAATACTGTGGAATTTTGTCAGGGTTTCATAACCTTGGCTATTGTCCTACGGAATGTGATGGGGCTCTACGCAATGTCCTGGGCAACACTGATGGGGTTCCAGGAAGGCTGGTGAGGGATCACCAACCATTTCACAAGCTGGGGGAGTGTTCCCACGAGATCTCAGATGAGAACTGGATGGGGAAGCCAAGAAGACCAAGGCTTGTGAATAAGGTGGATGCAGGGGGCAGCCAGGGTGGGGCTCAGAGTTGGCCAGGCCCAGACCCGATACACAGGAGAAACTCAGTTGAGTTGTAGGTGCAGACAGTAGAGTAGGCTCAAAGTGGAGAGGGAGGGACCAGAGCATTCTAGAAGACAGTGAAGGAAGGGGCTCTGCCAGGCCAGGGCAGAGGCAAGGGCAGAAGATCCAGGAAGCACTTGTTCCCAAAAACAACAGAAGACCTCCCTGGAGACTAACAGAATGAGCACTTGGATCTGGACAGCTCGCTACACAAAGGAAAAAGACGATGATTACGTTCCTGCCACATCTATCTCCTCATGCCACTCTTCATTCTTATTCTTTCAACCTGCAACCCCCACCACAAGTCACAGGCCAGTCACCCCCTCCTCCCACCTCTTCCCGCCCTAGAAAGCCGGTTCTGCACAGAGGCCTCATGGTCAGGTGGCAGCACGAAGACCATCATGAAGGTGACAGTGGGGCCAGGACGCCACTCCATATTCCAAGGGACTGAATGGATTCCATTTCAACCATGTTCCAGCCTCGCAAATACATGCTTCCAACTTTCATCAGCCTGGCCACATCATCCACAGCAGCACCCACTAATTATATGTATCTTAGCTTAAAAATCCCAGAGAGCAAATCAAATATTCTCCTTAAATGTTATTGTGTTTAGTAGACTTCTTCTTCCCCAGAAACATGAGGTTCCTGCTGGTGGTAGTGGTGGTGGTGGTGGTGGTGGTCATGGTGGTGGTGGTGGTCATGGTGGTGGTCGTGGTGGTGGTGGAGATGAGTTAAGCCAAAAGGGAACCAATGGCCCTTATCCTAAATCCCTACCAGACTGAGACCTGGGGAACAGGGGCAGCCCCTGCTTCCTCACTGGGTCCCAAGATGACCCACACAAGACCTTGAAGGCTGTTGCAGGCACCACAGATACATTCATTTAATGAGCTAATGTGAGCCCTAGGTTACAGTTTCTTGCTCCTAACTCCTAATGTGGACACACAGCCCCCCACAAAGTCACCCTGCTACACACAGGCATACGCACACCACACACGCCCTCCAGCCCACAGACCTTTTGGACTTCCCCAGAAGGGTCTCACATAGACTTAGGCACAAAAACAACAGCTGTGGGTAGCCATGGGTGTCCCCACCTTCCCCTTCCTGCTTTGGGCCCTTCCACCATACACAGCCCATCTGCCTGGCGTCACCCACCTCTGGCCGAGAGCCACCTCGGCGTGCCTGGCTGCCGCCACCGCTTCCGCAGGTCACGGCTGCATTCCCCAGGCAGCACTGCCTGCTGGCTCTGAGGGCCGGGAGCTACATGGTCCTCAGGGATTCTCAGAAAGCTCTGGATGACGGCGAGGGGAAGGGACTGCTCCACTTTACCGTCACCTCTTCCACCAAGCTGAGGGCTGGCTCTTCAAACAGGGTGCTTGAAGAGCCAACCCTCATCCGGATGGTCGGACCTTCTGAGCGACTCAGCCCTCATCTGGATGGTTGGACTTTCTGAGCTAGCTAAGTCTGAATGGATGAGGTTTACGTTTCTACTCAGTTACTCATCAACAAGGTACCGGTCAAACACAAGCCCCTGAGCAGCGCCCGCAAACCATTCTCTTGTGAGGGACACCATGCTCGGTGCTTTGTGCAGATGAGTTAGTGAATGAGACCCACAATTGCTAGGGTTCAGTCGGGTAGAGAAATAAAACGCAGCCATCAGTAATTCAGAAAAGGGTGTTCGTGTAAAGCAGCTTTTTCTGCAAACAGAGAGTTAATATTTTTGGCTCTGCGGACCACACAGGCTATCACAGCTCCTCAGCTCTGCCATGGTAATGCGACAGTGGCCGTTGACAATAGGCAAATCAATAGATGTGTGTTCCAATAAAACTTGCTTTGGTATGTTTTTAATTTTAATTTTTAGTTTTTATTTATTTACTTTATTTTTTTGAGACAAAGTCTCTGTCACCCAGGCTGGAGTGAAATGGCATGATCTGGGCTCACTGTAACCTCCGCCTCCGGGCGGAGTGATTCAAGCGATTCTCCTGCCTCAGCCTGCTGAGTTGCTGGGATTATAGGCATGTGCCACCACGCCTGGCTAACTTTTTGTATTTTCAGTGGAGACGGGGTTTCACCATGCTGATCAGGCTGGTCTTGAACTCCTGACCTCAAATGATCTGCCCACCTCAGCCTCCCAAAGTTCTGGGATTACAGACCTGAGTCACCACACCCAGTCTTATTTTTCTATTTTTTTAGAGGTAGAGTCTCTCTCTGTCACCCAGGCTAGAGGGCTGTGGCATAATCATGGCTCACTGCAGCCTCAAACTCCTGGGCTCAAGCAATCCTCCCACCTTGGCCTCCCAAAGCACTGGGATTGCAGGCATAAGCCACTGCACTCAGCCTCAATAAAACTTGATTTGTGAAAATAGGTGGTGGGCCAGATTTGGCTTATGGGTTCTGGTTCTCTGACCCTTCCTTGGTTTAGGGTAACGTTAGATGCTGCTAAAAACGCAGCTGAAAATGTACAGCTGGAAGTTTACCTCTTGCTTGTGAAAAGCCCCAGAGGGGCATTTCTGGGCAGTGGGCAGCGCTCCTCTAAGTTTTGATTCAGACACCAGAGTCCTGCTGGCCCGTGGCTCCAGCATCTTCTCCAGGGAGGTTGCTGTGGCCACTGTGTGGCAGTGTCAAGCCCGTAAAAGGGCAAGGGACAGGTTGGAAAGCTCGGCCCTTCAGCCCTTGCCCAGAAGTGATGCCACTGCTCCCTGCAGAACCCAGGTGGTCACCAGGCTCCTCTGGGACACAGAGAGAGCTGGGAAAATCTCTTCTCAGCCACAACCCCGTGCAGAAGCAGGAGGGCATGAGCTCTGTGCACACTCAGCTCTCTCTGCCGCAGACAGCGGGTAGGTCATTTACTAGAAGCATCTACACGGCACAGGAGAAATCCTGATGAAGTTGGGAAAGGACTGTGGTTTGGAAAGAGGGAGGCACTGCAGTCCCAGGCAGCAGAGAGCAGAGAGGGCATGCCCAGCCTAGAGCCAGGAAGAGGGACAGCTGCCCTGCTGAGGGCAAGGAAATACGCAGCAGCCCAGGCTCCATCTTTAAAACAAAGGAAAGCCATAGGGAGAAAAATTACAAGATCATAGAAAATTGCTTCCTGTGGCCGTCTGGGGGAGAGCTTAGGGGAAACAAGAGTGGCAGCAGGGGAATGAGAGTTCTTCCAACAGTCTTCCCAAGCACTAGTAGGGGGATGGAAACAAGAGAGAGGGTTCTAGATGGTTTCAGGAAGCAAGTCCATAAAGCTAACAGGGGTTGCAGGCACATAGTTTTCTTCGTTGGGTGGTGAGGACCTGCACAGAGATCAGAAAGCTGAGAGGAGCAGGCGTGGGGAATGGGAATGTGTTTTTTGGACATGCTGAATTGTAGGTGTCTGAGGAGGATGAGTTTTTTGGACGTGCCAAATGGAAGGTATCAATCGGACATCCAGGTGATGGGAGAACGCTGAGAAAACAGGTGCCCACCGGCACAACACTGCCCCAGCTGAGACCCCAGAAGACATTCCGCAGACCGGGCCAGCAGGGCGTGCACCCACTGGCCAACATTTGCTCTGCGGAGCTGTCTGGAGGAAAACCGGGCCATGGCATGGTGCAGAGGGCATGTCACAATTTACATGGGAGAATATTGATTTCAAACAGGTGGAAAATGCGAGCCAGCGAGGTAGACAGGAAGGAGATCTTGACACCCATTCATCAGGGCTGCAGATCAAGGAGACCAGATGTTGCTGCACCAAAAAATGCAAGGAATTTCATAATTTATCCTGCAGACAAGAAGAGCCTGTGAAGGCCGGGGCAGGCAGCCTGTAGTCTCAGGTCAGACAGGAACTCGCAGGCAGTAGGGGGGAGTTGAATGGGACCGCCCGTTACCGATTGATGACAGGCGGTGTCAGACACACACCTCCACAACGTCTGCTCTGAGGGCAGAAAACTGCCATGGAAAAGCAGCAACATCTGGGTGCAAATGTCCCAAAGATGAGCTTCTGGAGGAATCCTGGTGACCCTGATATTCTGAATAACCCCTCTCAGCTGTGCTTGGGACCTGAAACCCACAGTTCAAGACAGGCAAGTACAAGTGCTGCTGTCCGGCCCCTGCCAGGGCCCAGGTCTCCTGGGTCCCCCCCCACCGATCTCCCGCCTCCCTCCCCACACCCAGGTGTAGGGCCTGCTCCCATCATGGGCCTGGGGAGGACGCCAAGGTTCGAGGTGCAGAGAAGTAGGGAAGTTTCGAGGTGCGGAGAAGTAGGGATGTGCCCAGCTCCCCTGCTGGGATGCAGTAGAATCCATTTCAGCATAAGCTTTAAAGTTACAATCCGGAACTAAACAAGTGATCATTTTAACTCGCTTAAGGAATGAATGTCTGATCAATGAAAATCTAGGTGGGACTCCAAAGCCCAGGTTTTCCCTATGAAGCTGGACTGGTCCCCACGATGGGAATGTAAGAGGAACCTGGCTGTTCACACAAGAGCATGGCACGTTATTTCCTTCCAAATCCAATAAAACTAGAGTGATGACATTTGCTGTCAGAGTCACACAGTCTCCTGTCCTGTGAAGACTTTGTCCAGCTTGTTGGGCCTGGGTTTAAATTTGCCTGTGACACCCATAAGGAGAGACCAAAGGCTGCGCACTGGGAATCCCAACTGGTCAAACTGCTCCTCAAAAGGGAATTAAAAGTCATCAGCATAACACGGCCCCTCCCCAGGCAGCCACGGCCACTGCGCTGGAGACGGTGGCAGCTGCCCAGGTGTTCCATGCGGATGGGGTCTGAGACACACCCCCTATAGGACACAACGACAGAGGAGGGTCAGCACTCAAGTCCCCGAAAGCAACAATACAGAGCCAGCAGGTCAGGGAGAGGGCATGAGCGAGTGACCGTCTACAGGGTCAGGGAGAGGATGAGTGAGTGACCGTCTACAGGGTCAGGGAGAGGGCGAGTGAGTGACCGTCTACATGGTCAGGGAGAGGGCATGTGAGTGACCGTCTATAGGGCAGACATGGCCTTTCTGCCGCTAAATGGAACCCCCAGAGAGAAGAGCCTCTGCCCACCCCCATGCCTGACAGGCAGCAGGTGCCCACAGGCCTCCGTGGAAGGGATGCAGGCAGGTGCGTTGAAGACTATGACTGGGGCAGGGAGAAGCAACAAGGGCCCCAGTGGCAAGGCTTTGGTACGAAGGAGCAGATTTCAGCGAGGAATACCCAGTCCTCTGGAGCAGTAGAGGTCCCGGGTGTGATCTGCCTTGGTGGTCCTTTGAGAGGAGAGCCCCAATGACCGTCTACAGTGTCTGGGTGAGGCCCCGAGTCCGTGACTCATCTACAGGGTCACTGAGAGGATGAGTGAGTGACTGTCTCCTGGGTCCCCGACAGCCCCAGTGAGTGCACCCTCTCCCACAACCTAACTCCATTCCACATTCTGGCCCATTTTCTGACTCCCTCACAAGGCATGTGAGTGACTTCGTCTAGCCATGGACACAAGGGCTGTGCACCCCAGCCCCGCATAGGGCTGTTCACATGGGGGGGTTCATGCTGAGTGAACCAGAGAAGGAGTGGATCAGCTGTGCAGAACTTTGTGAACGTCTACATGGGGAGTGGAGATGGGCACTGTGAGTGAAAGAGGAAGATGGTCAGGGATAGGATGAGCAAGTGCCCCCTCCTCCTCTGCCCCCCACGGACCCCTCATCCTGAGTGGCTGGGCCCCAGCAAGGGAGCGGCAGACCAGCAGCGTCCTGACTGCCGGGAGCGGTGACTCAGCTGCCATCTGTTACTTAATGAGAAGATGGCAAGCCAATTGGCGTGCTCCCCCGCTCTCTTTAATATGGCACATCGAAAAATGTGACTTTAGTGATCTATCTTTTAATGATTCTGACTTGCTCACTCTTACTTCTTTGAATTCAGCAGCAAATAAGCCTGTGATTTGCCCAGGAATCCCAACAGGGGATTCTTTTGATTTTATGTTGGGGGTTTGGGTCTCTTTTCAGGGGACAGGAAGGCTTTGCCGGGGTGACACCTTCCTGACTCTGCCATCAGGAGCCCGTTCCATCCTAGGGTTTGTTCCTCGAATCACAACAAAATGGGACCCAGGAAAGTCCCACAACCCAGCTCATTTCAGAGAGGACAGTCTACAGCGACAAGCTGGCCTTTCAGTGCAAAGCCGAGGCCACACCGTCAGGGGAAGGTGGGGAGACCAGGGTCCCAGGCTGCACCGGACCCTGCACGACCTGGGGAAGGCCCCTCCCCTTCTCCAGCCTCCAGTTCTCTGGCTGATCCCGGGGTCTGAGGTTTGATGCTGAGTGTAGGAGGGTTCTTCTGGTCAGGTTTTCTGGTGGTTTGGATGGGCACCATGCCTCCTTTGGGAACTACGCAGTGTTTAAGAGTGAACCCTGCCTCCACCTCATGGGCCTTGTATGGCCTTGGGCAAGTCCTTGGGTTCAAGTCTGTAAACTGGGAACGGCGATGGTGCCCACCTACCTGGCAAAGCCCTGGGGAATGAACACATCCCACATCCATCCGCCAGGGTGCGTGGCCACTGATGGGGAAAAGGAAGCACCCTGAGACATCGGCTGCAGGCTATGACTACCTGCTCTTCTCGGTGAGCAGAGCCCAGCAGAAGGAGGGCTGGCCAAGGAGTAGTGAGCCGTGTGCACAAGTCAGCTGGAGGAGGGGCGCAGCCCTGTCACCAGGAACATCCCCTCACCTCCCTAGGCACTGGCCTCTCTGACTATGGCCTGGTTTCTCCTGTGACCCCAGGATTTGGAGAAAAATCTCAGGGAAGGGCTGACTGGCTACCTGGGCTAGATCCTCACCCCTGGACCAGTCAGCTGTGGTCAGAAGGCAGGTTGTCCAAGGTTGTCTGTTCCCAGGGATCCTCTAGCCCTAAGGTGTTTTGGCCGTAGCTTCAAGCTCGGGAGCCACAGCCTGTGGTGAAAACATGGGTTTGGGAGCACAACAAACCAGGGTTTGAGTCTGTTTCTCGGCTTGGGATGGAGACATCTTTGAGACTCAGTTTCCCCATCTGTTCAGCTGGCAAGCCCACTCACCACTGGCATGAGGAATTAATGAAATAATGAGGGGCTAAGCCACGGTGAAAGATCAGGGGCTCACCATGTCCCCAGAAGGGATGGCTGGCTTCTCCTTGCTCTCGACAAATGTGGCCCCCGAGCGCCCAGGTGCGGTGCCCCTCCATCCCAGCACGGAGCTCCCTCTACCTTCAAGCTGGCCACCAGTGCCTCCCTCCCCTGCCTGGACAGAGGGCCCGTGGGGGTGCTGAGATCTGGCCACGTGCTCTGCCTCAGTCCAAAAGCCATGCTCACGTGACCATCGACAGTGGATTGATGAAATTAAGCACAGATGGCTACTTTGTTGTTGTTCTTTGAACTGACAGCTGCTGGTATAAAAATAAATTAAATTAAATTTCACAGAAGTCAGACTTTTTTTTATATTTTTTTTTAAAAATGATCTAAGTTTTTCTGTGTTGTTGTCGTTAAATTGTTTTCTTTCTTTTTAACATACGGAGGCAGAGAAAACTCCAGGGCAGCAGAAACAAGAATTGCAAGGAGACGCTCCAGTGTGACCCTAGGATTTGGAGACGACCCCATCCAACCCTCCCATAGCCCACAGCCCTCAGAGCTCTGGAAGGCCACGGAGCTGCCAGGTTCCAATCCTGGCTTCTTTGTCTTTCATGCTTAGGGCCAGGATATCAAAACAGTCCTGGGTTTGCAGCCAGGTTTGGACACCCATTCACCCTGTGAACATGAGCAAGTCATTTTCTTCCTCTGCGCCTCATTTTCCTCGCCCGTAAAAAGGGGATAATAACAGCGCCTCCCTGGGGACAGTCATTGTGCCTGGCACCTAAGCACCCAGGAGTTCTTGGCTTATTATTACTGGCTGCATGACCTCGAGTAAATAGAGAATCTTTACTCACGTGGAAGGATTCCGAGAGGTCTCCAGCCCTCCTGCCTCACAGCAGGCTCTGGAATCTCAGTGTCCCCATAGCTGGTGTCACCTACCCTCCCCACCCATCTCCCTTCCCTCTTCACACCCTAGGCCCCTGGCCAGCACTAGGCACAGCCATTTGCACACAGAGGAGAAATAGGAGGCTTGGTGGCCTGGAAGCCTGGAGCAGACATGTATTCTCTGCCCAGCCCTCCCTCCCATGTGCCCAGAAACTCCCTTCCCCTTCCCCTTCCCCATGGTTAAGCCAGGAGCAGCCTGTTCTTGGACAACCTGCCTTCTGGCCACAGCTGACTGTTCCAGGGGTGAGCATCTAACCCAGGTAGCCAATCACCCCGTCCCTGAGATGTTGCTAATGAGAACTGAGAGAGAGAGAGCACCACCTTGCATAGAGTAGCAAGCTACAAACCTTTGGAGTTGCCCATGGCATATTTCCTGCCATGTAGAAGAAGGTGGTCTGGAGGGAGAGTGAGGCTGGCCAAGAGAGGGACAGAGATGAGAGAGGGAGGGACAGGTCCCGGTTTCGCTCCTTCCTGCATCCTTCCTGAGTCCTCGCCCTTCCCACAACTCAGGGGTTCTGCTCAGCCGTGGGCCTCTCTTTCTGCCTCCACTGGCTCCAGTTAGGCAGTCATCACTGTGACCAAACTGCTCTACTTGTCCCTCACTGGCCAGTGGAGGGGACAGTGGGGCAGGGTTGCAGATTAAGAATGGAGGACTCTCCACAAACAGAGAGGCCAGTTCTTTTTTTTTTTTTTTTTTTTGGAGACGGAGTTTCCCTTTTGTTTCCCAGGCTGGAGTGCAATGGTGCGATCTCGGCTCACCACAACTGCTGCCTCCCGGGTTCAAGTGATTCTCCTGCCTCAGCCTCCAAAGTAGCTGGTATTACAGGCATGCATCACCACGCCCAGCTAATTTTGTGTTTTTGTAGAGACGGGGTTTCTCCATGTTGGTCAGGCTGGTCTCAAACTCCCGACCTCAGGTGATCCACCCGCCTCGGCCTCCCAAAGTGCTGGAATCACAGGTGTGAGCCACCAAGCCCAGCCGGGACAGGCCAGTTCTAACTCGGAGAGTTCACACTGCCTGGAGAAGGTGGTACCAGCACTGAGACTGAGGAGAGGAGGAGGGGGCATCCATGCAGAAGGAGCAGCGTGAGCAGCACAGGAAGGTGGGGAGCTCAGGAAGCCGTGCACATGCTCGGGGGGCTCGGGGGTGCCCGGGAAAAGTGAGGAAGAGGCCTGGGAGGTGGACAGGCCAGACCAGGAGAGGCCCAAGCACCACAGAAGGAACAAACATTTAGCTTCTGCCCAGGATGGCAAGAGTACCTGCACACACTGCTCCTCCCACCCGGCCCACGCAGGCGCTTCCAACTGACCCAAGTATTCTCTCCCACTGAGGCGGGGCGCAGCTTCAGAGCCCCACTTCAGGATTACAGCTCCAGGTGCCATGCTGCAAGCAGCTACTGCCAACGGGTTGGAGTCAGCACAGGCACAATCTATTGGTCAGCCCTGTCACCCGGGATAGGAAAGTTCACTACACACGCTCACTCCCCCTCCCCAGCCCAGGGCACCACGTGGTCCTGTGTGGGTGATAGCAGGGGCACTGCTGACTTCTGGGAGGCAGCCAGGCAGGTGTCATGGAGGAGGCAACTGCACTAAACCAGAAAGCCAGGGCCCAAGTGGAGAGGCAAAGATGGAGAGAGGAGAGACAGGAGGAGGCTTCAGGGCTTGGCTCCTGGCTGAGGAGGAGGAAGAACTGGGGCCTGGAGGCAGGATTTGGTTTGGGCCAATAACAGCTTTGCAGTTAACCTGTGACCCCTCGAGGTGCTGCATTTCCAAGCTAAATCCCAGGGCTGGGTCTCAAGCCCCACATCTCCCAGGGAAGAATTCTGGAGCCCCTTCGAGGCCAGAGGACCCCAGGGTAGCCCAATGGATGGGTGGAATTATACACAGAGGGCTTAAGGTTGGGAAAGAAGTTGAATTTCCCAAAAAGAGGAGAGTTCACCTGCCCCCAGAAAACACCTTTCTGAGACTCTAATGATATGACGGGGACACTCGCCTGAATTTGGACAAGCCCCTGCCCTCACTGAGCCTCCAACTGGCATCTGTCTTTGTCTATTCTGGCGCTATAATAAAATACCTTTGACTGGGTGACTTATAAACAGAAATTTGTTTCTCACAGTTCTGGAGGCCGGCAAGTTCAAAGTTCAAGGTCAAAGCCCTGGCGGATGCAGCATCTGCTTCCTGGTTCATAGACACCCATCTTGCTGTGCCCTTGCACAGCAAAGGGTGAGGGGCTCGCTGGAGTCCCTTTTACAAGGGCAGTAACCCCCTCCATGAGGTAACCCCACCTTCATGACTCAGTCCCCTCCCAAAGGCCCCGCCTCCTCATGCCATCTCCTTGGGGGTTAGGATTTCAACATCTGAATTTGGGGGGCACACACATGCAGTCTGGAGGAGCCTCCCTAAAACAAGGTAGATGGGCAAGGCCAGTGGCTTTCAAGGGTATTTGTTAAGCAGCGAAACCTTCAGTCAAATTCCACGACATCTCCTAAGTATATGCAAAGGGTCCCCCTAAAAGGTGCACTCCATCTCTGCCCAGGGAGAGGAAATGAGAGTCTTTTCTATCTTCACTGGGAGCTCCCTGTCCTGAGCGCAGAGGTGTGTCTGACCCCTCCTCCTCCACCTAGGGCACCCGTAGGGTGGGCAAAAAGGGGTCATCAGGATTCCAGAGTTTCAAGTGTAGGAAAGTTGGGGGAAAGTCACTTGAGAGAGGGGTCCTGAGAGAGGGAAGTGGCCCCCAAAGAGCAGAGTCCGGCGAGCACCAGGGCCCTGGGTCCCTTGGATGATGCCAACCATGGGATTGAAGTGCTGAGACCCAAATCCTGTGGCCCAGGAGCCAGAGGAGGTTCACTCTCAGCCATGTTTGACCTGGGGAAGTGGCACAAGCCTTTTCCCTTGATGCTCCCGGGCCCGCCCAGGGCATGAGCACCAGTGACCCCAGCTCCTCCATCAGACAGACAGGACGGTCAGGGAGGGCTGGGACCACCCCAGGAGGGAGCACACCTCTCAGAGACAGATCCTGTCCAGCTGGGCAGGGGAAGAGAAGACGACAAGGAACCAGCACCCCTTTCAGAGTGCATGGGCTCCAGGCCCGGTCAGTTCTGGGGAGAAAGGATCCGGCCAGCCCAAGAGGGGGGCCCTGGACATCTGTTGATCGAAGTGCTTGTGATGTTTCATCAAGAGAGCGATGGGACTGGAACGTTTGCGTTAGAGTTTTCAGAGAGGTTCTTACAGGTTTGATACAAAACAGGACATGGTAAACCACTCTTGTTGAAGAAAGATGGAAGGCTAGTCCTGCACCCGCCCCCCCGCCCATGGGCCTCCAGCAAGGTGGGTCCCCATATCCAAAGTGCCCAGCAGGAACCCCGAGGCTAGAGGGCTTCTGAGAGTTCCCACACACCCTCTACTCCCACACTTCAAGCTCCATATTCAGGGGAACCGGCAAGCACCCTGGACTGGAAACAAAACCACAGCCCCTGTCCCAACTCTGCCACTGTATGACCAGGCGGCCTTCGGCAGTTACTTCACCCAGTGTGATCTGACGGAACTTTCTGCAACATTGACAATATTTTCTTTTCCTTTTTTTTTTTTTTTGAGACGGAGTCTCGCTTTGCAACTCAGGCTGGAGTGCAGTGGCGCGATCTCAGCTCACTGCAACCTCCGCCTCCTGGGTTCAAGCAATTCTCCTGCCTCAGCCTCCCAAATAGCTGAGACTACAGGTGCCCATCACCATGCCTGGCTAATTTTTGTATTTTTAGTAGAGATGGGGGTTTCACCATGTTGGCCAGGCGGGTCTCGAACTCCTGACCTCAAGTGATCCACCCACCTCGGTCTCCCAAAGTGCTGGGATTACAGGAGCGAGCCACCAAGCCCAGCCTGAAAATATTTTCTATGCTGTGCTGTCTAATACAGTAGCCATCAGCCTCATGTGCCTATTAAGCACTAATGTAGCTAATACAGGCGAGGAACTGAAAATGTTTAAATTTAATTTAATATTAATTAGTTTTAATGTAAATAGCAACATGTGACTCACGGCTATGATACTGGCAACACGGCCTCAAATTCTGAGCCTCTATTTTCTAAT
Organism: Papio anubis; assembly: GCF_008728515.1. Taxonomy (NCBI): domain Eukaryota; kingdom Metazoa; phylum Chordata; class Mammalia; order Primates; family Cercopithecidae; genus Papio; species Papio anubis. The sequence goes on along the minus strand of NC_044982.1, from coordinate 7,206,074 downwards.
CTATAAAATGGGACTATGAATCTCTGCCTCTCAGGGGCTTTACAGAATGAAACAACAATCATAATAATGGGACATAAAGGAACTAAAGCTAAAAACTGGTGGAAAAATGCTAAGGACCCCATTCAGCAAACTTTTTTCATTTCTTTCCTCCTACCAAGTTCCCGGACACTGGAGAGACTCAAGGTACAGCGGCAGGGAATCCAAGCCCCTCCCTTGTAGAGCTTGCGGTGTGGCCGGTGACACAGATTCTGAAGACAGAATCACCCCAGTACACATCACGATTATGGTAAGTGCAATGAAAGAAAAATAAGCGATAATGGTGTAGGTTTATGTTCATTGCAAAACAGCTGCTCCTGACCAGGGCGGGTGGTCCCAGGAAGGCCTCTTGGACAGGGCCCCTTCTCGCCCCATGACATTAGGCCCATCCCAGAACTCACAGCAGTAGAGCCACTAGGACCCACCTCTGGGGGCCTCTGCTGCTGCCTCAACCTTTAGTGACCTTGATAGAGAATGCAGCTCCTCCAATTATGAGGACAACCTAGTATTCAGCAGGAATTGCGCCGGACGAAGTCAGTCCAGCTGTTTTTGGAAGCAAATGATTGTCTTTTTCCATAAAGAGCATCAGGGAGAGGAGAAAGGGAGATAAAGCAGGGAAGAGCTGGGATCCCGGTGCCAGTCTCAGCTCTGCCGACGCTCTGTAGGACCCAAGTGCAGTATTTCCCCTCTCTTGACCTTGGTTTCCCAGTCCTCAAGAAATCAGAGATGAGGCCATGTGACCGTTTGGCCTGTAACAACTGTGGCTTTCTCCAACTCTGGAAAAAAAAATCTACATAAGAACTACAACAGCGATGATGGTAGGGATGGGGATGATGAGGAGAAACAGAAGGAGCAACTACCATTTCAGGAATGTCTGCTCATTGCTAGACACCAAGCTGACAGCTTTACACGTAGGTTTTAGTCTTCACCAACGTGGGAAAGATGGCTGCCTTCCCTCTACAGGTGATGAAGTTGATCAGGTTCCCTGGTGGCAGAGCCAGCAGGACAACTGTAAACCACTCTTCCTTGCAAACTCACAAGTCTGGGGTTGTCAGTCCGATTCTACCTGTAACATGGTATTGGAAGTCCCTGTCTTCCCGCCTCGTGCGTGTTTGGAGGTCCCTGAGAGTGCGCTAAAGACTCCTAAGAGAATATTGTGCCTGGAATCCCAAAAATAGGACCTGCACCTATCATCTGATTCTACCCCACAGTCAAAAGTGGGACCAAACCCCTTGAGGAGGGACAGAATCTTCTTAGGTTCTGTGGCCAGTGAGTAGTGGTGGATCGGACTGAAACCCGCTCAGCGAAGAGCAGGGGAAGGTTTCTGTCCCTCGTGGCAGTCCCCTCCCTGATCTGGGCAGGCCCACGATGTGGAAGAAGCTTCTGGGGAAGATAGACTGGTGGAGGGGAAAGTCCCGCTCTGCCACTGCCATCTGAGGAAGCAGCTGAGCCACGGCACCTCGGTTCTCTGAGTCTGATTCTCCACCTCAAAATGACGACGACAACGGCTCCTTCCCACTTAGGATAGAGCGGAGGCACAGCCGGCGCGGCGAAGAGCTCCCGGGCACAGCCCTGGGTGCACAGCATTGCTCAGGGAACACGTCAGCCATCTGAGGACTCGGGACCCCTGATCCTCACGCTTGCTGTGCCCAAGTGCTCATGAGACTGAGAAGTCCTGGCCAGGAGAAGGCCACCCGACTGCCAAAGAGGCCTCGGGAAGGGTGTGGAACCATGGACCACACCCCTCCCTCTATAAGGCCAGTCCTTAGGGCTGAGTCCCTGGCCACATGGCCAGAAGAACCTGGCAGCTGCCCATCCCAGTAGCAGCAAGAGAAGAGGATTTCACGTAAATTAAAAACAAGCATGTGTGTTTCTCTTTGGCCCATCTGTGGCAGTTTCTCGAAGCACCAGCTCTTGGAGTGGAGTCGGGGGTGGGGGGTGGGGGACAAGGCGGAAGTAAAATGGCTCTTGGAGAAGCTGGAAAAATTAGCAATTAGGAGGGAAAATTGTAATGAGAAAATGAGTCTTAATAAGGCAAACACAATACTGCTGCGGCTTGTTTCTTGTTCTCTCGCTGCAAACAAGCGGTGACTTCATGTCTGGGTTTCTTTGCTTTCCTGCACCAGAGCCAACTGGGAAAAAGCTGGAGAAAAATGTCTCCATTGTCCCTAGACAGCATTCCTGGCATCCAGGAAAGAGAAGGCCCACTTACTGCCATTTGTGAAACACTTCCTCTGCTCTTGGCCCCCAAGAGCATGGTGCCTACATACTTCCTTAGTCAGGATGGGCTGGGTCATGCTGCAGTAACAACCCCACACTCTCAGTGGCTTAACACAACAACATTGATTCTCATTCACACGATGCATTCCACATAGCTTGGCAGGGAAACTCAGCTCATCACGGTCCTTCAGGGACCTAGAGTAACTGGAGGGTCCACGTGGATCCCTTCCGTGATTGTCATCACAGGAGAAAAGAACCATGGTGAATCTCTCTTACTAGTTCTTAAAGCTTTCACCAGCTGGGTGCCGTGGCTCACACCTTTAATCTCAGCACTTTGGGAGGCCGAGGCAGGCAGATCACGAGGTCAAGAGTTTGAGACGAGCCTGGTCAACATGGTGAAACCCTGTCTCTACTAAAAATCCAAAAATTAGCCAGGCATAGTGGCGAGTGCCAGTAATCACAGCTACTCCAGAGGCTGAGGCAGGAGAATTGCTTAAACCCGGAGGGTGGAGGTTGCAGTGAGCCGAGATCAAGCCACTGTACTCCAGTCTGGGTGACAGAGCGGGACTCTGTCTCGGGGAAAAAAAAAAAAAAAAGCTTTCACCCAGAAGGGACATTCATCACGTACACTCACATTTCATTAGCCAAAGAAGTCACCTGGCCATATTTAACTTCAAAGGGACAGGGAACAGTATTCCTAATGTGCACTGAGAAGGGGTGTGGAAAATTTGTGACCAGCTCTAATGACATCCACACACATTAGCTAACCTTCCCCAGAGCAGGAAGATAGTAGCTCTTAATGCTACCTTCCTCAGTGTACAGAGAAGAAGACTGAGTCTCAGACGAGTTCATCCACTCACTCGTGTATTCATTCAGCCTTGGCCACTTACACATTATTCAACAACAAAAAATGAGTTGACTTCCTGACTCTCCATCATTCAGCCACCATTTCTTTTTTATTTTACTTTAAGTTCTGGGATACATGTGCAGGACATGCAGGTTTGTTACATGGGTAAACATGTCCCATGGAGGTTTGCTGCACCTATCAACCCATCACCTAGGAATTAAGCCCCACATGCATTAGCTATTTATCCTGATGCTCTCCTCCTCCTCCCCCAGCCCACAGGCCCCATTGTGTGTTGTTCCCCTCCCTATACCATTGTGTTCTCATTGTTCAGCTCCCACTAATAAGTGAGAACATGCAGTGTTTGGTTTTCTGTTGCTGTGTTGGTTTACTGATCATACACCACTTCCTGAGGGCTAACACTCTGCTGGGCACTGGGGATACTGCAAGGAATAAAACACACACAGTCCCCACCTTCATGGAGTTCACATTCTAGGCGAAGACACAGACAAATAAGAAAGCAAGTAGATAAACAAGAAACTCATGAAGACTAAGAAGGAAAGGATTAGAATTCTGAGAGAAGTTTGTTGAATGGGCAGATGAATGTTTTCTAGCCTCATCCCTCAACACCCAACTCAACCCAGAGTTGGGACGAGGTCTTTGGAATCAGCAGGTAAGTTGCAGGTTCCAATTCCACTATTTCCTAGCGATATGGTCTTCCGTAAATTACCTAATCACTCCGGGCCTCAGTTCCCTTATCTTCATAAAGAAGACGAGGAAGCATGCCACTGAGGGCTGTCCATACTTTAGAGATTGTTCATGTAAAGCACCCAGCATAAGCCAGGCATGCAGGACACACTCAGCAAACAGGTGGCCAGCCCTCTAATTATTCCACCCACAGAAATGTGCTTAGGTGAAAGGAGACAGATTCTAGAGTTCACTTCAATGAAATGAAAAGCATGAGCACAAGACTGGGCGGTACTGGGCTCTGCTCCTGCCTGGGCTCACTTCTGACATGTGAAGTCTGGGTTTCCAGGGCTTTCAGCTCTGATATCCATGACCCTATCTATAAATTAATACCCATAGGGGCTGAAAGACAGGCACTCTCAATACAGAAACAGCTGCCTCTTTTCTCTCTTTTTTTTTTTTTTGAAACGGAGTCTCCCTCTGCCGCCCAGGCTGGAGTGCAATGGGTGCGATCTCAGCTCACTGCAACCTCCGCTTCCCAGGTTTAAGCGATTCTCCTGCCTCAGCTTCCTGAGAAGCTGGGATTACAGGCACAAGCCCGGCTAATTTTTGTATTTTTAGCAGAGACGGGGTTTCACCATGTTGGTCAGGCTGGTCTCGAATTCCTGACCTCATGATCCACTCACCTTGGCCTCCCAAAGTGCTGGGATTACAGGTATAAGCCACCTCGCCTGACCTCAGCTGCCTCTTTTATAAATATTGATGCTGATCAGTATCACTAGGACTTGCAATATATAACTTCAACAGTCTATAGACGCGAGAAATTCACCAGGGGTGGCACTGAGAGCCTGCACCTGGCCAGCTGTCACCCCGCTGCCTCTAGTCACCTCCAGAGGCCTAATCTTGGCCCTGGTCAGGGACCTTCCGAATTCTCATGCTGGGCCAGTGGCACGATCTGTGAATTCAGTCCCAGAACTCTGGCCAGGCACCAGAAGCTGCTGGGGAAGGCAGGGAGCTGTGCCCACACATGGTGGGGACCCAGGACAGCCACTGTTCTAGAAGAGGGCCCTGGAAGCTCTGGCGCAGCCTTCCCTGGGTATTTATAGCCCCGCCCCACCATGAGAGGCTCTGATTGGCTCAGACTGTCTGGCTCCAGTAATGGGCATTCCTATTGGACAGAGCCACGTCCACATGTGGTGCTCTTTGGCTCCACCCCAAGCCCTGGGCCAATCAGTAGGTGGGCCACAGGGGTGTGGCTGCGGTTAAGGAGGTTGGTGCCACCCTGTCCTTGGCCAGGGCATGTGGTGCCTGCTCCGAGGCCTGGCTCCACCCAACGTATTAGCAAGAGCCCATAGCAGAAGAACTCAGTCCCTTGGCTGCCTCCACTGCTAATTTCTCATTGATCTTGGGCGAGTCACTTCCTCTCTCATCTGCAAAACTGGGTTAGTGGACGGACAGTTGCTGCTAGCCCCACTTTGGGTCACCTTACACACGTGCTCAGGCACTTGTTCCTGGCACATGAGGGAAAGGGCAACTCAGCCACCGCATGCATGAGACTGCAAGGACACGAGTGCTGGGGAGAGCAGAGTGGAGAAGCAGGGGACCGCCGGAGAGGCAACCCGAAGCCCCGGGGCCCATGTCCGCAAAGCGGGGAAACAAACAGCAGCACCGCTGACCTGTCCCCGGGTCTCTCCATGCCTGTTTGCTTCTAGCTTTTCAAGCATCGGACCAGCTAGCAGGCACCCGCACCATACCTGCTGTGGACAGACGGCTTCTCTCTGCCAAGCAGTTACACTCGCTGTGCATTAAGGCCCAGAGAAACGGAGTTTCACGGCCCTCCCACGGCCAAACCCTTCCCTTCCAGCCAGGGAGAGGCCAGAACTGGAGAAACAGCTGGGCCGCCTGTGCCGCCTAAGTTAATGGGAGTTGTAATTTCTCCAGTGCCTCCATCTAGAAACGGGAGCGATGTGCATAATTTATGGGGGTCTGGGTCTGCGCAGCCAGGCTAGGCGCCTGCTCGCTCACACTTGGACGGATGTGAGAGAGCGGCAAAGGCATCCCAAGGGCGGTTTGCCCGGAGCTGCTGCCCTGGCCTGACTCTTCCGCCCTGTTCTTTGGGAAGTTGAGCATCCAGAGGGTGGAGGATGGGCCTAGAGCTAACACCTCCCTGGGCTCCAGTTACCTGAGACATCAGGGTGAATGGAGATCAGCTGATTTGATTGCTGGTGGGAGCTTTTACAGCCCTGAGTCAGCAGCCATGCTCAGGAGGGGCATTTGAGCAGCCATAGGATCCTCTCTCTTTCTTCTCTCTCTCTCTCCCTCCCCCTGCCACCGCCCCTTCTCTCTCTCTCTCTCTCTCTCTCTCTCTCTCTCGCTTTGTCTCCCCCCCGCCCGCCACCCCCTTATCTCTCTCTGTCTCTCTCTCTCACATACACACACGCATACCCTTCCCCAGGTGAACATCTGCTCCATGAGGGCAAGGATCCTTGTCTGTTTTGTTGACTGCGATTTCCTCACTATCTAGAACAGGGCCTGGTCCATGGTATGTGCCCAAAAAAATATGTGTAGAATGACAGAGGGCTCAGGATCTCAGCAGGAATGAGGGAGCTCGTGTGCGAAAGCTGAAAGAGCTGTGAGGTTGAATCCCAATTCTTCCACGGACCTGCTGGGACCTTGAACAATGGAAACCCCCTTTTAAACTCTGAACCTTTCCTTCCTCTCTATAACGCTGGGGTAACTGGGTTACTCTAGGGACCCTAGGGAGGGACTTTCAGGTTGGGACGAGGGACCAGCCAAGCAGTTGGCAGGGTGGGCAGGGGGCCCTGAGGAGTCAACACTGGGGCTCAGGAATTCATTCCAGAGACCAGCGGGTCACAACTGGAGGAGATTCTGCCCCCTGCCGCCAGGGTCTTTAGCAGTGTCTGGAGACATTTTTGGTTGTCACACAGGAGGAATGCTATTGGCGGCCAGTGGGCACAGGACGGGGAAGCAGATAAACATCTGCAGAGCACAGGACAGCCACCACCAAGGATTACCCGGCCACAAGTGTGCACAAGGCTGAGGCTGAGAAGCCCTGGTCTAGACCAAAGAGGGCATTCCGAGGCTCAGATTCCCGGTCTGCAAAACGGGAGGAAGACCAAGGATCCCACATGGGTGGGCTTCCACCCCAGTCACAGCCTTCCAAGTCCCCAGCCCCCCAGAGCCCAGAGAGCAGCTGGAGAAGATGGCATAGCGGCTGCCTCCCGAGGAAGGTGCACTCACCTGAGGTCCTGAGGCGGCAGGTAGGTAAAAGACAGGGAGTGCCTCTGTCCCATTCAGTCAGCTCAGGAAGGCAGCAGCAGAGGCAACCCTAATTGCTGTCTGGCCAGCTGAGTCACAGTTCAAAGACCTTCCCCCTATTTATTCCTTAATTGTAGCTTTAACGGCAAAGCAGAGGCACCTGCCTTCACTGCTGCCAGGCGCCCGCTCCATGACCGTGTTTTTCTAGAGAGGCTCTGCCCCAGGAGGGACAAATGAGCGCCACCCAAATGTGAGGCCTTGAGGTTTCCAGACTGAACCGCCCATGGTTCCAGAACCGCTGACTCTGAGGTTCCAGAACTGCCCACCAGGATTCTGGAGCCAATGACTCTGAGGTTCCAGAAGTATTCCCCGGCATTCTGGCACTCTACAACTCAAGGGTTCAAGAGGACAAAAGTTCAAGGACAACCAGTTCCCTGATTCTGAAAGCATGGGCTCTGGAAGTCCACATCTTGCTGGAGACCCGGTTCACACTGACCTCATGGGAACTGAGCCTTCTCAGGGGACCAGGGTTTGCAAGCAGATGGGTCTTGTGTGTTTGCAGTCACATGACTGACAATAGCGCTACGACCAACATGTCCCAAATTCCAGTTTTTCTTCTGGGGGTCCACTCCCCACAGGAATTGAAGGAAGAACATTCACCACCCCAGATGGTCCTCCCGGGCCTGGTGTGCTGGGTCCTCTCCACCTAGGAGTGTGTTCTTCCGTGCTTGGGGCTCAGGCTCCCACCAGCGGGGACACAGCTGAGCAGTTTTGTCCAGGAGTCTGGCTGGAAAGAGCCCTTGTGCTCAATAATGCATTCCCCCCAAATGAGGACATCCATCAGGTGGCGGAGGCAGCCCTCGCCCCCTCCTGGGTCAGGCCAGGACGACACATCTGTCCTAACATGAGGCACAGGCTGCCTCCCAGAGCCCTGCAGCTTCCCCAGCCCGCAGGGGCCTTTTGTGAGGAAGCAGCTCAGCCAGCCCTGACAGGCTCAGTTCCTCTGCCCGCAGCCTGAATATTCCATGGGCTTGAATAATGCAGGCCCCCACATCACATCACAGCAAACCAACTGGGGCTGCTGGAAAATTGCAGAGAGAAAAGGTAGTGGGCTCCTGATTTTTTCCCCATCTCAAGACTGCTTTGAATGAGAGAAGGTTCCTGCTAAACCAGGGAGTGGGCTGATACCTGGGGCAAAGGAAGTAGGGCCCTGTACCTCTCCCAGCCACTGCAAGTTGGAAGGAAAAGGGGGGTTGGAGCTAAGTTAATTCAGGTTTATACCCTGGCCCCACAATTTGCTAGCTGTGGGCCCCTATGTAAGTCACTTAACCTTGCTGAGCCTCAGTTTCCAAATCTGTAAATTGAAGATATTTCCTGGGAGCACTAAATGAGGCTGGATAAGGAAGGGGGACATGGAAACTAGAAATTTCAACATGCTTTAATCCTCTTCTTCCTCCTCCTCCACCACATTCTCCATCGTTGCCATTATGGCCACCACCACCATCATCATCATCCTCACCCTCCGTCTTCACTTCCTAGGCCAGAAGAGCCAAGAGCCACATTCCTGCCTTGCTTGCAGCATACCCAGTGTTCTAACAAATTTTCCAGACTGCTTCAGAGAGTATATTTGGCCAAGAAAGTTGGAGCCTGGGAAGCAAGACTTTTCCAGAAGACAGTTGAAATATCTAACTGTAAAAGATAAAATAAAAAATGAAGAGAACCCCTAAACCCACATCCCAGCTCTATTTTAAAAATCCTTTATTTGAGGGGGGGGCGCAGTTTGAGACAAGACCTTGCTCTGTCGCCCTGGCTGGAGTGCAGTCACACTCACTGCAGCCTTAACCTCCTGGGTTCAATGAACTCTTATGCCTCAACCTCCTGACTAGCTGAGACTACAGGGACATGCCACCACGCCTGGTTAATTTTTGTATTTTTTGTAGAGATAGGGTCTTGCCATGTTGCCCAGGCAGGTCTCCAACTCCTGGGCTCAAGTGATCCTCCTGCCTCGCCTCCCAAAGTGCTGAAATTACAGACATAAACCACCACACCTTGCCAATCCTTTGTTTTTTAAATGCAAAAATAAGTTTATGCTCATTATAACAATTCAAACAATAAAAACAAATTTACAAACCTAACAGCCTCTCCCAACCTAGTCCTGTCCCATAAGATAACCAATGTTAATGTGAAAGGGAGTCTTTGGTCTTTGTTCTGCATAGAAATACATAAATATGTAAGTTGGCCAGATGCAGTGGCTCACGCCTGTAATCCCAGCACTTTGGGAGGCTGAGGCGGGTGGATCACATGAGGTCAGAAGTTCGAGACCAGCCTGGCCAACGTGGTGAAACCCCATCTCTACTAAAAAAACAAAAATTAGCCGGGCATTGTGGCAGGCACCTGTAATCCCAGCTACTCGAGAGGCTGAGGCAGGAGAATTGCTTAAACCCAGGAGGCGGAGGTTGCAGTGAGTGGAGATCACACTGTTGCACTCCAACCTGTGGGACAAGAGCAAGACTTCTCAAAAAAAACAAAAACAAAAACAAAAAAACCACACACACTTCAGAATTATTCCACTCAAGAGGCAAAGAAGCTGGGTTATTTATCCTCAAACTCTCATCTGTCTTTCCCCAAAGAATGTTCCCAGGGCACTAACTCTCCAGCAATTCTTCCCTGTCCAACTCTGGACTTCTTAAGAGAAAGCTGTCAGGCAAAAAGTTATAGGCATGTGCAGGATGACACTATGGGTATATACTGGATTGGCAAATGCCTGGGGATATTGTTGGGGCACTGACAGCACCAGGAACATTAGCCTTGTACACACAATGTATCCTTGCATACTGGTGCTTTGATTTCCACAGGATAGAGTTCCAGAAGTAGAATTTCTGTGTATGTATGTTTTAACTTTCAATAGGTAGTACCCTAATAATTTCCCAAAAGTGCACAGAAATTACTCCTGGCACCCACAGGGTATTGAAAGTGACCATTATCTGTACATGAGGTCACCACTGAATTTTTTTTCTTTTTTTTTGAGGCAGAGTCTCACTCTGTTACCCAGGCTGGAATGCAGTAACGTGATCTCAGCTCACTGCAACCTCTGCCTCACTGATTCTGCCAGTGAGCAGCCATTCTCCTGCCTCAGCCTCCCAAGTAGCTGGGATTACAGGTGCACACCACCATGTCCAGCTAATTTTTGTATTTTAGTAGAGATGAGGTTTCACCATGTTGGCCAGGCTGGTCTCGAACTCCTGACCTCAAGTTATCCACAAGCCTCAGCCTCCCAAAGTGCTGGGATTACAGGCATGAGCCACTGTGCCCAGCACCACTGAGTATTATTGATTTTAATATTTGATAATCTGATGAATGAAAGTGGCATTTCATGTAATATAATTTCAATTTCCTGATTACTAGTGTGGCTGAACACCTTATATATTTAACGATTATATGTCTTTTCCGTAAATTATCCACTCATATTCTTTGCCTTCTTTCCTATTTTTTGTCTTTCTCTTATCAATACTTGGAGACTTTTCTATTTTAGGGCTCTTAACCCTTTGGCAAGTGTTTCAGAAATGTTTTTTTCTCAGTCTGTCATTTGTCATGTGACTATGGGGTCTTTTGCCATTGAGCTATTTTTCACTTTTATGTAGAGAGATCTCTCAGTTATCTCCTTTGGAGTTCTGTTTTCTGATTGGCCTAATAAAGCCAATCACTTTTAGACTTTACAAATAGTCTCCTCTATTCTAACATCTAATTGCTTTAGCCTTAACATTTGTGATCACTTCATATGAAATTTATTTTTTCTATATGGCATGAGGTAAGGATGTAACTATTTCCTTACATGTTGTTGCCAATTGTGTTAAAAATCCTTTTAAATTATCTATTATTTCCCCTCTTTCATCAATACTAGGCACTTTCATCAATACTAGGCACCAAGGTATATTTGCATCTGTTTCTGAAATCTCTTTTCCCCCATCAGATCAATATTCACTGATTGTTGTGCCAGTTCCCTATTTATTTGATTAGAAAAGATTTACAAGAAGTTTTAATATCTGGTAGGGCATCTCTCCTTCCACTATCTTTCACATTTTTTCCTGCCAAAACTTTAGTACTTACTTGTCCAAATAAACTTTAAAATTATTTTGTCTAATTTGCTCTCCAAAAAAAACTATAGGGATTCCCATTGGAAATGCATTAAATATATATACTAATTTCAGAACTATTGACATTTTAATGATATTTTTTCTGTTTTTCTTTTATTTATTTATTTATTTATTTATTTATTTATTTATTTTGAGACAGGGTCTCACTCTGTCACCCAGGCTGGAGTGCAGCAATGTAGCCTCAGCTCACTGCCACCTCCACCTCCCAGGTTCAAGTGATTCTTGTGCTTTAGCTTCCTGAGTAGCTGGGATTATAGGCGTGTGCCACCACGCCCAGCTAATTTTCTTGTACTTTTAGTAGAGACAAGGTTTTGCCATGTTGGCCAGGCTGGTCTTGAACTCCTGGCCTCAAGTGATCCACCCACCTCGGCCTCCCAAAGTGCTGGGATTGCAGTTGTAAGCCACTGAACCTGACTGATACTTTTCTTTCCATCCAGGAATACTGTGTCTCTTTCCATTTATTCAGGTTTTGTATTCTGTCTTTCAAAAATAATAGTTTTGTTCCCATTGCAAATGTGATGACTTCCATTTCCGTTCCTAGTTATTTCTAATATAAAGAAAAGCTACTGTGTTGTTGCTTATTTATCTAGTATCCAGCCACCTTAGATTTTTGTTTAATTTCTTAAATTTTCTAGATACGTAATTATATCATCTGCAAATAAAGACAACTTTATCACTTTTTCACATATTTGGATTGTCTTTGTTTATTTTCTTTTCCAAATACATTAGCTAGAACTAAATAACAGTGTTGATAATAGGCATCCCTTTTTTTATCCTAATTTTAATGACCATGGCTTTAGAATTACTGTTTGCTGTTCAATTTGGATAAAAGACCTTTACGAGTTTAAGTAGTTTTCTGATACTCCAATCTTACTTAGGAGAATTTAGTAGATAAAAGTATATATTCTGTGGTCAGATAGTACAAGTCTGAATCACAAGTTACTTATTAGATTTATAATCTTAAGGAACTTACTCTAACCTTTCTGTTTTCTCGTCTGTAAAGTGGGGATAATAATAGTACAAACCTTACAGCGTTGTTCCTCTGTCTTCTGACTTTTAGAGTGGCAAATCAGAAGTCTGATTTTAGCCAATAGTCTCTTTGTAAATGTAAATTCTATCTGGAATTCTGAAATCTTTTTAAAAGTTTTCCCTGGAATTTAGAAACTTCTCCAAGCTAATTCTGCCTAGAACTTGGTGGGGGTTTTTTTGTTTTTTTTGTTTTTTTTGTTTTTTGTTTGTTTTTTTTAACAAAGGTATAGGGAGTTGATATGCCACTGAGGTAGGACTGGTTGTGTTCTTTTCACATGAAAGTGTTTGAGATTCTACTGAGGGGAAAAAGGCAGTGACCTCAGAATCCTGTGCCCAGTCATATCCTTCATCTAAGAGTGTCAACGATTAAAAATTTAAAAATTTCTAGGCAGCAACAATATCAAGTCTTGATGATAATGCGGAACAATGGCAACTTCATACTGGTGGAGTCTACATTATCAAAGTTATATTTTCTATTATGTAGTAAAGTTAAATAAATGGCCACCCTAGGACCTTGCAGTTCCACCCCAGGGTGTCTACCATACAGGATTCAGGCCCATGAGCACCAGAAGACTGGCCTTGTATAAGCAACACATGTACAATAGCAAAACAAACAAACAAACAAACAAAAAACTCAAAGAACTAGAAACCATTCAAAATTTATCAGCAGAAGAATGAATCCATATGTTGTGATCCATTCATAGAACAGAATCCTATGCAGTGGCGAAAAAGAATGAGCTGTTTGCTATTCATTCACACAATATGGATAATCTCAGGAATATCATGTTGAGCAAAAAAAAGCAAGGGGCAGAAGAATACACACAAAATTAATCATATGAGATTTAAAAACATGCAAACCTAAATGATGTAATAAGTTAAGCAAAGGCCACAAGCCTGTGGTCAAGCAATAAAGAACAGCAAGAGAATGATCAATAAACCAAAACGATTGCCTCCAAAGGAAGGCGAGAAGGGGAGGGGACTTGGGGCGGGGGTTCACGGAGGGCTTCAAAGCTGATGTATTGTCCTGTGTCTCAAACTGGATGGTGGGGAAATGAGGATTTGTGGATTGTTACTCTGCATATCTTCTGCATTTTCATGAACACTCTTTTTCAGAGTCTCACTATTTAACTAAGCAAATATTTTATAAAGAATGGGCAGTGAGGAAGTGAGGACAAGGATTTGCTATGAAAGTGGGTAGAAAAAAAAGGCAATGCTTGGAAAAAACACGGGGTGAGGGTGACGGTGCACCAAGCGCGGGTGATAGCAGCCATCCACCCAGGTGCATTGCTTGTAGAAAATTTCAAACAGCTGGGGCAGGGAGAAGCATTGGGAAACATAGCTAATGCACGCTGGGCTTAATACCTAGGGGATGGGTTTGTAGGTGCAGCAGACCACATGGCACACATTTACCTATGTAACAAACCTGCACATCCCGCACAAGTACCCCAGAACTTAACATTAAAATTGATTAAAAAAAAAAAGAAAAGAAAATTTCAAACATAATAAAACCAGCTACAAATCAGTCTGCTTTTTGTTATTACCATGTGCCTGCAAGTCTACACAATGCCAGTGATACATAACCCACTTTAACATAAAACCTGTTGGTCTGGGTTCTAAACCATTTCTGCAGTAAATGTTGGGTTTTAATAATAGTAATAATCAATGTAAACTTCAAGTCAGCACATTGTATTACCTATCCTTTCATAAACACTGACGCCCACATGGAAATACATTCCACCGCCCCTTGAAACACACAGACGCAGCTACCTGGGGCCGATCCACTGGTCTCCTCACTGTCTCCACCGTGGGGACACATGACTTGCCCAGGGTTTTCTGCATCCAGTCCTGGGCCTTCTACCTGACACCTACCCTTTGCACTCTACCCCCCACCTCCAGATGGCACACAGGTCCTGCCCAGACCAGCCTCAACAAGTTCCAAGCAGCCTTCATCTCCAACTGCCCTTCCCCGACTCGGGCCACCCCCTCCCCAGACCCCTCCCCACACCACTGTGTCTCCAGACATGCCACGTCCTCTCCCTACAAAGCCCCATTCTTGGTGCTGCCTGGAAAACCGACCCATTCTGCGAAGCCCACCCCAGAGACTGTCCCCTCCAGGCTGTAGTGAGGGGCTCTTTCCTCAGGGTTTTCCCCCGACCCTGCTCCACACCCACCTTTGGGAATCTGAAGAAAGGTCTTTCAGAGACACAAGAGTTTCTTGCCTGCCCCTGGGGCACCCAGCACCCAGCACCTGCACGGGGCAGGCGCTCAGTGAGCATTTGATGAGTGTGAGCGAGTGAGTGGCGCTGGAACCAACCCTTCCCGTCCAGGACTTTGTATTTCGTGGAGGCCCCGACAGACCCTCTGGAGGAATCCCTGGTGTCTGTGCATGCCTCAGGAGAAAATGACAGCACCTTCCAGTGCCCCACACTGGGCATCCTGACCCAGGGCCAGCAGGGTCTCTGCTGTCCAGAAAGCGCGGATGCCCACCTTCCACAGACTCCCCAAAAAGTTATGCACACTTGCCCTGTGCCGGGTCCCAATGCTAAGAACTAATATTTTGCTCCATTTTAATCCCCCAATAAATCTACAAATTCTATACAACCCCAATCAAAACCTGATCAAGATTTTAATGGGACTTGACAAGCTGATTCTAATATTCAGATGGGAGAGTAAATGTTCAAAAATAGCCAAGACAGCTTGAAAAAAAGAAAACACAAAGAGGGGAATTTTGCCCGACAAGATGTCAAAGCATATTATAAAGTAATTTTAATAAATATAATGTAATATTAGCACATGAATGGATAAATACATCCTTGGAAAAAATATAGAAGTTCAGAAAAGCAGATCCATGTAAATACTGGACTTTAGTATATGAATAAAGAGGCATTTCAAATCAGCCGGGGGGACGCAGATTATTTGGTAAGTGTTGGAATAATTTACTACCCGGAAAACATAAAATTAAAATTTGCCCTTCACACCACTAACAAAAATCAATGAAATAAAGGTAAACATGGTTTTTAAAATTTTGAAATGGCAAGAGTGATAGAAGAAAATCTAGGAAAATGTGTTTATGACAGTAAAAGAGTTTTAAATAAGATTTACTAAAAAGCAAAATTCATAAATTTAACTACAGAAGGTGAAAGCCTCTATGAAGAAAGCTAATAGTTAAAAGAGCACTGGCAGGTAAGAAAAGATTTACATCATATGTAACAAACTAAGGGTTATTATCCAAAACATACAAAGAATTCCTTCAATAAAAAGTAGGAAAGATAAGCCAGGCACGGTGACTCATGCTTGTAATCCTAGCATTTTGGGAGGCCAAGGCGGGCGGATCACCTGAGGTCAGGAGTTCGAGACCAGCCTGGCCAACATGGTGAAATCCCCATCTCTACTAAAATACAAAAATTAGCCAGGCCTGGTGGCGCATGCCTGTAATCCCAGCTACTCTGGAGGCTGAGGCAGGAGAATTGCTTGAACCTGAGAGGCAGAGGTTGCGGTAGTCCCAGCTACTGGGGGCAGGTGGCTGAGGCAGGAGGAGCCTTGGAGGTCAAGGATGTAGTGAGTCCTAATCATGCCACTGCACTCCAGCCTGGGTGACAGAACAAGACCCTGAAAAAAACAAGAAAGGAAGGAAGAAAAGGAAGGAAGGAAGAAAGGAAGGAAGGGAAGGGAAGGCAAGGGAAGGGAAGGGAGGGGAGGGGAGGGGAGGAAAGGGGAAGGGAGGGGAGGGAAGGGAAGGGAGGGGAGGAGGGAAGTAGAAAGGGAGGGAGGAAAGGAAGGAGGGAGGAAAGGAGGGAGGGAGGGAGGGAGGGAAGAAGTGAAAAGGAAAGGAAGAAAGGGAAGAAGGAAGGGAAGGAAGCTTTAGAGGTGCACAGTGTATGTGAATGAGAGGGCCTGGAAGACCAGGGCACAGGAGGAATGAGCGCACCCAGCCTCCAGGTCTTGGTTCCTAATACTGCGCTCCACTAAAGGAGAGGGGGCTCCCCAGGGAGCTGGTGGACCGAGGGCCGGGGTGTAGAGAGTACAAAATAAAGCAGGGCATGTTGTTGTAAGAGGAGGTATGAAAGTGCTCAGAGAATGAGGGAGAGCCAAGGGCCAGCCTGGAAGGCCACCCGTGCCAAGTCAGAAGCAAGGAGGGCACTGAAACCCTCACCCTAACCTAATCCTAACCCGAACCTGATATTAATAGACCAGGCAGGGGATATCTACATATCACACATGATCTATCCTCACACACGCACATACAAAATGTAACCACCACCACCTACCCCCGCCCCCCCCACACACAGAGAAACGTATTAATTACAAAGGAGAAAAGAGTAACTCCACAGTTGGCAAATCTGGCAGAAGCCAATCAAATGATCACATCAAACTCTGGGCCCACTGATAGGATGCAGGGAGCAGAACACAATGTCACTTCTGTCGTATCCCTGAAAAGATGCGGAGCCTGAATTTAATCATGAGGACACAAGAGACAAGCCCCCATGGACTTGGGGGCATCCTGTGAAATAGCAGGCCTGGTAATACCCGGAAGTGTCAAAGTCATCAAGCAATGACCACACAGCTGTTCCAGGTTGAAGAAGACGGAAGAGGCCTGATGGCTAAATGCTAGGCTTGATTCTTCCTGGGTCCATTAGTGAAGCTCAGATGGGATCTGAGGACTGGATGGGAGTCGTGAATCAGTATTAGCTTTCTGATTTAGATGGCCGTAGTGTGATTAAGAAAGAGAGTGTCCTTGTTTGTAGAAAAGGCAGAGGAGGCCGGGCATGGTGGCTTACGCCTGTAATCCCAGTACTTCGGGAGGCCAAGGCAGGCAGATCACCTGCGGTCAGAAATGCAAGACCAGCCTGACCAACATGGTGAAACCCTGTCTCTACTAAAAATACAGAATGAGCCGGGCGTGGTGGTGCATGACTGTAATCCCAGCTACTCTGGGAGGCTGAGGCAGGACTGAGCTTGAAACCCAGGAGGCAGAGGTAGCAGTGATGGACAAAACAACACCAGAATTCCAGCCTGGGTAACAAGAGCAAACCCATCTGAAAGAAAAGAAGGAAGGAAGGAAGGAAGGAAGGAGGAGGAGGAGGGAGGGAAGAAAGAAAGAGAAAGAAAGAAAAAGAAAAGAAAGAAAGAAAGAAAGAAAGAGAAAGAAAGGAGAAAAAAAGAAAGAAAGAAAAGAGAAAGAAGAAAGAAAGAGACAAAGAAAGAAAGAAAAGAAAGAAAGAGAAAGAAAAGAAAGAGAAAGAAAGAAAGAAAGAAAGAGAAAGAAAGAAGAAAGAAAAGAGAGAAAGAAAAGAAAAAGAGAGAAAGAAAAGAGAGAGAAAGAAAGAAGAAAGAAAAAGAAAGAAAAGAAAACGAGATAAAGAAAGAAGAAAGAGAAAGAAGAAAGAAGAAAGAAAAAGAGAGAAAGAAAAGAAAGAGAAAGAAAGAAAGAAAGAAAAAGAGCGAACAGAGGAAAGGCTTTTTTTTTTTTTTTTTGAGAGGGGAGAGGACGATGGCCCTCGTGTCAGCCCCTTCAAACAAAGAGCTCAAGTCCTCCGGGCTCTTCTTACCTGGCTCATGGCTCTAGCCACCCAGAAGGGAGCGCTGGGTCTGTCTCCCCACCGAGGTGCTGGCACAGAGTGGGCACTTGAGGTATCGTCTTCCAAAAGGGAGTTTGGAGCTCACCACGCTAACCTGCATATTCAGGAAGAGCTGTTCCCAAGAACGTGTTCATCTCCTGATTCCTTGAGGGACAGGTGAGCGTGGTGACTTTAAACAAAACCCTGGGCTAGGCATGGTGGCTCATGTCTGTAATCCCAGCACTTTGGGAGGCCAAAGCCGGGTGTATCACTTGAGGTCAGGAGTTCAAGACCAGCCTGGCTAACATGGTAAAACCCCATCTCTACTAAAAATATAAAAATTAGCCAGGTGTGGTGGCACGCACAGGTAATCCTAGCTACTCGGGAGGCTGAGGCAGGAGAATTGCTTGAACCCAGGAGGCGGAGGTTGCAGTGAGCCAATATCACACCACTATACTCCAGCCTGGGCAACAGAGCAAGACTGTGTCTCAGGGAAAAATAAATAAATAAATAATAAAAAATAGAAACCTGCACCAACCCTCACATCAACTTTCTTGTTTGAAAAACTGAAACAGTGAGAATTGGATTGGACTGAACAGTCTGTTGCAGCTACATGGGGAGGAACTGAGGTCCCAGTCTCTGTCCCAGGGCCTTGCACCCCAACCTTGGAACCCTAGACCACCCCCTTTCCACTCTGAGAGCTCTGAAGCTCCTACTTCCTAGGCCCTGGGGTAGGCCAGCCCTCGAGCCAGCTGCTACGGACGAGGGTGAGTCAGACACGGCCCCAGCTTCAGCCTGGCTGTGGGGAGCACAGCCATAAACCACCAGGCCACATGGGACACATGCCTGGGGGGTCTCTGGAGAGGAAAGAAAGACCGGCAGCTGCCCTGGGTTCAAACAGCAAAGCCACTGGACTTGACTTTGAGGCAGGGTTCATCTGTCTAGTTTGGTCGTGCATCCCTGGTGCTGGCACAGTGCTGGGCAGATACAAAAAAGCAACAAGTACTCCAGCTGGGCAGGTGCATCTCTTCTCTGTGTTGAGCACCCCAAAGAAGTATTTGATGTGATTCATAAAACAGCCGTGTGAAATAGGTACTATTGCTGCCCCATTGTTTTTCTTTTTTTCTTTTCTTATTTATTTATTTATTTATTTTGAGACGGAGTCTCACTCTGTCACCCAGGCTGGAGTGCAATGGCACAATCTCGGCTCACTGCAACCTCCACCTACCGGGTTCAAACGCATTCTGCCTCAGCCTCCCGAGTAGCTGGGATTACAGGTGATAGCCACTATGCCCAGCGCCACTTTGGTATTTTAGTAGAGCAGGGTTTACCTCATGTTGTCCAGGCTGGTCTCTAAACCCCACCCCAGGTGATCTGCCTGCCTCAGCCTCCCAAATTGCTGGGACTACAGGCATAAGCCACAGCGCCTGGCCTTTTGTTTTACTTTTCCTTTTTTCCTTTTTTTTTTTTTCTCTGAAACGTGAGCCACTCTGTCACCCAGGCTGGGAGTGCAGTGGTGCAATCTTGCTCACTGCAACCTCTGGCCTCCTGTCTGTAATTCTCCCAGCTCTCAGCCTCCCAAGTAGCTGAGATTACAGGCATGCACCACCATGTCAGCCATCACTCCTTGTATTTTTAGAGACAGGGAGCCCATGTTGGCCGGGCTGGTCTCAAACTCCTGACCTCAGGTGATCAGCCTGCCTCAGCCTCCCAAAGTGCTGGGATTACAGGCGTAAGCCACTGCACCTGGCCTGCTGTCCTATTTTATAGCACGTTGAGGTGGTTAAGCTTCCTTGCCCAGGCAGCTGGGATTTGAATGCAGGCAATCCTGTTCTTCATGTTGCAAATGAATGAATGAATGAACGACCACATAAGCCAGGGGGCCCTTGCTGCAGTGGGTCCTGGACCCCGTCTTCCTCAGCCACAGTGAGGGCCAGCATCAGTCTGCCACCGAGGCTCCCCTGCAACAGGGAAGGTTCTGACGATCACCCAGGGCCTCACGTCAGCCCAGGATTTACTTTTTTTTTTTATTAAAAATGTCACGGGAAGTCCACCTGAACATTTGAAGCCACCGCCAAGAGTGCACACGTTTGATATTAATTAAAGCAAAAGATGACAGCCCCCAGGAAAAGGAGTAATTTTCTTCTCTCGGATAAATGACCTTTCAGGAGAGCTTGTTCTTCAGTTCTTCTTGGTCATTACCAGAAATTACTGAGTATGTTCAATGGAGCTGCGATCACCAGCTCTGTTTGCAGCTTTTGGCCTCCCAGTATGAGGAGGGGCTTCATTCCACGGGGACGAAGTCACCAGTGACTGCTCCCCACTGGTTTCACCCGGCCAGGCCAACAGTGATGTCCTTGGTAAATCTGAGCCCTAAGGCCCCGTTTGAAAGAATACTTTGCTTGGATCGCAGCACTCCTGCCACTCAGCAGCTCCCTACAGCCACCTCTGGGTACGTCCACCCAGCACAGCAGCCTCTCGGCAATGGCAACGCCACCCCCTCACTGCCTGTGCTCTGGTCCCCTGGGCATGGCTGCACCCTGATCTTGTCACTACCCGAACAAACAGCAACCCCAGCCTGCCCTCCCTGACCACTCCCTCAGACACAGATCCTGTTTCTGGGTCAGTTCTCATCATACCTCTGGGGTCCTCACCTGCTACTCACCCAGCCAAGAGACCTGGGCCTGACATTGCATCCCTCAGATTCCCCATGCCCCTTCCCCGTTTTTTCTTCAATCACCAACCAGGAGCTGGGGTTTGGCCAAGTGAGCTGAACTGCACTCTCCACGCCTGCACCTGAGCCGCAGACAGCAGCCCAGACCAGCTGCCCTTGCACGAAGGGATTTCCATTTAACTTCGAGGTCACCCTTTCACACCCGGAGCCCCTCCCCGGGATGCTGGCTCTCTCCCCAGCAGAGCCACCATTCCTCACCTCTCAATTATCCCCTCGTCTCCCGGAGCTGTGCCCACACCCCGCCCTCCCAGGCAACTGCAGCAGGCCAGCTTGGTGGTCACTTCTGCAGGGGAACAGCCGTCAGTGTCCCCTATGGCTGCCTGCTCTTCTAAACGCCCTCTCTCCTCTCGCCCCCGGGCCCCACCCTCCTGGTTCCTCCCACCTGTCTACCAGATGCCTCCCTCATGCTTGGCACTAAGTGTCAGACCCTGGAATCCTGAACCCTCTTCTCCATTCACCCCTGCACCAGGCACACCCCAAACACATCTTCTGCGCCTCTGTGCACTGCTGTGGTCCTGACACGTGTCAGTCATGGGCTTGGCTGGAGGGACAGACCAGACCCACCCTTGACCCTTTCCAGTGCTGCTGCGTGCACACGGGATACAGAACCAACCCAGTGTGGGGGCCACCTGGAGGCTGCACCACTGCAGATGGGACTCTCTGGGTGACTGAGGGTCCCAGCGGACTTTCCGGAAGCTCCCAAGCCCCCTCCCCGCAAGGCAGCCTAGGCTGGAGGCCTCTGCAGGTAGGCTGACCTGGGTGCCCACCACAGCCAGGACGAGGGTGCCTGCCTGGGCATCCCAGGAGCTACCAGCCCTAGGGCCCTTTGGCTCTCACATCCGTGTCTCCAGCTCCACCTGCAGACACACCTATCCATCCACAAAGGACCCTCTACTCAGCACCCAGAGCCATCTGAGTGGAGCTCTGGACTCCCTCCTTGCGATCCGTGTCCTCCTGCCCTGGGTGACCAGCTGCACTGCCACCCACGCAGCAGCTCCCCAGGGACCCGGGCACCAATCCTGACTCTCCCTCTCCTTAAAGTTAATTCATCATCCCAGCCCACCTGCCTGCTCCCCCAGCTCCAGCCAAGGGAGCCTTTCTGTGCCTTGACTTCCCCCTATCCCTTGCCAGTCACAGCTCAGCTTACTGGACCAACCATGCAAAGGGCTGTCCCTCCTTGGCCACTGCTCCCTACCAACCTGCTTTCTTTCTGTCACTTACAATCATCTGGAGTCATCCTACGCATTTACCAGTTTGTTGTCGGATTCTCCTTCTGGAATGGAAGCTCCATGTGGGCCTGGGACTGTAGCTCCCTCCTCCCTGACACAGGGCCTGCCTGGGTCCAAAAGCTCCAGAACCAGGAAATGAAGGAAGCAGGAGGCCCGATTCCAGCCCTGCTTCTTCTCCCTGAGCCTCAGTTTTTT
The DNA here is from genome assembly GCF_008728515.1 of Papio anubis. NCBI lineage: Eukaryota > Metazoa > Chordata > Mammalia > Primates > Cercopithecidae > Papio > Papio anubis. Next base: position 7,184,109 of record NC_044982.1, on the reverse strand, counting down.
GATCTGCAATCTGCATGCCCTTCATATCTCAGGGCCCGGCTGAAGATGGATGGGACTGCTCTGAGGCCTGGGAGCCGCCCCAGCTGTGAGAATGTGAAGTGGACTCACGCTGGCACCCACGTGCGGAGCTACCGATGGAAAGCTGAGAAAGGCCCCGCTTGCGCGCAATGGGAGTGCGCGGTGCGAATTTGTTTCTTTTTCTGAATCGCTCGTTCCTCCTGTTTTTTAAGGTTCCTGCACCGGCCCCCGAGCTTTCTGGGCACACCATAAATTTCAGTCCCACGGACTCACGCTGACTAATAAACACTGTGCCTCTTTTCTGTAATAGAGCGTAAGCTTTCTTGAGAATTACGATGTCTTTTTGCAAGATAAATAGATGGTGGAAAAGTAATACAACATAATAGAATATAGACAAGGAAGGGAGTATTTTCATATAGCTGGATGCAGCGCGTGGGTGGTGAAAAATAGTTTGTTTTTAGTAACAGGAAAGAGAGGTGAGCAGTTTCATCTTCAGTAGACAGAGCAAGCACACGGTCCTGGAAGGAATTCCGAAAGCGGAATGCTTCACGCTGGGGAGAGTGTGGTGGAAAGAGAATGCGACCAGAGTCCCGAAGCAAGTGACCAAGTGACCACTCATCCCTGCGATGGGCCGACCCTCCAGATTCGGTCCATGCCCCAGGGCTCTCCTGGGATGCACTGGAGTCATCGATGCATAACAAGGCCCTCTGAACCTTGCAAAGGCCTGCGCGAATGTGAGGGAATGAGTTGGACCTCCGGGCTTCAGTTTCCCTCCTGTGGAAAATGGGGAGGCTAATAACATCTACATTCTTCCCAGGTATAGGAATTCAGCCTTGTCCTTAAAAGGCATGGGGTGGAGGGATCCTTGCAATTTGATGGAGAAGCAAGAAGTGTCCAAGCCATGAGGATTCAGTGAAGCAGTCCAAGGCCCTGGTCACCCTGGGTGGAGAGAGGAACACCCTCCAGGCCGAGCGCTGGTATGACTCAGGGTTTAGAAATATGAACGTCTCTAAGCTGAACGGGACGAGTATCTGACCTGGAGGCAGCCACAGTTTAGTGTTGGAAGCAAGCATAAAAACAAACATTCACGAGCTGCTTAGGCCCCAAAGGCAGGGGAAGGGACGACGCATTTGGAGGAAGCGCCATCCGAGCCACACCCTACACAGGAAAAGCACCCAGGCCCACAGCAAGGCGCTTCTTGGTGCTTTCGGAAGGGCTGCTCCTACACCACCAGGGCTGATCCACCGCTTGGGCGGAGCACAGGTGGGAAGCCCTGCCCGGCCTCTTTCTGAGCTGTGTGTGGGCTTAGCCTCGCTGTGCCCAGTTCTTTCTATGGAAGTCATGGCTTGCAGGGTTGTTGAGGGAGCCGGTGGTGCACGTGGTGAAGGCCTGGCTCTGCAGCCAGCTGGCTGGGTCCCTGTCACTCACATGTGCACACATGCACACATTCTCACACATTCATACCTGTGCTCTCACACGCTCAAGTGCACACATTTACACACACACGTTCACACACCCATGCACTCACACACCCATGTATGCACACGTTTGCACATGCACGCACACACACATTAAACCCGTTGGGCCTCAGCTTCCTCATCTGTCAGAGACCATGGCAGTGGCTCTGACAGGTGCTTGGCACATGGTAAATGCCCAATACATAGGACAGTACTTGGAAATTTATCCCATTACTTCTTCCTCCCATCTCTGCCTGTTGCCAAGGGCAGCCTTGGAATGAGACTCTATTAACCAGCACCTATGCAGGGTCAAGGTTACAGGTGAAGGTTACAGAGCTAGTGGGGCCTGCACAGGGAAGGGCTCAGGCAGCAAAAGAGAGGATCACCAGAGTTGGAAAGAAAGGAGGCCAGGCAGACAGAGCGGGAGGGCATTCCAGGACATTCAGGCCCAGAGGGAGGCGGGGATGGGGCGCTGGAGCCCCCACCTGCCCCTGAGCCTGGTTGGGAGCAGGGGCCAGCACCTGCAAAGCCCCCGCACAAAGAAGGCTCAGCACATGTTCCTCCCCTTCCCCTGGAGATGGAGCACCAGCCTGTGTTGCTATTGGCTGCGTTTTTTAAATTGCCTGCAAAACTCTGTCCTCTTTCCTTTGTGTGGTCTACCAGTCTCTCAGTATTTCATTTGAAAAACAAAGCAACACTTGGACCCTTATGCACAGCTACAGATTTGTCTGCCGTTCTTGCTGTACTTCAAAACGAGAAATGTTAAAACTCTCCGTGCAGCCTCGCAGCTGATTTCCCAGTGTCCCCAGAACGCAGCCACCAGCCCTGGGCGCTGTCCTGGGAGCTTCCCCGCCTGTGCAAAGGGGAGGACTAGGACCCGGACGCATGGTGGATGGGAGCAGGGCAGGGATTCAAACCCAGGCAGGCTTGGCCGTGACAAGGGGTTTGCGTTGTTTTGTTTTTGAACTAATTTCAGGCTTTCAGAAAAGCCGTAGAAATAGTACCGATTCTCCGTATATCCCTCCCTCAGCACCCGCTCCAGTGCCCAGCTTACACAACCCAAGTATAATCAGCAAACCCGGGATGTCACCAATGTGCAATACTATTAACTCGACTGCACACCTGATTCTGATTGCACTGTTTTCCCATGAACGTCCTTCTTCCCTTCCAGGGTCCCGTCTGGGGTCCCGCACTGCTCAGTCCGCGTGTCTCCTTTGTGTCCTCCAATCTGGGGCAACTCTTTGGTCTTAGTCTTCCGTGACCCTGACACTTTGGAAGAGCATTTTTTCAGTTATTTTGTCAAACGTCCCTCAGTTTCGGTCTGTCTGACGTTCTGTTTTGGACGGAAGTTGTGCATTTTTGGCAAGAATCCCACAGAGGTAATGTTGGGTCCTTCGCAGTACCCCACGTGGGGGTTCATGCTGCCAATGCCTTATCACTGGTGATGCTGACCTTGATTCGGCTGGTTCGAGACGTGTCTGCCAATTACAATGCTGTCATAAATAGCCTGTGTGTATCTGTTTTTGTTGGAGCTGTATATTCAGGATAGATTCCTAGAAGTGAGATGGGTGCATTGAAAGGTAAGTGTGTGGGGGGCTGTTTGGTATTGCCAAATTCCCTTCAAAAGGGTTGTCCTAATGTGCATCTCCACCAGCAGCACAAGAAAATACCCGTTCCCTGCAGCCTCGCCAACAGAATGTGTGGTCGTGGTTTGACTTCCGTTAATCTGATAGGTGGGAAATGCTATCTCCGTGTGGCTTTCAATTGCAGTTTTCAGTGAATGAATTTGGACATGTTTTCTTGTTTGAGGACTTTTTTATGTGTGTGCAGTGTCTGTTCATGTCTTTTTCCCATGTTTCTTCCAAGTTTTTGGTCCTTTGTCCCTCAGTTGAGTTCTTTATATAGTATAAGTATTAATCCTTTCTCTGCAATAGACATATTTTCTCCCAGTTTATTGGGGAAAATGTCACTTTTCTTATGACAGAGGTTTTCTGTCATGCAGTTTTTGCAAATGTACTCATCTTTATTGTGTTTGGTTTTGAGGAATGGTTAGAAAGCTGTTTCCCATGCTTGGATGCGGTTCTTGGTTCACACAGACTCTGTGGGAGCAAAAGAGCAAGCAGGCTACAGAGCGGGCTCTGCTGGAAATGCAAGACAGGGCCGGCTCACTGCAGCATCTTGAAAGGATTATAAAGGGAGCCACTTACACAGGTGGCTCATTTAAATTTGGACAGACTTGTCTAAATTCAGCTAAACACCCTGCCTCATGAAGATGGGATTTATGCCTTGGTGAGTTCCTGAGGCCATGCTCCTCCCATGTGTACATAGAGGGATGGTCGGGGAAGGGGGAAAGGGTCATATTCCAGTGTGTAGATTCAGCCCTGGTACTTTGTGTTCCTTCACTGCAGTCCCATTTTACAGATGGAGAAACTGACGTGAAATTAAATAACCCTGCAAAGATCAAAGAGGTAGTGGAGGAAGAGTTGGCACAAGCCCACCTTCCTCCAGGGCTCCTACCTCTTGTCACTGCAACCTGGTGGCTTTGCAGGGGTAGGGAGGGGGTGCTTATTTCTTCCCCAGGAAACCTGCTCCTGGTCCTCAAGCCACTTAGGATCATGGCATCCCTGCCCCACACTATGGCCCACATGGTCCTGGGCCCTGCCAGCCCACCGTCATTGGGCTCGTCCCCATCTCAGACATGCTTTTACTTCTTGTGCTGTTGGAAGGCTGGGCCTCCCGCCTCCCCCAGGGTCCACTGCTGGGACACCTGAGCATCTCCCCAGGACAGCTAGTCCCCTAATGCACTGTGTAAAGCCCCACAAAGACCACGCTGGCATTCAGTGAGCCCCTACCCCTGGCCCCAGAGGGGAGGAGCCGAGCTGCTTCTGTCTGGTATGGGAGACTCTGGAATGAGCCTCCATTTTCTTTCAGGAGGTTCCTTCTCCACTTCAGCTCAGCCCCAGCACCGCCAGGCACTGCCCTGCTTCTTTGTCCACTGGGAAAACTGCTGTCTGCTGGGGTCAGGCTCCCACATCTCCTCCTCTAGGAGCCCCACCTATGTGCCCAGACCAGCCCATCCATTTGGGGGAGTCTGGCCCCTGCAGGTATGGAGCAAATTGTAGATACAATAAAATCTCTGAAAAGGGAGATGAGAGTTGCAGTAACAAAGAATGGCATTTGTGGACATGGGGAGAGCAGAACGGCAGCGTATTAGTCTGTTCTCATGCTGCTATAAGGACATAACCAAGACTGGGTAATTTATAAAGGAAAGAGGTAATCGACTCAGTTCTGCAGGGCTAGGGAGGCCTCAGGAAACTTACAACCATGGTGGAAGGGGAAGCAAACACGTCCTTCTTCACATGGCAACAGCCAGGAGAAATGCCAAGCAAAAGGAGGAGAAGCCCCTCATTAAACCATCAGATCTCATGAGAACTCACTCACTATCATGTGAACAGCACAGGGGTAACCACCCCCATGATTCAATTACCTCCCACCAGGTCCCTCCCACAACACGTGGGGATTATGGGAGCTACAATCCAAGATGAGATTTGGGTGGGAACACAACCAAACCATATCAGGCAGGCTGGAGCCAGAGGGAAGAGGAGGGGAAAATGGCATGAGGAGAGACTACCAGGAGGAAGGAGCTAGGAAGGTGGCTTCTTGCAGACTTCGGAGCAGACCCTGTATGAATGGTGAAGGTTAAAAGGAAGGAAAATATGGCCAGGTGCGGTGGCTCATGCCTGTAATCTCAGCACTTTGGGAGGCGGAGACGGGCGGATCACGAGGTCAGGAGATCGAGACCATCCCGGCTAACACGGTGAAACCCCATCTCTACTAAAAATACAAAAAACTAGCCGGGCGAGGTGGCGGCGCCTGTAGTCCCAGCTACTCGGGAGGCTGAGGCAGGAGAATGGCGTGAACCCGGGAGGCGGAGCATGCAGTGGGCCGAAACCCGGCCCACGCAACCCCACCCGGGGGGAAAGAGCGAGACTCCGTGTCAAAAAAAAAAAAAAAAAAAGGGAAGAAAATGCAAGGTCAAAGTCACCTTTTTGAACAGCTTCCTAGCTAAGGCATGACAGCCTGTGTTAACCATGCCCCAGGAAGGGTTCCAAGCATCGAGGGTGCTCAGGTTTAACGTGGTGTGCAGCGTCCAGGGTATTTCAGGAGCTGCCCGTGCTGCTCTCCATCTCTTCCTTTCCGTGGTATCCTTGCGCAGGTGACATTTGTGGCACACAGCATGCTGCTAACACTTGTGTGACCTGAACCCCATTTTTGTCACCTGACTACAAATCTTTGGTAAAGTGATAAATCCGTCTTAAAAATAAGTGAGCACCCTGTGTTCCCATCCTTCAAGGCATCTGTCTGCACGCATAATGTTGATGGAATTGTTGAGAGTAAGGTATTACAGTCAAAGTGACCATTCTAACAGTTTCCCAAATTGCATAATTTTAAAGACTTCTTTTTTTTCTTTTTAGTTCACAACCTCAAAGCTTCCTGCTGAGCTAAATGGTTTTTTTTTTTTTTTTTTTGAGACTTAGTTTCCCTTGTTGCCCATGCTGGAGTGCAGAGGCATGATCTCGGCTCACCGCAACCTCCACCTCCCAGGTTCAAGTGATTTTCCTGCCTCAGCCTCCCGAGTAGCTGGGATTACAGGCATGCACCACTGCGCCGGGCTAATTTTGTATGTTTAGTAGAGACGGGATTTCTCCATGTTGGTCAGGTTGGTCTCGAACTCCAGACCTCGGCTGATCCACCCACCTCGTCCTCCCAAAGTGTTGGGATTACAGGCATGAGTCACCGCACCTGGCTGGACTTTCTTTTTTCTTCAGCATTTTCTGGGCACCTACTATGTGCAAGGAATAGCTGCAACACAGAGCCGGGCTGGACACAGCCCTGGCAATACACAGGGCCTCGAATGTCACCTGCGAAAGAAAATCAGTGCAGCAAGAGCACTACACCGCACAGCAACATGGGGCATCACCACTGAGTTTAAACACAGAGAAACGGGCTGGACCAGAGGCCAGGGGCAGAGGAGACAGGTGCTGGCTCCTCGTGCTTGTTGGATACAGATGCAGCGCAAGCTTGTTTTATATATTGGTTATTTAACGTGGAGCACATTTATACCGAGGAGCCTTTATTTATGCAATAAACAGCAGCAAGAAATCCCAAATGCACCCAATGGAAACAAAGAACCAGCTCTTGGCCGGGCATAGTAGCTCACACCTGTAATCCCAGCACTTTGTGAGGTGGAGGCCAGCAACGTAACGAGACCGTGTCTCTACAAAAAATAAATAAATAAATAAATAAATATTAAAAATAAATAAATAAATAAGCTGGGCATGGTGGTGCACGCCTGTAGTTCCAGCTACTCAGGAGGCTAAGGTGGGAGGCTCACCTGAACCTGGAAGGTCGAGGCTGCAGTGAGCCACGATCACACCACTGCACTCAGCCCGGGCAACGCAGTGAGACCCTGTCTCAAAAAACAAAAAGCCACCTCTTGTCTCAAGTTTCTGGCTAGGTCTAGGAAGGTACCTGCTCAGTGGAGTGGGACCCAAGGCCTCTACTTAGAGCTCCCTGGGCGGCACCCGGCGGGCGGCACTGCCACCAGGGGGCGCGAGCAGAGCAGGGATATGGGGAATCCCAGGGGCACTCCCCGGGGATAAAGGGAGGGCGTGTGGGTCATTTGGTTTTGACCAGGGCGGATAGGGAAGTTTGGTTTGTCTTGCTGGAGTGGCGGAGGAAGGCTCTGTGGACTTTCTCTGCCATTTGCCACAGGTTCTAAAACCTCCTTCCTCACCCACACAGCTGCCCTGGCCGTCTAGGGGCTGTGCTGGCTGTGGGGTGGAGGAAGGGCGGTCCAGTGCACCCCAACCTCCCTACCAGCGGACTTCGGCTGCACTGACTGTTTGCCCCTCTTTAGACTCATCTGAGGGATGCAGCCTGGTGGGCGGCAAATGGTTGTTAACCCAAGTTGTACTTTGTTGCAAGTTTGCAGAAATTACTTATTTTAAAAAGTGCAGATTCAATAGTTGAAGCCTGAAGTCTACATAATTGAATGACTAGAATCCTGCGATGATTTAACAAGCGCATATACCCACATTATCCTACTAACTGCACACATTATTTGGGCTTAATTTTTCTATTTCCTCTGCTTGTAATCTACTTTCCTTCCAATCAGATACACAGCAATTCTATTCTTCCAGTATCAGCTGTTTTATAATCATCACCCTGACAGCAGAACTACATCCTTGTACTCATTTAATAACTATTTATCATCCTCTATCTTCCCATTTTCAAAAAGGAATAATTTAAATGCTCCAGAAATTGGAAAAAAATTGAAATTTGACCTTTATTAACTGGGTTAATTGTCAAAATCTCTGCTTGTAAAAAAAAATTAATGACCAAAAAGTGTAACTTTTAGAGTTTCGAAGATTAGGTTAATGTCCAAGGAAGTATAAACTTTGACCTTTTTGACACATGTCATAAGTAACATCTATCCTAATAAATTGCTACCTGTGAGCAATTATAAAATTTTCCCTGTATCCAATCATGCCATTTAATTGCTGCTGGAAATCCTGGCTTCCTTAGAGATAGCCTAGAGGATTATTTGATGCCTATGGGAGTCATTTTGTTTGTTTTAGGGAGGTACATTTGTTCATTCGGATTTCTAATCATTAAAATGTTCATGGACAGAGATCCTAGCTGCTTTGGCCACAGGCAGCTGGTGCAGTAAACAAAACTAGTCACAGGAATGAAACAGAAACATAAGATTCTCCACTCAGGTGTGGCCCATCAACGAATATGGATCCTACAATTGCCTTGTGAACTGCCCATTTAAGATATACTGAAGTACATGTGGCTGGTGTGATTTTTCTCGTTACTGCTGACAGTCAGCTGAACCCCAAATGGGAATAAGAGGTGGTTTTTAAAATATCATCACTTTAAAAATGGGTGTTTGAAAACCAGTACTAGGAAGCTGGACTAGTTCCGTACACCAGTCTCACAACAGGCTTCAGTTTCAGCAAAGGAAACAGGGACTTCACTGTCACTCATGGGTTACCCCAAAGCTATGATGCCTAGGTCCCCTCTTGTAACTGCATCACTGATTTGGGAGATCCCAGAATGTTAGAAAACAGGAAATGTAGTACCTACAAACATGAAGGTGATCCTAGCTTCCCGAGGTGAGCGTTCGAGCATTCACATTGTGGGGTGGGCGGGGGGAAATCAGACACTCAACTTCTCTGTTGTTTGGTCATAGAAATGAACCCCCTATGAGGGGAAAAAAGTAAGTCAGACTAAGAGAGAACATACAGGTAATCCACAATTTTGTATAACGTGGAAATTAAAAGCCCATCCAGCCTATTTCCCATTAAGATTAGGACAGTGGAGCATGTATTAAGCGCTAGCTTGGGCACAGCTCTCCCTAGAAGGCCATCCTGTTCCTCCACAAGCTCCTTGCCGACAAGCACCCTGTGTCATTAAGCCCCAGAGCCTAGCGTGGTGCCCAGCATATATGAGATGCTCAGATAAGTGCTGGGTGAATCAGTGGATGTCATCACTAACTCAAAGTGTTTTGGGGGAGAAAACACGGACAAGACCATTAGAATCTGTGTCTCATCTTCCCATTGGCTAAACATGGCGGCTGGACCCACACTTGTCACCTGTGGAACAGGGCTTCCGCCCCCCACCAGCTATGGACAGGAGAGAGCAGCAGCCCACCACCTGCTTAGATCCTTGAGGGGAGGACTCGCACCTCGGGGGTCTCAGATCTCTGGTATTCTGTGCCTCAGAAAACACTGAGTTAAGCTGGTGAGGCCGCGTGTCCCATCCTGCCTTAGGATGCCCTTTTCACCCCTTACCCTCCTCCCAGGCATCTTCAGATGCAGCAGCGCTGAGCGAGCCCCTGAAGAAAGAGACCTCTTTTGTCACCACAAAGTAAAAGCTGAAAGGCAAACGTGGCTTGGCTTTTAAGACGCTCAGTACTCAACCTGGTTAACTTACGCCAAGCAGCCAGACCCTTCCCTTCAATGCTCTGCTCCCAGCCGGGAGCTTTTGTGAACGTTGGCGGCGCGTGAGTCACCGGCTCCCACGGCATCTCAACATGTGGCAGAAGTGTACAAAACCAGGCTGCTCCACGCTCAGTATCCACTCAGGGCTCAAGTCTTGCAAAAATAACACTGAAACCCACTTTTATGTAAAGCACCACCTTGGTGACAGCCTGCAGTTTGTCGGGGTTTCTGTCATGGCACCTGCTTTTTAAGAGCAGGGCTGTAAGAAGGGAAGGAGGTTATTCACCACCCTGAGTCTGATCTAGGCTGATACTCATCACACAAGCACGGGGCAGGACATTCAATTCCATTTTCCTTTTTTCCCCGATACAACTTTTCAAAAACACCCATTCTGGTCCTTTTAAAATCCAAGGAGTGTTATGACTACATTTCATGACTAATTATACTGCAGTCTTAATGGTGTCAACACTTACATTAGATAACATTAGCCCAAGGCTAGTTATTTTGACAATTGTCGATGACCAAAATAAAACAAACGTTTTAATTTTTGTATGAGAAAGCAAAAACTGTTTTTCTAGATGCATTTCAGGATTCACCTGACAACATATTCCGGGGCTAGAGTATTATTTCCTGGTGCCAGCTAGGGTATTATTTCCAAAACTAGGCTGGGTGGGGTGGCACACAATCATAACTGCCATCTCTTGCTGTTCAGTAAGTTGTCATTTGCAGCTGCATTTAGGGGAGGGTTTGAGTTGCTTGAAAACTTAAAGCCAAATTCACAGGTGCTTGTTGGATGGTAGCTCATACTGAAATATATATATGTATGCATAAAGTCAGTCACCAAGTATTATCAGTTTGAGATATGTGCCAAGTCTGGGAAAGGCACAGAGAATGTGACAGTGGGGTACAGACGGGAGGTCCACATGTTGAAGCCACACGGCTGAGTATTTCACCACCCACGGAAACCCCCACAACTCAGAATGTGCCTCCAGTCAGCCATTAGTCCAGATCTCAGGCTGACTGACATCGCTCAGCCAGTCACAGTGGGAACCAACCACCAGATAGCTACTGTGTCCCAGGCACTGTGCCAGATTTACATCTACTATTGCAGTAACCTCCTGGGGTTATTCCATTTTGCATATGAGAAAATCAAGACCCTGCGCATCAAGAAACTTGCTGTGGGTCACAGATGGTAGGGGAAGGTAGGGGGTCAGGATTATATTTTAGGTTCTGCAGATTTCAAAGCCCATGTTTGGGATGAGCTGCTTCTCTGGGCTAAAATTTTGTGTATGGGCTAAAGTGCAAACACTCTTCACGGACTAGACGCTCAGGTAAGAATCTGCTCATTGGTTCCTTCTTGAAGAGTAAGTTTTGCACGAATGACGGGTGGAGTGTGAGGGTGGGAAGCTCTGCACACCCTGCAGAAAGGGGCACAGCTGGCAGGGGAAGCCCGCCCTCATGCGTCCTCCAGGTGCCTTCCTAGGACTTGAAGCTGACTCTGGGATCCTACAAGGAGCTCCTCCGGAACCTCATTAAGATGGAGAAGGATGTTTGAGGTTCAAGCCACAACTTGATTCTTTTCTACCAGAACACTCTTGGTACGAGCCGCAGAAACAGGAAGCAAGGAGAGGAGGGCGGGGAAATGGAAAGAGAAGAAAGGAGTGTGATTTTAACGCCACCCTGGGACTTCAGAGGCATGGGGGCCTCCCACTTGATCGTGATTGTTCAGTCAGTCTGGAAGCCTCCCCAGAGCCCGCACTCTGCATCAGGTGCTGTACAAGACTATAGAAATTCAAACAGCCAGGCAGGGCCACACAGGGCCTCACCAGCACCAGCATTTCCAGGTTCATTTTCATGTCAAGTTTCACCTGACCCATGTTGAGGAGCTTCTCTGTTGCTCAAAGGGGAAGAATATGAGTTTGGGGAAAGTTTTCTATACACACACGTATATATGTATTCATATGTGTGCATGTATGTGCTCATATATACAAAGTAGGTTTATATAGAAATAGGTGACACACATGTGCGTGCACAGAGACATCTGCATTTGGGCCAAGAAAAGCTGCCCAGAAGTGGGAGGGTATCACAAGGCTGTTTAAATAAAGAGCAAGAGCTGATGGACGGTGGTGTGATGACCTGAGTTAGGATTCCCAACTCCATAAACTGCTCCTGAGTCCACACACGGGGGCTCCCCAACCCTTTCACCTTGTTTCTAAGGGATCTACCAAGGGTGGCATCTGTGAAGGGAGTGGCAATCACCAGGAGGCGCCCTCCTGAAGTCCATCCATTATGAGATCTGCACAACTGCACGCATGCTCTCCCTGCAGGCAGCCGGGTGCCAGCACGGCGGTCAGGAACCAGTAACCAGCATCTTCACAGGACTGCCCCCCAGAAGCCTGAACTTCTCAGTCCCTCCTGTGCATGGCTGGCTCTTCCCTGCCTCCCTCCTTAACCTCAAGGGCTCACCCCACCTCCATATCTCACCAACGGAGCCCTAAGCCCAGCCACATGCCACCATCTCCAGCGCCAAAGCATATGTCCACCCGCTCACGCAGCCTGGCACGCTCTGCCACGCCTACTGTTCAGAAGTCTGCCTCGGTGCCTCGAGGGCAGGGCTTCTTGAGTCTCTGAATTACCCACAGAATCTGTGTTCCACTAAGAACACAACTGTTGCTAGGTCCAGGGCTGAGGTTCCCAAACCAATGGACAGATGACGCCCGCTGCTTGCTGGCACAGCATGGATGATTTTGCCATCCCCAGTCCTAGGAACATCTCCTGCCTCCTGGGAGTGGCTCTGGCTTAGAAGATGGTCATCACAAGCATTCACTGGCTGTTTAACATGTGCAGGTGCAGCACCCAGTTTTTCAACACACCCAGCACTACTGAGGTGGAGAGCGTGAGGCTCCCTGAAGGAGGTGACGGAAGCTCCTAACTGGCCCAGGATCCCACGCCTGGAACCAGGTCTGAGTGTTCCAGACACCCCAGTGGCTGCCTCACCTCCAGAGCAGCAGACAGGTGCCCTCTCACAGCAGGCGTTAGGGAGTGCTCCCTCCCCTGGCTGAATTCCGCCACCCAACCCCTGGCCCTAGCTGTGCCTTTTGCAGACCCAGAATGAGTCTCACCCTCCTTCAGGAGACAGCTCTTCAAATCTGTGAAGACAGGAAGATCATGTCCCTGCTAAGACTTCCTCTCTCCAGCCCAAGCACACCCAGGACCAGCAGGGCAGCTTCATTTAAATAACAAATTTGCCAGTGCATTTAAATACAATTCGAGTTATTCAAATTCAATTTACACACAGAATTTTAGGAATACATTAGATAAGGGGCTGCTGATTAAAATAGTAGGGTGACCCTTAATGACATTACTGGATCCTACCCTACACCTGCCTCAAATTGACATTTAAATAAAAATGAGTCAAATTCCTGGGTCAGGTTAGCAGCTCTCCCGCATTACACGCATTTGTTTTGCCAAATCTAACAACACGAGCACGGTGCACAAGCAGCTGCTCACTACAGCTAGGGTTACCATCAACACTGTCACATCTGGGCTCTCTGCAAAGCAGCCCCCAAACCAGCCACCACTATCATTCCCTATTTTCTTTTTTTTTTTTTTTTTTTTTTTGAGACGGAGTCTCACTCTGTCGCCCAGGCTGGAGTGCAGTGACCGGATCTCAGCTCACTGCAAGCTCCGCCTACCGGGTTTACGCCATTCTTCCTCCGCCTCAGCCTCCCGAGTAGCTGGGACTACAGGCGCCCACCACCTCGCCCGGCTAGTTTTTTTTTGTATTTTTTAGTAGAGACGGGGTTTCACCATGTTAGCCAGGATGGTCTCGATCTCCTGACCTCGTGATCCGCCCGTCTCGGCCTCCCAGAGTGCTGGGATTACAGGCTTGAGCCACCGCGCCCGGCCCATTCCCTATTTTCTTTACAGTCAGTGCCACTTCGGTTCTGAGGTCAAGTCACATGCACTTTCTTTGGACTGGCTTTATCCTTTTGCTCCTACGATGTATGTCCTAATCACCAAGAAAATATAACTGGTGGCTGGGTGCGGTGGCTCACACCTGTATTCCCAGCACTTTGGGAGGCAGAGGCAGGCGGATCACCAGAGGTCAGGAGATCGAGACCAGTCTGGCCAACATGGTGAAACCCCATCTCTACTAAAAAATACAAAAATTGGCCAGGCGTGGTAGTGGGCACCTGTAATCGCAGCTACTGGGGAGGCTGAGGCAGGAGAACTGCTTGAACCCAGGAGACAAAGGTTGCAGTGAGCCGACACGGTGCCACTGCACTTCAGCCTGGGCGACAGAGTGAGACTCTGTCTTAAAAAAAAAAAAAAGAAAAGAAAATATAACTGATGATTTACAGAAAATTGATTCCCTCATTTTTAAGTGGAGGTTTAATTTAGCATAACCCTGTATATTGGGAACCTGGGACTATTTTTAATGTCTTACCCTATCTCTCAAAAAAAAAAAAAAAATGACATACACCTCTTAGTGAGTCTATTCTAGAAACTACTGGGGAAAAACCACCTATCAATTGCCAGTTTACATGAAAAACAGGGAGGTTTTTCTAGGCCGATGAAATCTAATTGCTAACTATTTACACAAATAACACATAGAGCTAATGAAACAGAAGCAGAGCCTGGCATGTTTCCAGTAACTAGCCTCAACAGCCTCTTATCCAAGAGCATTCAGAAGAAAGCAAACTTTAAAATGATTTGAGAGAAAGGTCTATTTTCATGACAGATGGCAATGAGGGTTCTTCAATGCCAATTTAATCACTTTTCCTCAATTTTCAAATGCTTAAGTTGTAGCTCCAAGTGTCTGCGCAGGCAGCACTAGAGCTGCCGAACCGCAGTGGGGCCACGGGGATGACTGATGTGTGCTGCGTCTCGCCTGCCTTTGCGAGTCATTTTAGGGCAATCCTACCCAACTCAGGAAAGTAATGCTGTTCAATAGATACTGTCTTCTGACATCAAAACAGTTCTGTTCTTGTGGGCGCCATTTTTATGTCATGCAGAGGCTGTTCTCAACTGGAAGCAGACTTCATCTCTTTTTGATCCAATAACCTTAACAACCAAGTCTGTCTATGGAGAAATGACAGAGAAACAGTTGCTAAATTTTTAAGCAGGGACTTTGGACAATTTTGTACCATTCTTTTCACAAGTAAATGAAGAAACTGGGTGCCAGGAACCAAAGTCACAACACCCATTGAAGGTGGCGCTGGAACAGGAGCTTGGGATCCCGACTCCAGTCTGGCGCTATCCCAGCTCCACGGGAACTCGAACTTTGCCGGGGAATAGTTTGAAAACCCAGCTGTCTCATTATGTTATTTTATGTTTGAATTGTATATATGTTTTCAAAAAATATTTATTATTAGGCTTGAAAACTTTTAATCCTATGAGAAGATAATTCTATGGACAAATTTGTCATCAAAGTTCTAGAAGGCTGTGGGGCTTCTAGAGTAGAAACCTCAAGTACTACAATGCTATTGCCTTTTAGAAATTAACACTAAGCTTTACAGACTATTTAATATTTTTGGTAAGGTATCTCAGGTGTAAGGATGAGATGATACGACAGGTGGCGATCACATGCTTCCTCCTGGTACACATCAGCAACTGAGGAAAGGTACAGGCGTCAACGCCAGGAAATGTCCCAGTCTCACACAGACATGAAGCTTGCCTCCAGCACCCAGTCCAGCAGGTAAACTAACCTGCTGAGCAACGCAGGCAACGCCTCAAAGAGTTACATTTATCTCAGCTGTCAGGGGGGATGAGGCAATTGATCTGCAGAACTACGTCTTCCCCCAAGAGAAACTCCCAGAGCATCCTTAAGATGACCTGTGTTGCAGCAGCATTTATCAAACAGGTGGGGGAATAATTCACATTTTCAAAATCAGCGGTGTACTTAGGACATCAGAGACAATGTGAAAATTTGTGGTGAAGGAAAACTGGTATCACTAAACCTGAAAACTGGTGGCTTTCTGGAGACAGATCCCTCTCCCACCCCAAGGACATGGTCCCAACCTTTCACTTCCCCTAAATTCTAAGTATTCCTTTTCTTATGTTCCTGCTGCCTGCGCAGATGGGCAGACTGATGAGGGGGGCTCCTGCAGGCCTCTGGGCCCCACAGCTGTGCCTCAGTAGCCCCCAGGTTAGCACAGCCCAGGGCATGAGGTCAAGGTTCAAACAATGTTTGGGCAATAAGATGGTTTGTGTAAAAGCTAAACTCAAAGGGCCTGTCCCACTCCAAAAAAAGGAATAGACAAAAATATTAATCATGTTTTTTCTTTTAATAAGGGTTTTTACTCAAAAGTGTAGCTTTGAAAATCTCTAGCTTGTTGTGAAAACCAGGAAAGCCAGGGAGCTGCCTCACACTGCACACCACCACGTGAAGCTGTGGGCCGCTGTGTGTTTGCAAACTCTCCATTACCAAGGCTGGAATCAAATGCACCACTTTAAAATCAGAGCCAACATTTAAAATTAGGAGGATGATGCATGTCCTACTTTGATTCAAGGAGAAAGGACAAGTTCTTAGTACAGTAAAACAAAACACAAAAGTAAACAAATCTTTAGAAATCACTAGATATATAGATGTGTGTTTATATATATATATTTATATAATTAGGATTATCATCAACATTTCAAACTATTAAAAATAAGGTTGCCACCTTACCTTTTCTTTTCGTAATGGGGTGTTTTTTTTTTTTTAAGGAGAAAAACCAAACATTTTGCCCAGACTCTAAAGTTTCCCAACTTCCATTCTGTTTTCTGCTGTGCAGCTTCCCCACCTTCACGCTGAATCCCCGAGTCCCACCACCAGCTCTGGCTGGCAGGAGGCAGAGCAAGCTTTCATTCTGGTCGTCAAGATGACAGGCCCACAAAAGCACAGCTGAGACAGGAACTGAATTCTTCCCCAGGAAGAAAATACCTATGCTCACAACAGGTCTGCAAAATCTCCCACAGGCACCTCTTCCCCCTTTCTTGTGGCTGTTTGTTAACTGGTTTGTTTTGCCTAAAAGCAAGATGGCAATCTTAATCAAAAAGGGAAGCTAGATTTTTAAAATAACTTAAAAAAACCATTTTTATATAAAGCAGCAAAAACATATCTTCCTCTCTGCAGAAAGAAAAATGTTAACAAGGAAACACAGCGATGTGAACGGACCGTCCGTCAACTCCTGCTCCACTGGATCCCCCATCCAGCTTCACCTCGAGCTACTCCTTAACTTCAGCAGTGTTGTCTGAAGAAGATCCTTTGGCGTCTTCAACTGCTCTTTTACTTTCTTCTTGATTGAGATTTTCATTTTCGGACCTGGTCCCATTAGGGACAGAGTTTTCACCGTTTACAAGCCCGTTCTCTGTGGCCTGTGCTTTGCTGATGGCCTCTCTGATGTTCAAAGCATCCTGCACTCCAGCCTCCTCCTCGAGGTTTCTCAAGACCAGGGGGAGCCTCGAGTCCCCCACGCTGCTCTCCAACAGCCCAAGGTTACCCTCTTCATATTTGGGAAGCGGAGCCTTTTCCTCCATCTGCTGGCGGTAGAATTCCCGGTTGACAGCTGCACTCTTTACTGCTTTTTCCAAAATCTCTTTCTCACCTAAGCGCAATTTGATGGCCATTTTTGCACGAACAGAAAGATCCTGGTTTTTCAAGACGGATTTATCTTCCTGGAAAACAAAAAAGAGCAAAATTAATTACAAGAAGTCTAAATCAGCAAAACTATAGAGACAGAGGGCACCACGGCTGTGGCTGGGGACATGAGGGAATTTTTTGGGGTGACGGGAGGTTCTAACACTTGACTGGGCAGGTGGTCACATGACCACTCACATCAAAATGTATGCTTCAGAAGTGTGCCTTTTATTGTATGTAAATTATATCTCAATGAAACTGTTACAAAACCAGAAAGAAGAGCCTAAATCAAACAGTGCTACCCCATCTGTCAGGGAACTTCACTGATTTAAAACTCATCCTGTCCATCTTGGGCACTGATGTAGCCCCAGGGCAGCACGTGGGTGAATGGCAACAGTGAAGGAACGAATGAATGAGAAAGACGTATTTGAAGTTAGTGACTCAATAGTGAACTTAAAAAGCACAAATGAAAACGTTTGTGAAATCATGTGAATTAGAAATTATAAAAAAAGTATTAAATACTTTAAAAAATATATCTTCTAATAATGCCTAAATATTTTTTTTTTTTGTTAAACAAATGGAAAATTTCAAATGCAATCATTTTGCTAAACTATTAGAGTAGTTTAGAATTAACAAGAAATCTCTCATTAAACATCTCTTTTTTTTTTTTTGAGATGAGTCTTGCTCTGTCACCCAGGCTGGAATGCAGTGGTGAGATCTCGGTTCACTGCAACCTCCGCCTCCTGGGTTCAAGTGATTCTGCTGCCTCAGCCTCCCGAGTAGCTGGGATTACAGACCACGCCCAGCTAATTTTTGTATTTTTAGTAGGGATGGGGTTTCACCAAGTTGGCCAGGCCTGTCTTGAATTTCTGACCTCGTGATCTGCCCTCCTCGGCCTCCCAAAGTGCTGGGATTACAGGCATGAGCCACCGCACCAAGTCTCATTAAACATCTTAACAACACAACAAAGTTCAAATCCTCATTAATTTAGTCTAATTACCTCAATAGTTGTTTTGTATGTTTTTAAAAGAAGTGAGGCTCTATCTTCAAGAAACGTCCAAAGTTTGACCTCATTGTCCCAGCTAACAGGAAATTCCGAGTTCCCCAAGGTGAAGATTCTATCAATAGCGCTGTCTCCCAGTAAGTGTTCTTTCAGTTCTTCTACAAGAAATACAAATGGCAATGCTAGGAGGAAAACACAGCACTCCTTCTCATTTGAACAAGCAATCCACCTTAGAAAATATTGTTTCCAACAATGTCATTTTCCCACAGTAAAAGCTGTCCCTGTGCAATGGGCCAGGACACTCCTAGATTCCCCAAAGTAGAGCAGAGCTAAATTTTGGGGAGCAACACCAGGTCAGGCCTTCTTCATTTGGAATCCAGATCAAGCCTTGGTAGCACTCCATTTTTCACTGTTTCTATGAGGGACACTGAGAGCCTTTAGACAGTTTCACAAGATACTTTTTTTTAAAGACAGTCGACAGCCATGGACTCCCTATTTTGACAATACCCTTTTTGCTAGCCATAAGCTCAGTCACATCAACCCAGTCAAAAAGGACATTTAGGTGAACAATGTAAACAGTGAAAGGAACTAGAGCCACAACAATCCTGTGAGCCCATAACTGTAAATATGATTGGCACTTATTCTCGTAGGTGACCTGACCAAGCTATTTAAGCCATTTTTGTAACAAGCCACAAACTGAAAGAAACAAGAGCCTCAATCAAACAGTGCTACCATCAGGAGCACTATGAAAATCTGGGTTAACGGGCTGGGCGCGGTGGCTCACGCCTGTAATCCCAGCACTTCGGGAAGCCAAGGTAGGTGGATCACTTGAGCCCAGGCGTTTGAGACCAACCTGGGCAATGTGGCGAAATCCCATCTCTACAAAAAATACAAAAATGAGGCAGATGTGGTGGCGCACACCTGTAGTCCCAGCTACTCAAGAGGCTGAGGTGGTAGATGCCTCCAACCCAGGAGGTGACTGCAGTGAGCACTGCACTCCAGCCTGGGAAACCGAGCGAGACCCTGTCTCAAAAAAAAAAAAAAAAAAAAAAAAATCTTAGTTAATGAAAAATATGCCCATCTCTCTCACTTGTCAGGAATTTACATAGGAATTACAAATACACACAAGTGAACATCTCAATTATCTCCAAATATATTTAAGAAGAGGAAAGAATTCAGCAACTGCTCTTAGCATTTTATCTCCCGGCACATTATCTCCAAAACCAAAACAAGCCGATCCTATTCATGCTCAAGAAACAGACCCATGCTTCTTATGCGATTAGGAGACAGTGTCTCTTTCAGAGCAAAATGCCTCACAGCTGTCACTATTTACAATTCAAACTGAAGAACTGCTGCCAGCAAACCAAACTTTTATTAGTATTAGTTAGAGTAATTCAAAGATCCAGCAATTGTCTTGACATGACAAATTGTCTATGACTAGAGAGAAACTAAAGAGAATCAACAGACCTAAAAGGATGCCAGCAGTTTTAAGAAAACAGGCTATCTAATGTTCAAAAAAGAAGTTTATTAACTTGTATTTGTTAGTAAAGATCATGATGAAATTCAGGATTTTTAGTTTTGAGTCTTCATTTTATATTCTTTGTATACAACACGGAAGTTCTGGCTTTTTTTAAGCTTTCTTAGTGGTTGAAAGTTCTTTTCAAAGGCCCCCAATATGAAGGTTACTATTTCCTTCCTTCATCTCCTCTCTCAATCTGCCCAAGTTGCACTCTGCAACGATGGAAGCTGCAGGTGTGCAGCAGAGCTTTCTCTCTGCTCATTTTTTAAAAGTGAAACTGGACTCATTTCACATTCCTGGAGAAATAAAGCCTACAAAAGGGGGAGTAAGACAATGTAGCATGTGGCCTGCCTGGAGAGCAGGAGCTGACCGGGAGCTCCTGCAGCAAGAACCCTCCTGAGCTTGCCTCCAGCACACAGGGCCTGCAAATTATCCCTGCCCCTCATTCTGGCCACCATGGTGTATGCTCACTCCAGAGAGTAAAGAGCCCAGTGCCCTCCACCCTCTCCCTGGCTCCTGCTCAAGCTCCTCCCTCTGCTAAAGGTCTTCAGCCACACCCCTCACCTCCTGCTCTACCATGTCTGAACCATCACTGAGCTCCAGGGTTTAACTCAAATGTCTTTCCTCCAGACCCCTAGAGTACTAACACTTTTTTCCATGTACTATGTTATTCTTGAACCAGTAGGAGCAACGTGGGATGTCCTGCGCATGGGCTCTGGAGTTAACAGAGCTGGGTTCTAAGTCAGGGTCATGACTTGCTTACTGAGCAACCTTGGCCAAGTTACTTATCCTCTGGGTTTTTTGTTTGTTTGTTTTTAGACAGGGTCTTGCTCTGTTGCCCAGGCTGGGGTGCAGTGGCAAGATCACGGCTCACAGTAGCCTCAAGCTTCCAGGCTCAATCAATCCTCCCACTTCCCAAAGTGCTGGGATTACAGCCATGAGCCATAGCATTCAGCCAACTTTATTCTCTTTTTTTTTCCCCCCAGCCGGGTCTTACTCAGCCTTTACCTCCCAGGCTCAAACAATCCTCCTACCTCAGCCTCCTGAGTAGCTGGGACTAGAGGCTTGTGCTACCACGCCCAGCTAATACTTATCCTCTTTGAAGTGGAATCTCTACATCAGTAAAATGGGAACACTTATCAATCAAGGCTGATGGGATTAAAATTAAGCATGTACCACATTTAGCATCATACCTGGCACACAGTGAATGCTTCACAAATTCTAGGAATATCATCACCATCACCTCTCTTAATTATAAATTCCTTGAGTATATGAACTGCAACATTTAATTTTGTATCCACATATAAGCAAGAAAAGCTCACAGTTAACTCCTTAACTCGTGTTCATTAAATTGAATTGATGAACCATTACCAAAGTACAAAAAGCACCAAAATTCCCACTTGAATAACTATAAATCTAGGCGATAGGGTTGCTTATAAGGAACAATGACTGTATCTCAGTTTGGGTTCTGCGGTTGGTGTGTGAACTGCCTCTCTCTGTTTTGGAACTAGGTTTTTTCTGCCTCCAGCGTGACGTCAAGCCCTCGACTTGTGCAGCACTGCTCCCTGGATCCAGACATTAAAACCAAAGCCAGTGACCGCTGAGCACAGCAGCTTCCCCTGCATGGGCCACGACTGCTTCCTCCGACCAAGGAAGTGCTTGGGCAGCTTCCATCCAGAACACTTTTTTGTCTGTTCACTCAGTCAAACACTCATTTACTCATTCCTACTCAGTCTGTTCTGCACAGGATTTAAGGCAGTTTACAACAGCAACACACACACACACACACTCTTAAAAATGAAACCTCAGGACCAGGAAATTTGTAAGATACATCTTAGTATGAAAAATAAAAACACAACCATGAGAGGTCAAATGTCAGTATAAGAAACCCCAAATGACTTGTTTTAAGCAAATGCAAAAGTAGATGCTCAATACATACACTTAACTCTTTCTGGGCCTGAAATAAGAGGCTGTAGCCAGGAACATTTTGTGTTCTACGCAGACTCTGTTTGCAATGTTATTTACTCTAACAGGATGCTTGGCATTAAAATGCTTGCTGGCAATTTCAGATTTAGAATGCAGAGTAGGTTAACAAATAAAGTCCTACGGTCCACGTATGCCACAGCTGACTACACAACATCACAGGATCAACTGATCCTGAACTGCTCTATGTAAGTGAAAAAGACTAGTGCCCTGTGAGTGAAATGAGGCTCTGTCAGGCTACAAATGTAGAATTTTGATATATTTACCTGATCCAAGATGCTTTAAGTTTTCCTCAAATGCAGTTGAGAATTATTTGTGTATTACAAATTAATATTGACAACACATTGAGGATTTAATAAAACATTTCTAGGGTAAAACAAATCAATTTCTTCTTTCTCCAGTATTGCCATCTTGCCTCTTCCCAAAAGTATTGTAGTTTTAATCCACTTTACCTATAATCCGAACCCCTATGCTTCACACTTCCATGATTTAAAAATAAAAAAGTCAACATCTCTTTTTTCCTGAAATGACGTACCTTCAGTCATGCAGAACACTCGGAGAAAAGCCAAAAGCTGAGCAGAGATGGGCGGCTCCGTAAAATGCAACGCAAAAACGCTGGAACTGACAAAGCAGAAAGCAGCATCAGATACCCTGCTGCGGCTACCCACCTGCTCCAAAGTGAGATCCCTACAGTCTACAGCACGTGTGGTTGTCCTCAAGGAGAGCCGAGCTGGAAGACCCCAGCTCCTCATCTGAACTGTGAGCATGATTTTCAGCCCTTGCAAAAGGCCACAGGCTGGGGCGGATGGAAGTGGACATCCAGAATTGGAGTCCATCCTCGCCAGCTTTTCTGAGAGCCTGACAGCGGTAATCTCAGGTTGCACACAACACATTCAAAACATTAAACGTACACATGGTTTTTTAAAAGTGTTAACAATAATTTATGTTGAGTTCACACTTTAAATCATTAATCAAATATTGACAAGTTCAACAAAAAAAGGTCTGGATAATCCATTTTCATTAAGAATGGTTCCTCCATTCCCTGGAGAACTAATGAATCATAATTCCTGTCTTCTTTATCATTTTATGCCTCAAATGCAAGAAAATCTTAAGGAATTTAACTAGAAATTCTTGAAATCACTGAGGATCATGACTTCATTACAGAAACTAATGGTAGCATAGAATTAAATGAAACAAATTGATCCAGGCCATTAACCTTTTCAAGGTGAAAGACATGAATGATACGAAAGTACTTATTTAACTTAATGAGGATTTCAGGCCATATCCCCCAGAACTGACTGTGAATGCGCCCCATGACACAATTATGTTTATCTGAAAACGCTGGTAAGTCACCAAGCGTCGCCATGGCTTAAATTTGCTGTGCCACAGGGATAAACGGATTAAGACAAACTACTGGAGAGAAGTTTTATTAACACACCAATTAAACACTATGCAACTGGAAATAGTTCAAGCACTGCAGGAAAGGGCCAACCGATGGTTTTCTACGTACGTGGGGATGCCGGCACGAGCCAAGACCTCGGCCTTCATGGCGTAGAGTCTGTCACTTTTACTCACTCCAAGCTTTATTTTCACTCTGTCGTGTGAGTTATTGTCAAAGAAAAAACCACTGTGGATCACAAACTCTGCATTGGATCGAGTGCCATAAAAAATGTAAATCTGAGATGCAGTAAAGAAAAAAGAAAAGGGCATGAGACAAACTTGGCGTGTATTCTTAACACAGGGCAG
The DNA here is from genome assembly GCF_008728515.1 of Papio anubis. Classification (NCBI taxonomy): domain Eukaryota; kingdom Metazoa; phylum Chordata; class Mammalia; order Primates; family Cercopithecidae; genus Papio; species Papio anubis. The sequence continues at coordinate 7,160,750 of NC_044982.1, read as the reverse complement.
GGCAAAGGCTTAGTGCTCATATATTTAATGCTACTTTACATTAATGACACGAAATAGCTGAAAGTATTGATACACCTGGTTGGCACAGGTTGCAAGGGTGACGCCGTGCAATTTTCCCAACTTCCCAAACCGTCTGAGACCAAGCACCCACTTCCACCACCGCATGGAGAGGCGAGACCAGTAGAAAGTACCACCAAAGGCCTTACTACTACTCAAAGGACCCCAGGTGCCTGGGGTCACCAGGCCTCTATTATAATCCTCTTCTTTCAAAGGACAGCAAGGCTATTTCTAGAAGGCTGCATTTTAAAATTCACCAAGTTCTTCCCATCCTTTTAATACAGCAGGGTCTTTTCTGGAACTGTAAAGCAGTATCTGTCAGAAACTTATTTCTAGATCCTGTGGCAATTAATCCTGCACCTAGCAGGTGGGTTTATAAACTTTTCTAAAGAAGGAACAGATCAGTACTTTGCTAGACAAATATTTTTCATTTTGTCTCAACTGGAATGTCAATTACGGATGTGAGTTCCATGTCTGTACTGTCTGCTTGGGTGTAGACTGATAGAATGTGGGAATTTATAGACACATATTTTCAAACTCCTCCAAAGGCTTACCGCTCCTCCCACCCAAACTACTAGATTAAAAAATCTGAGATTACAGTGAAAGTGTAAGACAACAGATTCCCTTGCTTTTGCCCCTTAAATACTCTTATAAAGAAGGTTCTAATCAGTAGAAAAAATAAAGGCAACACAGTTTATGAAATTTTAAAAATTGTTTTAGGCCGGGCGCGGTGGCTCAAGCCTGTAATCCCAGCACTTTGGGAGGCCGAGACGGGCGGATCACGAGGTCAGGAGATCGAGACCATCCTGGCTAACACGGTGAAACCCCGTCTCTACTAAAAAATACAAAAAACTAGCCGGGCGAGGTGGCGGGCGCCTGTAGTCCCAGCTACTCGGGAGGCTGAGGCAGGAGAATGGCGGGAACCCGGGAGGCGGAGCTTGCAGTGAGCTGAGATCCGGCCACTGCACTCCAGCCTGGGCGCCAGAGCGAGACTCCGTCTCAAAAAAAAAAAAAAAAAAAAAAAAAAAAAAATTGTTTTAGTGTCATAACACACTTTATTTTTAGTTAACAGTGTTATAAATATTTACAAATATTAGGCCAATTGTGCCAATAACTGTGTTTAAATACTTTTCTCTGTGGACCCAAAGCACAATGCAAAGCACAACAAGTGAGTGAAGCACAAGTGAACATGTGTACTACGGGTTCAGGTCTCAAGATGCGTTCCAGAAAAACAATCCTCAATTTGAATTCCACATTTTTTTTCCTAAGTTCCTTTTTAAGACTACCAACACAGTGTTAACTTAGTGCCCAATGGCTGGTTCACATTTTGTGAGATGCCACGAGACCCACCTGCTCTCCAGCCCGGAAATCCTGCAGAGCCACACACTCACAGCGGTCATCTTCCAGGTTGTAACCGGTAGTGATCTAGCCCCGGGAGAAGGAAGGAAATGATGGTGAGGCAAACACGTGCACATTTCACTTAATCATGAACTGGTTTCTGGCAAACACATGCACATTTCACTTAATCACGAACTTGTTTCTGGCAATCAGAGGAGAAAGGGGATCCAAAGGTACCCAAAAGGGTGCATCTGAGTGCTTTGGAAAATGGGGCAAAGAACTGCTTGAGCACTGAGGTTAACTCTAGTTACATCAGAGATGATTATGCAAAATTACACACCTGAAATAAAGGAAGTACGGCTGGATAAAGAGACTGTACAGAGTATCACTTGCTGGACTCAAAACACAATCGCCTCTGGGCCTCCCTGGCAGCAGTGAGGGCAGTAAGCCCACAGGCCACGCCTCCCACAGGCGCACCTAAGCCTCCTTTCAGTTCACTGATGACCTGTACTACCCTCATTTGTTTGCAAGTATTATCTTTATGTAATGTTTGGCCATTAAGAAACCAAAGTGGGTTTTCCATTGGATAAAGAATCAGGGAAAACAAAAGCTCTATTTCTGAATTATGGATATATGATCTGAATTAAAGAAATTAAAACTTTCAAGCATGCAAAGGCAAAATAAAATAACTTTGTTGTTTCTTATTCCCTCTATTTCCACTGAGAAATCTAATGTGAGAGTTTCTAGGTCCATTAGAAATAAATATAGAAAACCCTCTCACTATACCCCAAAACTGCGTCTCCTTCTAAGCTCTCCTATCTTAGTGAAGGTCAGCCAATGTCATGGCCTCTGGACACAAGTTACAAGGAAATCCTCACATCTCACCTGGTCAGCATTTCATCTAGTAAATACTACCATTTGGATGACTTTCTTCCTCATTCCTCTGTGTGGCTACAGTCCTTATTCCTTCTCGCCTAGCTTGTTTTTTGCAAAAACCTTCCAACTTTTGGGACCTAGTCTCAAAATCCAATACTGTCCTTCCGGAGTTGCTAATTGTACGATGTCACTCTCCTGTTCAAAATCTTCCTATGATTCCGCTCTGCCTTCGGAATAAACCTCAAGTTCCTGAGCACGGCCGAATACGGAGGCAGCTCACGCTTCCCTCCAGCTTCAGGAACTGCCACCCACCTGCCGCCCCAGTTCCCTCCGGCCTGACAGTTCCTTCTACTCCTGTTGTGGCCTGGCTTCTCGGGGAACCCCTCCTCACCCCACCCTCCTGCACACTCCCATAGCCCAGTCCTTACACCCTCCAGCCCAAGTCACGTCATCTGTGCACCTGTCTCCCCGTCAGTCAGACTTGAAAGCCAGAGCCCCTTGTTGATCTCTGTGTCCCGAGTGCTCAGCACACAGAACCTAAAACCTGAAGTGGCCTTTGGGAATATTCACGTGATGCATGAACCCCCAGGGGAATGGAAAGGGTCCCCAGCTTCTATTAAAAGCTCATTCTCAGAGTCCTGTCTTTTAGAGCAGCGCCCAATCTCTTAGATTGTCTCCTGATGGTCACTGATTACTTTTTGACCTACTCATTTTTTTTTTTTTTTTTAGAATGCTTTTTTTTTTTTTTTTTTTTTGAGATGGAGTCTCGCTCTGTCGCCCAGGCTGGAGTGCAGTGGCCAGATCTCAGCTCACTGCAAGCTCCGCCTCCTGCCATTCTCCTGCCTCAGCCTCCGAGTAGCTGGGACTACAGGTGCCCGCCACCTCGCCTGGCTAGTTTTTTGTATTTTTTTTTTAGTAGAGACGGGGTTTCACCGTGTTAGCCAGGATGGTCTCAGCCTTCCAAAGTGCTGGGATTACAGGCTTGAGCCATTGCGCCCGGCCTGACCTACTCATTTTATCCTGGAGAATCAAAGACTCACAGCAGCCACAAGCACTCCTTGCTAATAAGGCATCAACAGCTTGGATTCAAAAGATGACTTTTGAGTCTAGGGAATGGCATTTTGGGATGGAAGGCCATATAACACGAATCTTTAAACTCAATATCCCAAGAATAAATATGGTTTATTAACCTTATGTCTAAGAGTCCTTCAAGGTTCTGATCTGCAAAGACCAATGAGAAATAGGCAGCAATGAGAAATAAATGAAGCCAAGTATTCTAGAACATTTCACTCGCAGAACATTTTAAACACTTCAATTGTATTAAAATCAACTCCAGGAAGTTCCTGCCCAACACTGGATGTACTTTTCTGACCCCAAAACATCACCTTGACAACAAAGTGGAATGAGAAACTGCCCATATGGTAAACTCCCAGGAGGGAATCCAGGCACTCCAGGGTGCTGGCGGTACAGGTACACAGGGACCTGCCAGCAGCACAAACAGGAGGAAAGTTAGAGGAAGGAAGAGAAAATTGAGGGAGATTGTGGAGAAAGGATTGTGGGTGTTTAAGGGTATTTTACAGATTATTTCCCACTCTCGGCAGACGTCAAGCTCCAAGATATGGCTTAACATGTCCACAGCAACCCTGACAGGCAAACAGGCTGGATCCTGCCCCAGTCTGTAGCCCTTTCTCAGCAAGGGTCAGAACGTTTGGAGGCTGAGTGTCTAACTTCTTTGTGTGGCACTGCCAAACACTTCCTCTAGGATGGTATCAAAAGTGTGTCTCAATGCAAAGAACTGCAGGCGGAAGCACAGGCCTCGCCTTTCCTTTGCGTGAAGCCTGGTTTCTAGAGGACTCTCTCAGAGCAGAGCCCTCCCAGGGCGGGCCTGCAGAGGGGTCTTCCAAGGCTGTTAGGACCCCACTGCTCAGCAAGGGCCTTCTGGCAGGAGCCCCAGGAACTTACCACCTACGCCCAGAAATCTGCAGCCACTGACCAGGTCTGACTTGAAGCCCAGACTAGGAAGGGAGGGTTTGGGAGGGCCAGGGCTGGTGCAGGGGCAGCCTCCTGACGTCAAGCAAGGACAGGGTCCTTCCACCTCCTTCTTGCCCAGCTCCACGTGCCGCTTCCTGCCTCCCACACTGCCAGCTAACTTCCCTTCTACAAATATTGAGTGTCATCCTATGCCAGGCCCTAACCTAGGCAACTGGAAAATGGCATGAAAAATCTCAGTCCCTACCCATAGGGACATCTAGTGGGAAAGAGACATAGGGAGAAAAAAAATTTATATATATACGTATATATAAAAGCACGTGGAACTGAGAATAGCCCCACAGCAGCCTCAAGTGTGCCCAGGGGAGGTGAGCGGGTGGCAGCCGGAGTTTGTTGGCAATGCTGGAGGAGGAACCCAGCAGGGAGTGGAAGCCTCCAGCAGCTCCACGGAGCCCTACTCCCTGAAAGCCACCTCCTGCCTGCGGCGCACACCACTCACGTCTGTGGCTGGTTTGGTAACTCGACGGCACACCTGGTGCACAGCTGTATTCTATTTTCCATATTAAAAGTAACATAGGAGGAGGAGCATGATATACACACACATACATTCCTAAGATGGGAACAGAGGGAAGATCTGTAGATCATTTACATTTTCTTTTCTGTGTTTTTCAAATTTTCTTCAACAAATACGTATTATATTGATTTCATGGTGGAAGGGGGAAAAAGTAATAAAGGGTCATCAAATAAAATTTGGAAAATATTTTTAAAAAACAAAGAAAAAACAGATCACAATCACGTTAACATTTTGGTTTATTTCTTTCTGATCTTTTTGCCTAGGCGTGGGGTTTTCACACTCATTTATTCACCAGTCATGAATTCATTAAAAAAATACCAGGCACAGGGATATAGCAACAAACAAAACAGACCCTCCCCCAAAATCACCTGCGTTCATGGCTCTTCCATTCTAATGGGAGGCAGGGGGTGAACCAACAATAGTTTGTTTAAAAGGCAGAACCAGAGGATCTGGACAACAGAGGGAAACGCAACAGGACAGGACAGCCGGGTGGGTGGGCTGGAGGCGCAGTCGTTCTACACAGGGTGCTCAGGGCAGCCACGCTACAGGAGGTCTACGAGCGAGTCCCATAAGTGCCTAAGGAATGGGGGGTTTTAGGCAGAAGTGACAGCAAGAGCGAAGGAATCTGCTGGTGTCTGAGGAACAGTGGGGAACCAGAGGTGAGTCAGACCTGTGTGCACGGAGGGTGTGGGGGGACAGGCTGTTCGGAGAGACTTGTCTGCTATTGTAAAAATGGACTTTTGAGACTGTCAGACTCATCTAAATCTAAATGTTTTAGATTTTCTTTTCAATATACAAACAGAAGGACCTTGAAAAAGAACTTCCCTCCGTTGTGCTTGGATTTCCAGCTGCCCTTTCATCCCGCCTGGTAGAGTCGCAGATCCAAATGCAAGCACTGATTATTCCAACATACTCTCTGTAAGGGAACTAATACCACTGTCTATCAGTCACTTAGAAGTGTCCTTCTCATATCAACCGAAAAACCCTCAACAAAGGAAACCTGCTGCTTACATTAAGTTTGAACAAATCATGCAAGATATAAAGATACGTTGTTTCTTCCAGCTTAGTACCATACCTTATAACCCTTTCTACATTTATTTCTCTGAGTGGCTAGGAAATTAGTTCATAATCACCAGATCTCTAGCCTAGGTGTTCATCCAGCCCCTTACTTTCTTTAGCATTTCCTTGCTGTCACTGGTTTGGAATTACTGTTACTGACTTGATTCTTCTGTTTCTACTACCATAATCAGGTTTTTGGGATATTGTTAGAAGCAGACAGCGTTGCTGGGTTACAAATTCTACCTACTCCCTGAGTGATAGTCAGGGTAGACTGACAATAAGAAGATGATCGTCAGGATAGACGCACACAAAAAAGAAAATCTCCTGTCTTAAAAGGCGAGCCTTGATTTCAAGACTTTATTTTTAAAAAGACATTAACTGTAACACGTATCATATACAACTCTGTAGCGTTAAAATAGAATTTCTCAAATTCTACCCCAGAAAATTTCCCATGAAGTCTTATAATTACAATGGGAAACAGTTCAACAAGAGTGCAGAGTGCAGAATGTCAGGAACATAACCACTGTAAGACAAAGTGCCAGCATCCTGAATAAACCTTCTACAGGTTAGCACTGCTTCTGCCAGGACTGTGGCAGGTTAAAAAGTACGTAAGTCGTATTAGGGAAAATACAGCATTGGTTGTCATTAATTCATTACTTTTAGATAAACTAACCTTTTTTTTTTTTTTTTAAACATTTGGTAGGGGAAAAGGAATTGTTTTATCCCATTTACATGGAAGCCAAATAAAAATCAATGTGCAGACGAGTGTGTGAAGTGCCAATGGATGGAAGCTTTGCTAGGGACCACGGTGGCCTGGTGGTGGTCTCAGTGCCACCAGGTGGGCCATGAGGTTGGGGGTAGGGCACTGCTCACCTTACTACAGAGGCTCCTGTGTTAATTCTTTTTGTTTAGAGTAAAACCAAGCATTATTGCTTTCATTTTATTAAAAAGAACTCTAATAATTGAGTTTGAGAAAAAACGATCCAATTCAAAAAAAGAAAAAGAAAAATACTACAGTCAGGTATTAAAAGCTATTTGAAGATTTTTTAAATTTCAAGCTTATGATCAATTAAAAATACCTCTGAAGAAAAAGAAAACAAAAAATGTAAAAGTATATTCAATGAAAATAAGTTATAAAACACGCTATTATGTCTTAGTATTTATTACTAATTAAATTAAGCATATCTAAAGGCAAAAATGTAATTACAAAAGTGGAACTATCCTTTCTTGCCACAATTTAAATACTTTTAAGATTCAAGAGCATACTTGTTGCTAGACCTTCCCAAATTAGCACTAGGATATTCTGCCTTCAGTGTCTGGCGCACACTACGTGTATTCTGGCCATTCTGGGGAATTCAATGTGAAATAATCATTCACGGCATTTCTTTATTCTATTTATAATACTGCTAATCACAAGGAAAGCTGACAGAGAAAAGATGAACATAAAACCTAATCAAACCAGTATACTAGTATAAAGTATGATGTTTCAAAATGATCCGAAATGTATCATATTTCTGCCTACTAATATCAGGACATCTTTATCAGACAATTCTCTCACAGAGCACAGAGCGCTTCACCCATGCTGCTGCCTGGAATCCGAAGAATGTGGAGAAAGAGAGCCAGCCTCCTCCTCTTCCCAGCTGTGGGAAACCATAATAATACAATTTCCTCCTCCCCAGGCTTCCCAGGTGTGATGATGCCAGCTGACTCCTGCATTCAAGGGCAAGGAGCCGAAGGCACCAGCCCCTCCTCCCACCCCACAGGCCCTGTAACAAAAACAGGTTCATAAACATGGTCAGGGGAAGGGACAGGGACGAGAACGAATCAAAAGTACAGAACTGGAAGCAGACAGTCAGCAAAGAAGACACAAAAGGAAAAATGAGAAATACGATTTTTCCCCCCAATAAATGAGCATTTTAAAGAGAATAAGTAAAAAGAAACTTTGGTTTAGTCTGTGGTACAATAAGATAAGAAAATGAATGCTGAGGCTGGAATTATGGCTTAGCAAATACACGTAGTTCACTGTGGCTTTTGAAAATGGTATAAGATTCAAGCTCCCAGTTTTCTGTATTAGTCAATGCAGTAAAAGAAAAATACCAGCTTCTATTTGTGGGCGGTGGGGAGGAGTGGCCGGTTTGGTTTTGTTTGTTCCTTTTGAAGGGAGGCAGCAGGGGGGAGTACGATGGGTAGGTGGAATAACAGCCCCCTCCCAAAGCTTAGCAACAACAGCCTCCCAGATTCAACACAACACAGGAGAAGAGGTCGTTACCAGGCCGTTGGTGTGGTTACACATGTCCCATAAAGGAATCAGAGCCAGGGTCACCCGGGAACCATCCTCTGTGGGAATTTGGTTTTGCCTCGTCATAACAGAAGAGACTGCCCACCTATAACAAGACAAATGGTGATTTAAAGTTGGAACATTTAAAAGCCAATTGCAGTAAGAAATAACATAACCAAAAATTTAGGTCTGACCTCTTACAAACGTACAAAGTCTTTTCCTAAGTAACAAAGGTAATGTTTGGTCTTCATCATCATTTAAAAACAAACCCAGGGTTTTAAAAAGAGCCAGGGGAAATGCAGGACTGAGTGCTTAAGGGAGACTGTTCCCAAGAGGCAGAGCCGGAAAGAGGGCTTTGCGCAGGGCTCAGGCCCCTTCCTGGGTCTTCATGACTCACAAAACCTACTCCCCTACACCCCCCAACCCAACCCGCTTTTGCCCAAATGCTGACTCTGCACCTATTTTAAGCCTCATTGAAAAGCAAACCATAAAACTCCTTTCTGATCAGAAATCCTCTATGAATTGTAAGAAATGTAAAACGTGACTTTTTTATTACACTGTGCAGTGAATTAAATCTCTCCGTTCAAAAAAAGTCCCCATTTTACACTAACAGAGTCTTTTTTAAATAAGAAAAGAAAAATCCATAGGACCACCCTACACTAATGTTAATCTCAAGTAGCATTTGGCTACCTCAGCTAATCCCCTGCCATGACAGGTTAATGGCAATTTCTACGTGGCTATGAAAATGCCGATACTCATCCAAGCTGCTCATGATAACTTCTGAAAGAGGAGCTCTGTTCGGATGCTTTAATGGTCACAGCAGGTCACTTCTCACTGAAGCCTTTCCCTCCCTTCCAGGATCCCACTTCACTGAGAAACCACCCCCAACACACAGGCACACACACAGCCCACACCAACCTGTAGTCTTCATAAGTGAAAGAATCCTTCAAGGGCAGTTTGTTGGCATGAGGATGGGTCTGGGAATTCGAAGTTTTAGAAAGCAGAGGTGAAAAGAGAAAAAGGGAAAACAGAAATCAGTCAGCGGAATTTCATTATTTAGCTGCCTAACAGATCCTAACAAGAGCCAAATGAAGCAGGCGGCGTCCAGCCGCGCTACAGAGGGATCATCGCGCTGTTATGCTCTCATACATCACTGTCAACTTAATTTGTTGTGCCCAGCAGCCGCCATAAATCTGCTTCTTCATATTTCGATACTAGCACCCACGGACACCGCGCAAAACACAATTTAAGGTGGACCGACTTTACAAAAGGCAGGCACACCCACGCGATGAGCACTGGATTTAAGCAGAAACGCGAAGCCGCCCAAGCCAGGTCCGTCCTGGCCCCGCTCTGTACCTCATGCCATGATGTACCACACAGGCCTTCTGAGAGGGTTCAAATCCCATGTCAACAAAAGGAACAATTAAAGGCACTCTAATCAGTTGGAAGCTCTTTCATTTCTCTCTGACTTAAGTCATTTGATGGGAATCAACTTGGTGTTTGCACATGAATCATATACACGGCAAATGCGGATCAAGCACGGAAAATCAGGAGAAGTGCAGGTTTGTGAGATTATAAAATAAACTTCACAAACACACAGGATAACGACAACAGATCAGCATATTTAAATTTTACTTTTTTCCTGGACAAGAGAATATTTGGTAAAAATACTAAAACTTCACTTTTAAGAGAAATTATATAGATTTCCTATTCTCTCTTTACCATGTCCCCCACCTTAGGCCTTTCAAGCACTTAAAAACTTTGTCTCAATTAAGAAATTAAAAGTTGTAACAGTATAATTTTAATCTTCAGTTTCAATTACAGTCTGATAGATTGTAGTAAGTGATCAAACGAACAAATGGTTATTTCTGAGATACAAATGAAATCCTGCTGAAGCCGGGTCTCCGCACCACTGTTAATGCAGGAAGCTCCATGTAGCCTGCAGTTTTCACTCCTGATGCATTGGCATCACAAGTGCACTGTAATTTATCATCGCTCACTGTAATGTACTCGCTGGCACCCTACACAGGACAGTAGGGGATGAGGTAAAAGTAGCTAAAACCGTAAATCAATTAGAAAACAAAAGCTTGTGCTCAGTGCACAATTTTAGGCAAATTATGTATTACAAAAGGCTGCCAATTGGGTGTTAGCTCCCAGGTGCCCCTCTCTCCCCCTTGAGTCTTTTAGCCCAGTTTTAACCCTTTGGAAGAAATGTCAAAATATAAAAATATATTCACATAATTTTTTTTTTTTTTTTTTTTTGAGATGGAGTCTCGCTCTGTTGCCCAGACTGGAGTGCAGTGGCGCCATCTCAGCTCACTGCAACCTCAGCCTCCTGGGTTCAATGGATTCTCCTGCCTCAGCCTCCTGAGTAGCTGGAACTATAAGCGTGTGCCATCACACCCAGCTAATTGTGTGTGTGTGTGTGTGTTTTTTTAGTAAAGACGAGGTTTCACCATATTGGTCAAGCTGCTCTCGAACTCCTGACCTCGTGATCCTCCCGCCTTGGCATTCCAAAGAGCTGAGATTACAGGCATAAGCCACCACGCCGAGCCGGCTATTCACATAATTTTTAAAATGTGTTCTGTGATAAAAATGAAATTAATACAGGCATATTGTAAGTCAACATATAAAATAACATACTGTCCAGGGGCATTTTCTAGCTAATACAGGAAGATGCGGAAATCCTACGGCGGGAGGGGGCTGGGAGGATCACCAACTTGGTGAAGACAGGTGAGAATCCTACAGGATTGAAGTTTCTCACTCCCTTTTCTTTTTTTTTTTTAATTTTATTTATTATTATTATACTTTAAGTTCTAGGGTACATGTGCATAACGTGCAGGTTTGTTACATATGTATACTTGTGCCATGTTGGTGTGCTGCACCCATCAACTCGTCAGCACCCATCAACTCGTCATTTACATCAGGTATAACTCCCAATGCAATCCCTCTCCCCTCCCCCCTCCCCATGATAGGCCCCAGTGTGTGATGTTCCCCTTCCCGAGGACATAGGCATGGGCAAAGACTTCATGTCTAAAACACCAAAAGCAACAGCAGCAAAAGCCAAAATTGACAAATGGGATCTAATTAAACTAAAGAGCTTCTGCACAGCAAAAGAAACTACCATCAGAGTGAACAGACAACCTACAGAATGGGAGAAAATTTTTGCAATCTACTCATCTGACAAAGGGCTAATATCCAGAACCTACAAAGAACTCAAACAAATTTACAAGAAAAAAACAAACAGGCCGGGCGCGGTGGCTCACGCCTGTAATCCCAGCACTTTGGGAGGCCGAGGCGGGCGGATCACAAGGTCAGGAGATCGAGACCGTCCTGGCTAACACGGTGAAACCCCGTCTCTACTAAAAAAATACGAAAAAACTAGCCGGGTGAGGTGGCTGGCGCCTGTAGTCCCAGCTACTCGGGAGGCTGAGGCAGGAGAATGGCGGGAGCTTGCAGTGAGCCGAGATCGCGCCACTGCACTCCAGGCCGGGGGACAGAGCGAGACTCCGTCTCAAAAAAAAAAAAAAAAAAAAAAAAAAAAAAGAAAAAAACAACCAACCCCATCAAAAAGTGGGCAAAGGATATGAACAGACATTTCTCAAAAGAAGACATTCATACAGCCAACAGACACATGAAAAATGCTCATCATCACTGGCCATCAGAGAAATGCAAATCAAAACCACAATGAGATACCATCTCACACCAGTTAGAATGGCGATCATTAAAAAGTCAGGAAACAACAGGTGCCGGAGAGGATGTGGAGAAATAGGAACACTTTTACACTGTTGGTGGGATTGTAAACTAGGTTCAACCATTATGGAAAACAGAATGGTGATTCCTCAAAGATCTAGAACTAGATGTACCATATGACCCAGCCATCCCATTACTGGGTATATACCCAAAGGATTATAAATCCCTTTTCTTTGTAACAGATGAAATGCAAGGTTATGTTCTAAGAGTCCTAAAAATGTTTTCAATTTAATTATTAAACTTAACCACATCAGTGTTCAGGTCTTTCCTTACTAAAGTACAAATTGGTATATAAGAACTACCCTTCCCCAAAAAACTAACTTGATCATAAGAAATACCACAAAAAAACTTCAAAAGTGTAAAGAAAAGGAATTCCATTGCTAAAACTTTCTTTCACTTACAATAAAATGAAACTTTGCATTACCCGATCAACTGGGAACTTTGCACATCCTGCCTGTTTTCATACTCTAGGAAATGGGAAAGTGTCGTTTTTGTTATTTTTACAAATTTTAATTCATTTAAACTGTAGAATTAAACTGTAGGAAGTTAGTAAGTTCCATTGCTAAATCTCTATGTCTAAAAATTTGAAACCCCCACTAAGAAGTTTGACTTATGAAACAGCAGAAAAGATGACAATATTCAAAACTGGAATGCTAAATCTCGAAATGCTAAATCTAAAAATAACTTGAAGTGTCTTCTAACTCTCAAATATCTTTAAGTAGCCTTGGACCCTACACGACTATCCAAACATGGGTGATCTCTGTCAAGAGACGGAAAATTAACTCTTCAAAATGTTTCTCTTCCTGCTATTCATACACACTTCTTACCCAACACATAAGCCCATGCTCACAGTCAGGATGAAATCATTTAAATAAAAAAAAAGACTCAAGAAAAAAATGTGTCAATGCATTCTTCAGTTAATTCTGAAGATCATTTTGGCTGCATGGTTACATAATATTTGCAGAATCTGTTAGAAATAGTTGTTCTTATCTTCTTAAGAAATAGGGTGTACACAGTGTACATAATTCTGGTTAAAAAAAAGATTCTGCCACTGACACATGCACTTAACAGTGACACTGAAGCAAAATGTGACACTAAGGGAGAAAGGAAATAACTTTCTCTCCACAGAGCTCTCACTACTGTGACACTACCGCCACCTACTGGCATCTTGGGAGAGTAGACTACAGTCACAGAGTTCTTGGTATTTCCCAGGGCAAGGCCTTTAAAGCAACTTACTGTAAACCAAAACTGGGCTTATCAAGAACAGCTACGACTTCAGCTTTACCCAAGTAAAATTTGGTTTCTAAAAAGAAAAATCTCTGCTACCTCTAAAAACTATTATATAATAGTTTTATAAGAATCTTGAGACATTCAAATGTCAAAAATATTCATATGTAAAAAATATTTAATTTTGAAAATAAATGCTTTTACTTATTCTGAAGAAGTGAACAAGGATAAAACAAATGTCCATCCCAAATAATTTTCATTTAAGCTCAGACAATGACTGTATTTAAAAAAAAAAAAAAAAACAAACAAAAAAAAAAACCTTTTTCCCTGTTAAAGACCAAGTTAAAACACATCTTCCAAAAATTATTAATCTGAAATTACTGGAAAGTTCCTAAAATATCCTTAGATGAAAATATTTAAGCTTATACATTACACAGAGGATAACTGAGCGTTCCTCACTTACTGAAGCAAAGTGGTGCTTATATAGGTTTTGTTGATCACAATAGCCTTTTCAATAGAAGATATTCCTAGCTTGCACTTTAAAAATAAAAATGTAGAATTAAAACAGAAAACATACTCTCTGCAGCCAATTGGTTTTAGCTTGCAAACCAATTGTAACTGTAGATTCCAAAGACACAGACACACATGGGATGCGTGAGGAGGGTCCCTGAGAAGCTTCTGCCTGCCACTGTCAGAAATAGGACAGTGAGAGGGCCTGTCAGGCACGGGGGCCCAACAGCAGCAGGCGACGGGGTCTCCTGAAGCGGTACCTCCTCTCAGCCCACACCTCCCAATAAATACAGGCAGATAAACTAGCCATGGATTTTCTCCAGATTTTTTAAGTGATTAATATTTTTACTTTCTTGAGCACAATAAACACATGAAGATGGAGAAATGAACCATTGCCGTGGCTCATAATCAGGCCTGAAGCACTACAGAGCCAGGCAACCCAGGGACGCACTCTTCCCCTTCCCTCTTCCAGCAAAAGGAGGCATTCCATGTGAGACACAGTAATATTGTACCGAGTACAAAATAATCACTATGTTTGGGAAAGATTAATATCTAAAATTGTTTGTTTGGCTTCAATAAAAAAGAGCAATATTGCTAAATATGTAAGTATGACATTTTGAAGAATTTACCATATTGCATGGGTCTGGTAGCTATGCTTAAGGAAATTAAAAACCACTACAGTCAGCATATTTGATCCTTATTAAAGTTCTGTCTTGAACTATCACTCACATAAAACAAAAATAAACCAAGAAGAAATTTAAATAAAACCTATGGATTATAAGTGTTTGAAGATGAAAAAATGAACAATATTCTGGCTTTAAAAAATTGATTTAGCATGCAGCTTCTCTTTATAGTCCCTTGATAAAAATGAAATCTCCCTAACAAACACTTAATAAAACCTGTCAATATCTCTGGAAAGAAAAATGACACAAATGCATTAAGTATTAAATACCCTTGGAAAAAGTCACATATTCCATGAATTTTTGATGTACTATCTTGACATTAATGTAAAACCTTGATATTTATAATTGACAGATATTTAATAAAGTATAAAAGAAGATGGCTGCTGCGTGGCATGCAAATGTTCCAGGGTGATCAGAAATGAGAGATACAGACATGCACTTAAACTAAACAAACAGTTAATATGTGTTACACAAATCAGCAGCAGGCTTATTTTAAGCTCATACAACAAACCTTTGTGGAGAACCAAAATAAGCAGAATTCATTATTATGTGAATCTCTAATTCAGAAACATCTAGTACATGAAACAGCTTTGAAACATGAACAGCTCTGCACAGGAACAAAATACATTTGAGTTAAGGCTTTTTTGTTTTTCGTGTTTTTTAAACATTTAACAATAAGCATTTTTAAAATAAAATAAAGGTAAGTATTTCCATAAATATATGGAGAGGAAGTTCCTAAAACAATTCTCAAAAGACCATATTTAACCTAAAGATATATTCAAAATGCTCCGAAGAAAAAAATATATATATTAGAACACACAAGTGGCCTCTAGGATACAAACATTTCTCAAAATCAGATATTCACTTTCCTAAAGAATATTCTTCTCTACCTAGACTGATTTTTAAAGAAAAACAGGTTGAATATATTAATCACCTTCAATGAGGCATTTAACTATACAAAAAGGAAAGTTGCTCATAGAAATGACTCTTCTAAATACTGTATGTTAAAGAATTTACAACCTGCCATAATGCATAATTATTAATTTCAAAATATATTTATGGAAGAGTTCAGTGACTCTGCCCTGTTGGATGACTATAGTATCAGAAATGACAAAATATAATTTAGAAGTTGTACCTAACTTGTTCTGATAAAAAACCGTAACACCATGCAATTAAATTTTTCTGACTAAAATCCAGCTGGATCGTGTTTTGCTTTACTCCTTAAGCATATATTAAAAGAGATAGTCAGGGGCTAATTAGCCAGGAACAGACATACCTAACTACAGGAATGGTTTCATTTTCCTTCCTTCTGCAAGAATGAGATCAGTCACAAACTCTCACATTTGGCCTTTTGGGGTGGATGCAATTTTGTAAGTTTCAGAAACGTGACCCTATCTCACATAACCAAGAGATCTCTGGTCTGACAAATTCCTGAGCAGGACAGCCTGTGGCATCCTTCCTAGGCTCCACTGTGGATCCATGGCCTTGGCAAATACACGTGCTCTGTAAAAATTAAGGAGAAAGAGGAGGTGCAAAAGACAGCTCCATCGGCCCATCCTACGGGCCTATTGAGACCCCCTTCCTTTTCAAAGCAATACTGCACCAATCAGAGAGGGAATGGGACCAGAGAGAGAGTAAGAAGAGGGACATCCCCAGAAGGAAGCAGAGTGAGGAGAAATGGGGGAAGAGAAACAAAACGAAGAAAGTTGAATATTGGAAAGATGGAAAAGATGGCAGGTAGGAGAAAATTTTACACTAAATACCTTGAGGTTTCCCCTTTCTACCCCCAAATGAAGGCTCACAAACAGCATGCAAGACAGCGAGTTTCTAGGAGGCTGATCAACCCGTCTGCTGGTATTTTATTTTCCAAGTGGATATAATACAGTTTAACAGAATGACAAATTGCAAAGTATCTCTTGAATCAAAAATTAAGTTTTGTTGACCATAAATCAGAATCAAAACATGATTCACATGTTTAGCTCTTGAGAGAAAAAAATCAATTTTTAAGACGTTTATTTTTAAGCATAGATTATATCCAACTCTGCAGGGAATTTTTCATCATAAAGTTCTTTGAATTCACTCGATATGATGAAATAAAAATTTAAATACATCAATACACATTAAGATTTTCTGCCTTTTGCTTATATATAATTTTTCTATGAAAATCTGTATTACCTTATAATTTAAAAAAATTAAGAAAATGAAATTAGTGGAGAAATAACACTGTTCAATAAATTTATAAAATTACCTTATGATGGAAGAACTTTTTCTCCTACTGGAAGACACTGAATCTATAATCTACATCCAGTTAAATTTAATTAAAATTTGTTGAAACATTGCAAAAGATATATCTGTTTAAAAACCTTATTAGCTACCATTTGTATACTCTATGATGGGCAACCAATTCATATGAACCAAATTTAGTCACAATCAACATTTTTGATTGTCAATTATTCACTCAACAAATATTTATTGACTTAGAAAAAAGTTGAAGATAGGTTAAGACTAGAAATTCATTCATTCAACACATATTTTATTTCCTGAGCGCCTCGGAAGTGGAAGGCACTGTACATCACTGATATCATCAGGGGTACTGCCTAGCAGTGAAGACAGATAAGTGACCAAAAAACCACAAAAGGATGGTACGCAAGGTCGTGCAAATCCCTCTTCTTCCGGGCCACCTTCTCCAATCTCCAGGTCCCTGTTGATCCTCCTGCCCTGTTCCTGCCTTTTCCACGCGGGCCGCAGTCTGCCCCTCACAACTGCATGCGCTGTGGCCATTTGATTAGCATCTCTTCCCCCGCAGTCCCCACAGGCAGGCTCAGCAAGGCAGGGACCATGTCTTCTCTGACCACCTGTGAGTCCCCAGTGCCTTGCTCAGTGCCTCATTCAAATAATTCCTCTTCTTTTTTAAAATTTTAAAATTTATTTTTATTTTTAACTACACCTGCTGGAATGGGACAAAAAAAATCTTCTTTCTCCAAGCGAGAAGATACACTTCTGCCGTTTTTCCTGGGACAGCGGAGGAGAGCTGTGATTCCAAAGGTGCTGAGAGGCTGCACCACGGACTGGCAACCCCAGGGGAATCTGATCTCCACATTCCTCTTCGGAAAGCTCCAGCCCATGCGGGCACCCCTGCCACACCAAGGCAGTGACTACAGGCTTCAAAAAACACAGCTTTCCACATCCTTCTGTCCTGTGTTTCCTCTCTTACGAACAGAGTATTTTTCTACCATCTAGGGGTCAGAGAATCTTCTCATTTTTTTCCCCCAAATCTCTCTTTAAACCCATTTGAGAAAGCTCTATTCTAAGAATCCAAAGACAAACAACAGAGATCAAGCCCACCAGTCCTCCGTACCAAATGGTCACCAAATCTCCC
Source organism: Papio anubis (assembly GCF_008728515.1). NCBI lineage: Eukaryota > Metazoa > Chordata > Mammalia > Primates > Cercopithecidae > Papio > Papio anubis. The sequence continues at coordinate 7,143,027 of NC_044982.1, read as the reverse complement.
CCCACCCCCAACTCACCCCAAGCATGTAGCACACACCCTTCGAAGAGGTGAGGCTGGGCACCTGCCAGGTCATCGCAGCATGCTGCCCAACCCACTTGTGCTGCCATTTCCTCATTGGAAAAGGGGGGCAGACAAGCTACTACTGTCTTCTTTAAAGATAGTAAATCTTTCGTTTCTTTGCCTTTTGACACCACCTGTCTCCCCACCCCCACCCCCAACATCTCAATCTGCTGATTGACTTAGGGACTCTAAACCATGATCAAGCCTCATTCTCTGGTCTGCAAAAAGTCAACTCCACCAAGCAATCAAAGCTTATTCAAAAGGTATATATACCTGCAACTCCTCCATCTTATTAAAGAAACTAGAAATAAACAGAACGGCAAAAATCGTTATTATTTCATAAGCAGGCTAGAATGTATCAAAAAAGCAGGCTAGAATTATGTATTATCATCAGTTTCATAATATATTGTTTTAGTTTTAATTTCAGCAATTTTGGGTTTCAATAATTCAGGATAACTACCTTGGACTCTGTTTAAATGAGTCAATCTGGCATGATCAGAGTAATCAGTCATTTACAAGAGAAGAAATTAGGACCACCATAATGAAACCAATTTCCTTTACAAGGTAACTGACATTCAGAGCATGTAGATAAACTCCTGTCCTAGAAAGGCATGACCTTGGCTTGGTATATAAGCAGCTCTCTGTCATCTCCACGGGAAAGAGTGGGAAAGGGAGACAGACACTAGCAGTCACCATTTGCTGAGCGCTCTGTGCCAGGCACTCTATCAAGAACTCTATGTGCATATAATTTAATCACCTCAATTCCTACGAAATGGCACTTATTAGCCTCATTCTACAGATGAGGAAACTCAGGGACAGAGACATTAAAAGCATACTCAAGTTTACCAGTTAATAAATGATGAAGCTAGGTAACAACCCAGACACGAGTTTTCCGGAGTTTACTTCAAGGCAAAGGATATCTAGTTGTCCTACTTTTATAAAGTCTTATGAAGTCTAATAAAGTCAATATATTTTTGCTTGGTGAAATTCCAGAAAAATGCTTGGTAAATACTGTTCTCATTTAAAATTCACCATAGAGGTATTATAAGAGGCATTATGAAGTTTAAAGGCAGGCAACATTAGCAAAACTAAGACAGTGAGTCTATTATTTCCCACACTATCAGAAAGAATACCATGTTTGGCTGAAAGTCTTCAGTCATAAAATTTCAGTCCTGGATGGTAACTTAGATTATCTGGCCTAATTCTGTTCACCATGCACATGAAGAAGTTTTGTCCAGAAAACACATGTATCAAATACATGTATGAGAAAGGTCGTATTTGGCATTTTCTTCACTAGAATGATGCCACATCGATGTCCCAACAATTTCCAATATTCCATCATCTGGAATTCCTATCATTTTTATGGTAACTCTTAACAGCCTCAAAGACACCCCACAGCTTTGCCAATCATTAAACCAGTACATCAAGTTATTATACTAGCATTATCTTTTTGGCTACTTTCAACTCTCCTTATTGTCACGTTGTCAGGGAAATGAACTTTGGCCCCTTAAACATTCTGCCTTTAAGCCTAAAGGAAGTTGAGTAGTCTATGAGGAGCTCACAAGGAATGAGCTCTAGGGGTACACCCCAGAATCTGAGAACCCATCTCTGTAAACTGTTGGGGTTCTAAAAAAGACAAGCCAAATCCTGATGTAGTAAGTCAATCCCATTGATTTAGGAGGACTGCCGCAATTGACTGAGCCTGAGACAGCCACATTCTCAAGAGCACCATCTAAACCCATACATCACATACACTGCCTTGTCACCAGCTGCCAGGAGTTTACTTAGGTAAAACTCACTGATAACAAAATCTAAGGTAAAGGTCCCGCTGTACCATACCTGGCTGCTGGTCACAAAGGAGGGGAGTGGGGAGTGAGGATGCAGGGAAGAAAATACAGCTCAAAACCCCTTCCCCATCAAAGGCTCAGTGTGTGACTCTGCGGAGCCCCATGGCCCCCCAGGCGCCTGGGGACAGAGGGTCTGTGGACACCAGCAAGTCGCAGTTGCGCTGGCTCCACTCCTCCACCTCAGGAAGCTCAGTTACCTGAGGGAAGCAGTTTCCAGTTACTCATATTTCCTCCTTTTCTCTATTCCCCATGCTCGAAGAGTGTTCAAAGGTACCAATCAAAGAGAAAATCCGCTACACTGTCCCTGGGTTGTTCTAGATAGAGCCAAATTACTGTTCTCACCTACAGTGGAGAGGTGTAAAGGCCTTTCCGATGGAAGGAACAAAACTTCTTTGTTTATAATATACAGTTACTGAGAAAGAGCTACAGCTCTCAAAATCTAAGTAACCTTTTCTCATATCCTCTGAGAAGGGAACCCTCAAACATATTACCCTGAAATTTGACAAATAAAACAAATATTTTAACATTACTAGTAAAATGTCCCATTAAAACTGCAACGAACTGAATTATAGGATTATAATTTATTAGAGTCAAAATAGAATGGTATTATAGTAAGTCAAGACACTTGAATAACCAAATGTAATTTAAGATCTCCATACCTTTGGGTAGAGTACCTGAGAGGTTTGTTATTAAGCGAAACTATTTCATATTATCTTCAGTTGATTTTTTAAAATTGCCTTTCTCATTTCATTAGGAGTCCAAAATAGGTACCAGAAGGCTCTTAAGCACTGTTATACCAAAAAAAAAAAAAAAAAAAGGCAGGCACTAAGATGCCATCAGTACTTGCTATTTCTCCATCAGCATTAAGGTACGTTAGAAAAAAAGTCATTCACGATACTTCCGTTAAGTACTGTTAAAGTTACACTCTGTCTTAAATTGAACAGGGGGTAAAATCTGGAAGAACAAAGAAGCAAGGCCAAACCACGCAGGGAGTGCACCCACCTGTATCTGGTTTCTCTTATGAGAACAGCCAAGGGATATCCAAGTAGCACAAGTCAGAATTTCAAGTCTGATTACTTCCTTTTTCATAAAAATTATACTTTGCCTTATATTTTCTTAATTAAATGCTCTACTGATCAATAGTGGTAAAATGAATTTCACTCTCTTTTTTTTTTTCCAGAGGAAATACTATCTCACATTGTTAAGAATGATACCATTTTGTTGGAGCATTCGATTTCTGGAACAAATTTTCAATGAAAGAATAGTTTAATCAGTGCAGATCTTTTAAGCACTACCTAGAAAACAGATAATTATTAAATTGTTCACTTGGAATAGAATGCAGGAAATCCAATAGACTGACTTAAGCTATCTTTTTTTTTTTTTTTTTTTTTGAGGCAGAGTCTCGCTCTGTCGCCCAGGCTGGAGTGCAGTGGCG